>NW_019154134.1:6474599-6511990 GCF_002288905.1 Enhydra lutris kenyoni
GAGGGGGGAGAAAGGGGATAAAAAGAGGTTCAGAAAGAAAGAAAAAAAAAATTAAAAAAAAACCGATAAAGAAAAAAATATATAAAGGAAAAAAGATAGATATATATATTAGATAAACTATTTAACAAACGTTAAAAAAGAAAACGGTAAAAGTTTAAAAAAAATTTAGCAGAAGAAGAGAAAAAAAAAATCGAAATAGAAAAAAAAATTAACTGCAAGGCTAAAGAATCATGAGGAGAAAGCCATGAGTTCCGTGCTTTGCTTTTCCTCCTCTGGAATTCCGCTGCTCTCCTTGGTATTGAAACTGCACTCCTTGGTAGGTGAACTTGGTCCTGGCTGTGTTTCATGTTGATCTTCTGGGGGAGGGGCCTGTTGTACTGATTCTCAAGTGTCTTTGCCCCAGGCGGAGTTGCACCGCCCTTACTCGGGGCCTGGCTGAGTAATCCGCTGGGGTTTGCTGGGTTTGCTTTCGGGAGCTTTTGTTCCCTGAGCGCTTTCCGTAGAGTTCCGGAGGGCGGGAATGAAGATGGCGGCCTCCTGGTCTCCAGCCCAGAGGAGCCGAGAGCCCGGGGCCCCACTCCTCAGTGCGCCCTCAGAGAACAGCGCCCAATTACTCCCGTCATCCTGCCTCCGGCCGCGCTCCCAGGTGACCGAGCCTGCGACCGGTTCAAGGTAACCCCGAGCTTAGAGCTTACTCCTCGGCTCTGTCTCTGTAGCCGGCTTCCCCGTTCTAATACCTGTAAGCTCTGCGACACTCAGACACCCCCGATCCTTCTGTTACCCTGTGGGACCTGAGGCCGCGCTGACCCCGCCTGGGCTTCACCCCGGTTAAGCCTCTGGAGCGATGTCCCTCAGCGGAACAGACTTTTAAAAGTCCTGATTTTGTGCTCCGTTGCTCCGCCGCTTGCCGGGAGCTGGCCCCTCCCCCCACGGTCTATCTTCCCGTCGCTTTGGATTCACTTCTCCGCCAGTCCTACCTTTCAGAAAGTGGTTGATTTTCTGTTTCTAGAGTTGTTGTTCTTCTCTTCGATCTCCCGTTGGATATGTAGGTGTTTGCAATCTTTAGACAAGCTATCTAGCTGATCTCCTGCTACCTGAAGTAGTCTCAGCCTGCTACTTCTCCGCCATCTTGACTCCTCTCCTAGTCGGATCTTTTTTTATTCAGCCTGAAAAATCTCTACCTTTTGTTTGGTTTCCTTAATTGATTGGTTAACCTATTTACATGTAGTGTTATTGATGTCATTGGATTTGTGTCTTTCATTGTGCTTTTTTTCTTCAGTCTCATTTCTTTTTTTGTTTTTCTAGTTCTCTACTGCTTTCTCTTGCATTAAGTGTTTATGTTCTAACATAACATTTCAGTTTATTTTAATGATTTCTTTCTCTACTTTTTATATTTTTTTTCTCTACATCTCTATTTTTTGTTTTTTTCTTAGTGGTTGTTAGGGTCTTTCATATTGAGTATTTCCATATTAACTTAATAGAATAAATTTCAGGGGCGCCTGGGTGGCTCAGTGGGTTAAGCCGCTGCCTTCGGCTCAGGTCATGATCCCAGGTCCTGGGTTCAAGCCCCACATCGGGCTTTCTGCTCAACAGGGAGCCTGCTTCCTCCTCTCTCTCTGCCTGCCTCTCTGCCTACTTGTGATTTCTCTCTGTCAAATAAATAAATAAAATCTTTAAAAAAAAAAAATAGAATAAATTTCAGATTTATACTGAATTCCATTGAGATGTAGAAACATTACTCCCATATACACTTGTTCCATTTTTCCTCTTGTCATATAATCTATAAGTGTTACAAATCCAACAATACATGTTACAATTATTACTTAATATGATTTTATGATTTATAAAGAAGCTTAGAGAAGAAAGAGGAGGTATTTATTTATAGCTTTTATTACATTAATCTCATTATTTATCATTTCTGGTTTATTTTATGGATCCTGTGGATTCAAGTTACCATCTGGAGTTACTGCCTTAGCTCAGTACAAATGTGCTCCTACCCATTATTACCAACATACCCGTTATTAAGTATGTGGCAGACTTAATAATTTACTATGTATGTATAGTTTCATTTTTAAATCATTTAGTAGGAAAAGAAATAATTTTTATACTGTCTTTTATAGTTACATAATTCCTGTTACCAGTGCTCTGATTTTTCATGTAGATTTACTAATGTCTAGGTTCACTTGCTTTCAGCCTCAAGAATTTCTCATATTTTTTATAAAGTCGGTTCTGCTAGCAATAAATTTTCTGTTTTTGTTTATCTGGGAATATCTATTTCTGAAAAACAACTTTGCTGGTTTTATAGATTCTTGGTTAATATGTGTTTTTCTGTGAATATGCCAATCACTGCCTTCTGGTCTCCATTGTTTTGTTTTTGCTGAGAGGTTTCTGCTGTTAATCTTAACTGTGGTCCACTGTAAGGAGTCTTTTGTTTTTTTTCCCCTCTTGCGGATTTCAAGATTCTCTGTTTTGGCTTTCTGCATTTTCACTATGATGTGTCTCTGTTCATCTCTTTATACTTATTCTACTTTGAGTCCATTGAACTTCCCAAGTATGTAGATTAATATTTTTCAGTTAATTTGGGACATTTTCAGCCATTATTTCATCAGATATTTTTTCATCTTTTTCTCTCTTCTCCTGGTACTCACATTATGGGCGTATTCTACTTATTGGTATCCTGCATTCATCTAAGGTTTTGTTCATTGTCTCTTTTTTCCCCCTGCTTTTTGGGTTACATAATCTCTCAATCTATGTACAAACACTTTCTTCTGCTACTTCAGAAGTAGCAGTGATTTCTTTCATTTCAGGCATACTTGTACTTATGAATTCAAAAATTTCCTTTTTTGTAGTTTTTAATCATACCTGTCTCTCCATTGATATTCTGTATTTGATATAACATTGTTATTTTACCTTTCTTTACTTAATTACGATTACTTTAGTTGTTTGAAAATATTTATACTAGCTACCTTTTAAGTCTTTGTTTAATGCGATATCTGGTCATTCTCATAGGCATTTTCTTCTGTTACCTGCTTTTTTCTGGTATTTAGGTACTGGATCATAACTTTCTATTCATGTCTTACAATTTTTTCTTTGTAATTGAACATTTTAAATAATATAGGTAGCACTCTTGGTACTGGTCCCTCTTTCCCTCCCCTCACACCGTTATATTGTTATTTCTTGTTTATTAGTTTAGTGATTGGCTTGATGGAGTGAAGTCTGTTCCAGTCCCACTTACAAACTTCTTTGTTCTGAGTGACACTTTAGGACTTGTAGTGTATGTGAAGCATGGAAGCAGTATCCTCAAATCTTTTTTTTTTTTTTTTTTTTTTTTTTTTTTTTTTGAGATTTTATTTACTCATTTAGAGACAGAGCATGGATAGGCAGGGGGCTGAAAGAGAGGGAGATGAGCAGACCCCTGTGGAGTGGGAATCCCTCGTGGGGCTCAATCCCAGGACCCTGAGTTCATGACCTAAGCTGAAATCAAGAATAGGATGCATAACCAACTGAGAGAACCAGGGGCCCTAAGCATCAGATCTTTATGGCTTGCCTCTCTCAGCATGACAGCAGTGCCTTAAAGGTAGGGTAAACAAGGGTAGTTGAGCCCTCAGTATTCTCAGCAGCACTACACCTAAGATAGAGCCTCAGGCCAACCATTGGTGGCTGGCAGAAGAAGGGTGCCCCCAGCACTCAGCCTCATTTGCCCAGAACTTATGCTCATCAGTGGGTTGGTGAGAGCCGGATAAGCAATGCTGCCATCCTATGTCTTTTGGGAAGATGGCCCTCCAACTGAGAGCTGCAGGGAGAGGGAGCCCTACTGTGTTTTTGGATTCACTAGTCTGCAGTTTTTGTCTTGCTGAACTAGGAGAAGTGAGGTGGAAATGATCTTCGTTTAGAGATCAGACTCATGTTATTTGTAATAAATTTTGTGGATTTTCTTGAATAGATGTTTCTTCACCTCCTGTGTGCCCTGAGAACTATTTCCAGAGACTTTACATGGTTGGTTTTTTGTAACTTTCCCAAGTTTGCTAGAGAGCAGGGTTTGTGATGCATTCTTCATGTTGTCATGCTGATAATTGATGTCAGGTTTTATATTTTTAAGGGAGAAAAATTATACCTAACATAATTATAATTACATTTGCACACACATACATAGTGAACAAGTTTTTAAATGATTTACTTTTCTTGGTCCTTAATCCATGTATAAAAGTAGTGCCAATTGATGAGAATTCTTTTAGGCAAATATGGAATGGGGACTAGAGTAGAACACATTTCAGTTTTTTTTCTGCTTAAGTTGGTGGTGAAACTCATTTCTCCACTGAGTTACTTACATTTGTTCACTAAAAACATGAAGTACTTAATTTATTGATTTTGTAATCTAGGTCAGAATACTAATAACAGAGATTTTTGTGGTTAATAGGGTTTGGTAGAAAGAGGAAAAATACACAGTAAGGAAGAAGATGTTAGAAGCATTTTAAATAGATAAAAATGTAATTGTCAACATTGTCAAAATTTATTTTATATTTCTTTACCTTCTACAAACTTGAAATTTTCATCAAAAGTATATTTTAATCTGATAATTTCCATTTATAGTGTGAAATTAGCCACATTTTAAAAGTAATGAAAAGTTAGGAAAAAGAAAGTTCAATTGTATGATTAAGAAGTTAAAAATAAGGATGTAGGTGTAAAAATTAAAAGAATGTATATTAAGACCATCATTAAGCCAACTAGAACATTTAGTAACTATTCTCTTATGTAAAGGATGACATTGTTGATCCACCTTTACCACAGTATAGAGCTTAGAAATAGTTCAGTGAAAATGATTTTATCATCTTTATTTTTAGAGAGAGAGAGAAGAAGCACATAAGCAGTGGGGAGAGACCAAAGGAGTGGAAGAGAGAGTCTTAAGCAGGCCTCATGCTCAGCACAGAGCCCAACTCTGATACCGTGATCTGAGCCAAAATCAAGAGTCAGACACTTAATCAACTGAGGCACCTGGGTGCCCCGAATTATTTTATAATCTTTGAGAAATACTTTTAACAGAAGATTTCCATTTAATGCCTCAATAAAGAAGTCTTTGAAGGGTGTTCCCATAGTACGCTTAAGGATATCTCTGTAATGTGAATGATTTTGGTAACTTTACAAAGAAAGATGATGTAGATTACTTGAGTTCCAATGGTCACTTCTCTGATTGTTTTGCTTACAGAAGAAGAATATTAAGTTTAAAAATAAAATCCATAGGATTGGAACTAAACACAAAAGACAGTTTTAGATTATCTAGATATAGTACAGATTGTTCATAAATCTTAGATTATTTTTGTTTGAATACTCACTTGTCCCCTAATCCTTTGGAGTTCATTCATTCATCAAACTTTGGAATGGGTCTTACCCAGAGGGTTTTTTCCCTTCTGGAGGCAAAGATAACAGTCATTGATTCTCCTTACAGTCTTTTGTCCTCTGGAAGAATTTAACAGTTGGGTTATAACTCCCTAGCTCATTGTTTCATAAAATCATTTTATCTTGACTAAGCTTTACATAAATATATAATTTTTGCAGCTACAAACTTAATGGAAAATACTAATCAGGGGGTGCCTGGATGGCTTAGTCAGTGAAGCATCTGCCTCCTGTTCCGTGGGGAGTCTGCTTCTCTCTCTCTCCCTCTACAGCTCCCCCTGCTTGCACTCTCTTGCTCTCTCTTTCTGTCAAATAAATAAATATTTTTTAAAAAAAGTAAATACTACTTAGCTTTGGTTTGTTTCTATACCAAAATGAAGACTGTTTTGATGAAACATCTTTAAAAATAAGAAAAAAAACATATTTGGAAAAAAAAATAGTAGTACATGGAGTAGTACAAACCCAGTATGAGGAATGGAGCTTATGCTTTCAGAAATTTGAATTCAGTAATTTAAAATAATTATTGTATTTTTGGTTTGCATTTGGAAATGTTTTTGTTAAGTGGTAGTTTATTGCGGAGATCAATCATAGCTATGGGTTTATTGTCATTTCTTGAAAGTTTTTCAGTTTTGAAGAATAACTATGCCTAGAGGATACCAAGCACTTAGTTCTTTGACATGTTTACTCCTCAATCAAAATAACTTTCCTTTTATTTATTTTATGCAAAAGGGACCATTCAAAAAAGACCAAGAAAATATCTTAATGCTCTTTGAAGGATACTGCTGTCAAGCAAATTATCATAAATTACAGATATAATTAAGCCTTGGATCTTGAGAACCATATTTTTATTAGAGAATATAAAAGACAAAAGTCTTTTAATAAAATGATATAAAATCACGTTAATGAGGTGCCAGTGTGCTAAGCAATAAAGTAATCTACTTTAGTATGATTTACATGTTTAATTAGGATAATTTGAAGACACAGATTTATTTTCTGAAACTCTTCATTTCTTATAGTTTCTTTTTCTAATTCTGTAACATTAAATAAAATTATAAACTAATCATTGGAAACTTAAAATGGCATTTTATGTCAGTTAACAGTTCGTACTTTTTTTTTTTTTTTAAGATTTATTTTAGAGAGAGACAAAGTGTGAGCAGGGAAATGGGCAAAGAGGGAGGGCAGCTGATTCTATTTAAATTCATAAGTATCAAGTCTATAGCCATACCACCCTGAACATACACACACTCAATCTCATTTGAATTCATAAGCATCAAGTAATTTCTGTGTTTTTTCATCTAGTGGAGCATGTTGAAGGATGAAGGACAGCCCTCGTTGCATGAAATAAACATTTAATAAACATTTACTGTGCTACATGTGCCATTCATAATGCTAAATACTGAGAACATAGTCCCTGTACCTATGGAATTTAAAATTTGTGGGCCAGGATTTAAGAAATAATGAGCTTCTTTTATCTTTTTTTTTCTAGCCTAATTCCGGTGAACTGGATCCTTTATATGTAGTTGAAGTACTTCTGCGCTGTAGCAAAGAAAGTTTGAAAAATTCAGCTACTGAAGCTGCAAAACCAGCTAAACCTGATGAGAAAGGAGAGATGCAGGTTTGCACTTTATTTTCCATCTTCAGATTTCAAATATTTTTTGAATTATTTATAATCACTAGATTTCCTGAATATGATTATAATGAACATACTGTCTTGATTTCTAAATGGGAAGATTTCAAGGCTTTTAAAGGTATGTTAAGCCATTTAAAATATCAGAAGCTTGGTTAATGAGATTTAAACTCTGTTTCTAGGGGCACCTGGGTGGCTCAGTCGGTTAAGTGCCTGCCTTCCGCCTTCGGCTCAGGTCACAATCCCAGGGTCCTGGGATCGAGCCTCGCATCCAGCTCCCTGCTCAGTGAAGGGCCTGCTTTGCCCTCTCCCTCTTCCTGCTGCTCTGTCTACTTGTGATCTCTCACTCTCTGTCAAGTAAATAAATAAAATCTTTAAAAATAATAATAATAATCTCTTCTATTAACAAATTTTGGTCAGGTAAATAATGATAAAGTAAAAGATAAAGAGAATATAATAATATAAATTTTCACATGAAGTTGGATTTTACTTGAACTGTAATGATGTTTTATCATTTTTGTGATGAAATAACGTTACAGTTTTACTTCATCCTATTTATTGTATTCCTATGAAATACTGAAGCAGGAATTTGATAATTAAAAATCCTGCATAAGTTTCCTTAGTTGAAACCATTTAATTTACATGTGCTTTTAACAGAATTTTAGTTGAAGTATAGTTGACATAATATAGTAATCTGAGGGTTGCAATATAGTGACTCAGCATTTTTATATATTAGAAATGCTCACCACAATAAGTGTAGTGACCATCTGCCATCATACAAAGTTTTACAGTATTATTGGCTGTATTCCCTATGCTGTACTTGTCACCCCTGTGACTTATTTCATAACTAGAAGTTGTTATTTCTTAATCCCCTTCACATGTTTCATCTGTCACCTCACCCACCTAGCTTCAGGCAACCACCAATTGTTCTGTGTATTTATGAGTGTGTGTGTGGTTTTGTTTGTTCCTTTCGTTTTTTAGATTTTACATATAAGTGAAATCATGAGGTATTTATCTTTGATTTATTTCACTTAACATAATAACCATGATGTTGCACATTAATCCATGTTGTTACACATGACAAGAGTTCATTCTTTTTTATGCCTGAGTAATATTACTCTGTGTGTGTATGTGTAACACATCTTTATCCATTCATTTGTTAATGGACAATTAGATTGCTTTTTATCTTGGCTGTTATACATAATGCTACGATAAACAAAGAGGTGCATGTATCTTTTCAAATTAGTGTATTTGTTATTTTAGGGTTAATACCCAGAAGTGGAATTATTGGATCATATGGTAGTTTTGTTGCTAATTTTTGAGTAGCTGCCACATTGTTTTCCACTGTGGCTGTACGCATTTATAGTCTCACCAACAATGCATGAGGGTTCCCTTTTCTCCACATCCTTACCAACACCTACTTCTTAATTTTATGATACTAGCCATTCTTACAGGTGGGTGGCAATATTTCATTGTGGTTTTGATTTGCATTTCCCTGATGGTTAGTAATACTGAGCATCTTTTCATATGTATGTCAGCTCTCTGAATATCTTCTTTGGAAGCCTGTCTTTTCAGGTCTTCTGCCTATACTTTAGTCAGATTTTGTATATGTATTTAGTTTTATGAGTTCTTTTTTTTATTATTATTAATTCTTATTGGATATATCATTTGTAGATATCTTCTCCTATCAAGTAGATTGCCTTTTCATTTTGTGGATGGTTTCCTTTGTCCTGTGAAAGTTTTATAGTTTAATGTAGAACCTTTTGTTTATTTTTGTTTTTGTTGTCCTTGCCTGAGGAGCCTGATCCAAAAAAAAGAATTGCTAATGCAACAGTACCTATGTTTTCTTTTAGAAGGTTTTAAAATTGTTGGGGGTTTTTTTGTTTGTTTGTTTTGTTTTGTTTTGTTTACAGAAAGAATGTGAGTGGGGGCGGGGGAGGGACAGAAAGAGAGAGAGAATCTGAAGCAGGCTCTGCGACTAGCACAGAACCTGACATGGGGCTCCATCTCATAACCTGAGCTGAAACCAAGAGTCAGATGCTTAACTAACTGAGCCACCCAAACGCTCCTTCTTCTAGGAGTTTTTATGGTTTCAGGTCTTGTATTTAGGTCTCTAATTCATTTTTTTATACAGTATAGGAACGTAGTCCAGTTTAATTCTTTTGCATGTGACTGTCCAGTTTTCTCGGCACTGTTTGTCACTTAAACTCTCTTTTCCACATTATACATTCTGATTACCTCATTTTTTTTTTTTAAGATTAATTGACCATTTAATGGTGGGTTTATTTCTGAACTCTGTTCTGTTCCATTGATCTGGGGGTTTTTTGTGCCAGTACCATACTGCTTTGATTACATAACTTTGTAGTGTAGTTTGAAATCTGGAATTGTGTTGAGCTCCAGCTTTTTTCTTCTTTCTCAAGATTGCTTTGGCTATTTGACTTGATTCTGCATCAAGATCTTTGTGTTTAAGATTATGTGTGTTTTAAAATTGTGTGTTTTAGTTCTTCAAAAAATCCTATTTGTATTTTGATAAGGATTACATTAAATCTGCAGATTGTTATGAGTGGTATTCCTTTCCTTTCCTTTCTTTTTTTTTTTTTTTTAAGATTTTATTTATTTGAGAGAGAGCACAGGCAGGGGGAGGGGCAGTAGGAGAGGGAGAAACAGACCCTGCTCTGAGCACAGGACTCCATCTCAGGATCCCAGATTCATGGCCTGAGCTGAAGGCAGACATTTAACCAAACTGACCCACTCAGACGCCCTGAGTGGTATAGACATTTTAACAGTATTCTTTTAGCCCTTGAGTATGGTATATCTATCCTTTATTTGTGTCATCTTCTCTTTCTTTGATTGCTGTGTACAGCAATTCCTGAGTACAGGCCCTTTTCACCTTTTTAGTTAACTTTATTCCTAGATGTTTTATTCTTCTTGGTGCAATTGCAAATGGGATTGTTTTCTTAATGTCTCTTTTACAGTTTATCTCTGTGGAGAAGCATAACAGATAATCCTGTTGCAATTTCAATAAACTTGTTTATTCTAACAATTTTTGGTAGAGTATGGCTTTATATATATTATACTGTGTCATTTGCAAATGGTGACAGTTTTACTTCTTTCTTCCCAATTTGGATGCCTTTTATTTCATTTTTATGTCTGATTGCTATGACTAGGATTTCCAATACTATGTGGAATAAAAGTGGCAATAGTAGTCATGTTTTCCTTCTTCCTAATCTTAGAGGAAAAGTTTTCAGCTTTTTACCATTGAGAATAGTGTTAGCTGGTTTTGTTATGTGTATTATATCACTTTGAGGTATATACCAGTTTTGTTGGGTTATTATCATGAACAGGTGTTGTATTTTGTTACATGTTTTTTTCACCTGTGGCAATGATATGGCTTTTATCCTTTTGTAAATGTGTACCATGTTGGTTGATGTATGGATTTTTGAACCATCCTTATATCCCTGGGACAGATCCCACTTGATCATGGTGAATGATAACTTTTAATGTATTGTTGAAGTCAGTTGCTAATACTTTGTTGTGGGTTTCTGCATCAGTGTTCATCACAGACACAAGCTTGTAATTTTCTTTTTTTGTAGTGTCTTCGTGTGTTTAAGAATTAGGATTATGCTGGACTCATAGAATGAATTTGGAAGCATTCCTTCCTCTTCAATTTTTTAAAAATAGTTTGACAAAGAATAGATACTAACTCTCATTTAAATGTTTGGAATAATGGGGTACCTAGGTGGCTCAGTTAGTTAAGTGTCTGCCTTCGGCTCAAGTCATGATTCCAGGGTCCTGGGATCAAGCCCCATGTCAGGCTCCTCGCTCATAGGGGAGCCTGCTTCTCCCTCTACCTCTGCCTGCTGCTCCCCCTGCTTGTGCTCTCTCCATCTCTCCCTCTCTCTCTGTCAAATAAATAAATAAAATCTTAAAAAAACAAAAATAAGGAAATAAGTATTTGGTATACAATGTGCCTGTGAAACCATTTAGTCTTAGACTTTCATTTGTTTGTAGTTTTTTGCTTATCAGTTCAATTTCAGTACTAGTAGTTGGTCTGTTCACATTTTCTGTTTCTTCTCGATTTACTCTTGGAAGATCGTATGTTTCTAGTTTATCTGTTTCTTATAAATGGTCCAATTGGGGGCTCCTGGGTGGCTCAGTGGGTTAAAGCCTCTGCCTTCGGCTCGGGTCATGATCCCAGGGTCCTGGGATCGAGCCCCGAATCGGACTCTCTGCTCAGCAGGGAGTCTGCTTCCTCCTCTCTCTCTGCCTGCCTCTCTGCCTACTTGTGACCTCTCTCTCTCTCTCTCTCTCAAATAAATAAAAAATATCTTTTTAAAAAAATGGTCCAATTGTTGCCATATAATTTTTGGACTACTCTATTATCATTATTTTTTGGTGTTGGGTGTAACTTCTGTCTTATTTCTGACTTCATTTATTTGAATTATCTCTCTTTGTTTTTGATGAGTCTGGCTAAAAGTTTATCAGTTTATCTTTTCAAGAACCAGCTCTTAGTTTTATTGCTCTTCTCTATTGTTTTTTAAAGACTCTATTTCACTTATTTCCACTCTGATCTTTTTTTTTTTCCCTACTAACTTTTTTCCTATATAACTGTTTACTTTTTTTCCAATTCCTTTAGGCATAAGGTTAGATTATTTGATATTTTTCTTGTTTTTGGAGATAGGCCTGTATCATACTATAAACTTATAAACTGCTTTAGATGCATCTCAAAGATTTTGAATTGTTGTGTTTCCGTATTGATTTGTCTCAAGGTATTTTTAAAATTCTCTTTGATGTCTTTGTTGACTCATTAATTGTTCTGTAACATGTTGTTTGGTCTCCTTGTCTTTATGTTTTTTCCAGTTTTTCTTTGTTAATTGAATTTTAGTTTAATACCATTGTGGTTGGAAAAGATGCTTGGTATGATTTCTGCCTTCTTAAATTTATTGAGACTTGTTTTGTGGCCTAACGTGATCTGTCCTGGAAAATATTCCATGTGCACTTGAAAATTATGTTCTATTCTGCTGTTTTTGAATGGAACATTTTGTATATATCTGTCTAGTCTATGTTTTCAAAGCAACAGTTTCCTGATTGATTTTCTCTCTAGATGATCTATCTATTGATATAAATGTTAAAATTCCCTACTACTATTGTATCACTTTCTCCAGTTGTGTCGCTTAGTACTTGCTTTATATATGTAACTGCTCCTGTGTTGGATGCATAAAAAATTTATAATTGTTGGGCTGCCTGGTTGACCCAAGTTGGTTAAGTGTTTGACTCTTGGTCTCAGCTTAGGTCTTGACTTAGGGTTGTGAGGGGTTGTTTGTTTGAGAAACTCTTTCTCTCACCTTCAATTCTGAATCATGGTCTTGCTGGGAATAATATTCTAGGCTTGGGGTTTTTTTTTCCTTTCAGCACTTTGAGTATATCGTGCCACTTTCTTTTAGCCTACAAAGTTTCTCCTGAAAAATTATCTGATGGCCTTATAGGGTTTCTCTTGTATGTTACTAGTTGCCTTTCTCTTGCTGCTTTTAAAATTCTCTCATTTATCTTTAATTATATTAATATTTTGCTTATTGTCTGTCTTGATGTGGACCTCCTTGAGGTCATCTTGTTTGTGGTTTTTTGTGGTTCCTAAACTCTGATGTCCCTTTTCCTCTCCCAGGTTAGGGACATTTTCAGCTATTATTTCTTCAAATAAGTTTTCTGCTGCTTTCTCTCTTAAGATGGAACATAAGTGGGGTGCCTGGGTGGCTCAGTGGGTTGAGCCACTGCCTTCGGCTCGGGTCGTGATCTCAGGGTCCTGGGATCGAGCCCCACATCGGGCTCTCTGCTCAGCAGGGAGCCTGCTTTCTCTCTGCCTGCTTCTCTGCCTACTTGTGATCTCTGTCAAATAAATAAATAAAATCTTAAAAAAAAAAAAGATGAAACATAAGTATTTGAAGGCTGATATACTGGAATTTAGTTATTCTAAAACATTGTTTTAAGTATGTGGTGTATTCCTAGATTTTTTAGGAAATGTCATTGTAATAATATATGTCATAATAAGCTTTGATTTATCAAAATTAAAATCTGCCACTGCAGAGTCAGAGGGCTGCTACTTTGGATTAGTTCAGATGACAATGGAATCCAGAATGGGCAGTATTTAAGGAGACTGTTCATTACTAAATGTTTTAAAATAATAATTAAGAGTATAATTTTATACTTCTGAATCCCAGCTATCCCTTAGTTTCTAGTCCTCGGTCATAAAATTTGTTCCATAGAATTCCAGCACCATTGAAACTTGTATGATTTTTTCCATAATGTTTATTTTACAATTGACTGCTTAACTGTAAATGAGAGTAAAACTCCCACAATTTAGCAGATAGTCATTGTTCTCAAAGTTATTACAGCTTGGAATGGCAAATACGTGGCACACATGTCAGCATTCTTTTTCTCTCATGGCAGACATGATAAATCGTGGTATTCTTTTCCAGAGAACGCTTAGATTCTTCCAAGAAAATGATCTAGTGACTAATTCATTAGAGTTAGCATTTTAAGGAAAACGTGTTTGTTGTCTGTCTTGCTTTTAGGCTCAGATTTTAAGCCTAGCAGCTGTTACCATTTTACTTAAAGATACTAAGAAACTTTATAGTACTTCACAATCATGATTTGTCTCAGTTTAATAGCCTGTGCAGGTTAGACGTCATTGGATCCTAGACAAACTGTGTCTATAGCATTTTTTTGATTGAGGTATAATTGACTTTTAACATTTTTTTTATTCAGTTCATTTCAGGAAATTAAGGGGAGGTGTGTTAGCATGAAGTATATATATTATATTGTCTCTGGTTTCAAGGGGTTTACAGCTTAATGGAATATTGTGTGTTCCACTTGCTGAACATCAGAAATGCATCCTCTGACTGGGGTAGAGTGTGTTTGAGGAGGGAGATCAGTAAAGGTTTTATAAAAGAAGTATTAAGAAATTCACCTGATTTGTAGAAATATTTTCAGACAAGAATTGCATTTGTAGCAATGGAAGCAACATATACAGAGCATGAAACATTCCTTTTTTTGTTGTTTGTTTTTTAAAGATTCATTTAAAGATTCATTATTTGGGAGAAAGAGAGAGAGAATGAGTGAGGGGAAGGGCAGAGTGAGGGAGAAAATCAGTCCAGACTCCATGCTGAGCTTGGAGTCTGCTTTCAGGACCCTGAGATCATGACCCAAACCAAAACCAAGAGTCAGACACCCAACAAACTGAGCCACCCAGGCACCTCAAAATGTCCCTTTTTAAAAAGAAGTAGGCTCTGTTATATGTGGTTAAATGATAAAGGTACAAAAAAGAGAAGGACTGTACCGTCAGAGATGGAATACATATATATTGTTTGCTTTTATAAATTAATATCTTGAATAGGAATCCTGGACACAGGGAAATCATTCCACAGATAATTTATAAGGAAATTTCATCTCTCAACTGCAGTTACTATGTAGCCTGGGTAGGTTTGAACCAGACTTCCTTTACATGAGATATGAGTAGGAAATGGGATTTCCACAGTCATTTTCTTTCCTTTAACTTGGGAGTGTGTGCGATACCAAATTTAGCTTTTTAAATGCTTCTTAGATTGCTGCAAGCTTTTGGTTAATTTCCAGAATCCTGGAAAGAAAATTAGATCAAGACACACATTTAGTTCTTAAAAATCTAAAATTTAATAAAACACATCAGTTTAAATAACTTTGGCTGGACTTGATTAAAATGTATTTGGTTCAGAAAATACCTTTCATTGGTTCATTGGTTCAAAAAATTGGTTTTCATTGGTTCAAAAAATAAAATAAGATAAAAATACCTTTCCTGGATGAAAAGTTTAAAAATCACATTTTAGTTAATAGCCTTGATTTGAAGAAATGGCATTGCCTGAAACTCGTTTAGACTGTATTCACTTAAAATTCCCGACTTCTCTTATTATCTTTCTACCTTATTATTTGCTTATCTTAAAAGGGGAAATTGATTTATGGCGAGCTTGAAAAGATTGGAAAGGTCTGTTCCTGCTATGGTATTTTAACAAGTTTGCAATAATTACCCACACGATTATTTGGATTTATATAAACCAATCTTATATTATGATGAGTCTGAATTCTAAGTTACTTTATAAGGTTAGTAGGGTTAGAATATTACATGAATTACATTATGCAAGTATTGTGTTTTTAGATCTCTGTGTATAGAGATTTATCATGAGAACTATTCAGTTGGTTTTTAAGCATTTAACTTCTTATTTACAAAACTTAAGTTGTAGGATCTTCCTTTCCTTGTACTTTAGGAGACATTTGTTGGAGGACTTTTGTGGTGTCTTTCTTGTCATTAATGAGAATTACCATTAATGAGAATGAGTTGACCATTTTTGGATAATGTTTATTACGGGAGACATTAGAAATTGAGCAGTTTCTGACTTGCTTCTGAATCAAGTCTTTTCTGTATGGGGTTTATTTTGTTTTCAAGGAAATTCTCAAATACTTGTGCTAAATGAATTCAGCTTGAAATACACAAAGCGTATACTTCCTGCCTAAAGCCAAGTGAATTATTTTGAGGTTTTCTGCCATTTTGGATTATGTACATTCACTTCAGTGTTCTCTTTCCACTGAAACAGTGCATCTAGGATTTGCATGGGTCACAAACTGGTGGTTTAAAGCCAGTTTAGCCCCCATAATGTCTCATTTAAAAACAAATTTGACAGTTTGAGAATAAAAGTTATATTAAAGGATTATAATCAACTGAAAGTAAGCATCCACAAATCCATACTTAGGTAGGTAGGTAGATAGATAAAATATAGAAAGAATGAATCTGTTAGAAAAGTCACTGTTAGGCAGCTACCACAAATGAACTCAGGCAAGAATAATCCATGGGTGCTGAAACTTGTGAGTTGGAAGTTTAGTGAGGAATGGGATATTTACAAAGTATGAGTCTACCCCTGAATTTCTTATTAATTGTAAAGGGGAGAGTAATAACTTTACAGTAGAAAATGCTAGAGATAACCACCTGAATTGAGTAATAAGAGTTAGTATCACCAGTAATGTTGATCAGTGGATGAGAAGAACAGAAAACATCACCTCTGCCAAAAATGTGTACCCCGAATCTGATGATTCCTTATAAGAAACTCAAATTCAGAGGCATTCTACAAAACAACTAGCTCATTCAAAAACGTCAGTAGCCTGAGCAGCACAGAAAAACTGAGAAGTGTTCCAGATTAAAGTAGAATAAAGAATTATGACAACTGAATTTAATTCATCATCCTAGTTTGAATGCATGGAATGGTGGGAGGGAAGGAGAGAAGTATAAAAGATAGTATTGGGGAAGTAGGTGAAATTTTAATATGGACCATAGATAAGACAGTATCATATCAACATTAAATTTCCCTCTTTAATACTTGTACTGTGACTGTGGGGTGTGTGTGTGTGTGTGTGTGCGCGTGTGTGTGTGTGGAGCAAGAATGATAAAGCACATGGAGCAAATGTAAATAATTGGTGAATCTGAATAAAGGCATATAGGAGCTCTTTATTCTGTTTTTGTAACTTTTACCTTTGAAATTATATGACAATGTAAAACCCATAAAAACAAAAAAGGTGGGGAGTATTCTGGATTTTAAAAAATTAAGGAGACCTGACAGCTAAATGCAATAAATGATCCTTGGCTGGATGCCAGATCTGAAAGTGGTGGTGGTGGTAGTAGTATCCATAAAGGACATTAATGAGCCATTTGGGGGAATTTGAATATGAACTATATATTAGATGATAATGTATTATTGTTAAATTTTTATGATATATGTGGCTATGCAGGAGAATGTGCTTGTTCTTAGAAGACACATGATAAAGTATTTGCTGGTAAGGTGAAGTGACATGTTACCTGCAAATTAATTTCAAATGGTTAAATTAAGAGGAGGAACAAGGAAGGCAGAAAGAAAAAACACACCCTCTAAAACCCCCCAAAATCTTATCTGGAAAAGCTATTAACAGTTGAGAAAATAAAATGGACAGTTTGTTGTATTATTGTTTTGGTCGTTTTCAAATAAGAAGTTGTAGTTATCCCCTTTAAATGGCATTCTCTATTTTTTCATTCTTCATCTTTTTCACTTATTAACACTTAACAGATACCTTTTCTCTTTGTTTATTGAGTATGATCTGTGCTGATATTTTAGTTTTGGTATATACAGATTTGTTGACACTTGTTTAATATTTAATATTCGTTAATATTTAATAATAATATTTAATAAATAATATTTACTAAAATATGAATTTGGACTTTGAAAGTATTAACTTCTCAGTGTACAGATGCCCTCATTTAAAGGAAGCATACTTAAAGGAAGCAAAATGTCATATTTGATGGTGAGGGAAGGGTATTCTTGTCAGGAGAAAGCATTAAAGTTAGTTTGAAGATAGGTGATTCTTTGTTATGTCTAATGGAGTATACTGTTTCTTCTGGTTGAAGTACTTTTTTTCATCTGCTCTTCATTCTGGCCCATCCAGAGCTTACATACCTTACTTGGCCATCTAAAGCTAACCCAGGAGTCTTTCCTTCCTTTGTAGTGTTATTGTACCTTAAGGTGTTCAAAAAATGCCAGTAAATGAGGACGTGAAAATGAATTCTGTATTGCAGGAATAACTTATGTTTAGGTACCATTTATTTGCCTGTTATTTAGAGGTTGAATTATTTTTTAGTTTTCAGTTATAGCTTCTAATAAGATAGAAGCTTCCACAGTGATTATTATCAACTACTATGTGTGTCACAAATTGTAAATGCAGCTTCATTTTAAGGATTCAAGCTAAATTTAGGAAATGGCAGAGATTGAAAATGTGCATTTTTTTTAAAGATTTTATTTATTTATTTGACAGAGAGAGATCACAAGTAGATGGAGAGGCAGGCAGAGAGAGAGAGAGAGGGAAGCAGGCTCCCTGCTGAGCAGAGAGCCCGATGCGGGACTCGATCCCAGGACCCTGAGATCATGACCTGAGCCGAAGGCAGTGGCTTAACCCACTGAGCCACCCAGGCGCCCCGAAAATGTGCATTTTTAATTGTAGTGTTCTTTAACTTTTTCTTGGTAGGTTGTTCCAGTTTTGGTACACCTCCTGTCTGCCATCAGCAGTGTTAGGCTTTACATTCCTAAAGACCTTCGACCAGTGGATAATAGACAGAGTGTTTTAAAATCAATACAGGTACGTGTGTTAATTTTACAAATTTAAATATAAGTTTTATGTAAATATGAGTAGGATTTATAGCAAGACAACTTAAATGCTTTAAAATGTATCGCTTTCTTTCAAAAAAAAAAAAAAACTATAAACACTGCTGTCAGTGGCAGTTCTTTTTAATAAAAAATAATAGCAGATCTTTGTGTAGATTGTCCACTTCTTGAATATACCAACAAAGCGAGTTACTAAAGGAGATCTCATGGAGGAAAACATGGCTACTATTTTATACAAAATATGTTTTGCTTTATTATTTGTTGAGTGAAAATAACTAGACTGTATTAAGAATTTTATGTATAAAATCATATGCCAGGACTTTTAACCATTTTTTAGTGTAGCTAATAAATTAATGAAATAGTTTTATTTTCAGTAGGAAAAATTATGACATTCTAGAATTTTATTTTCCAGTAGGGGAAGAAAAGGAATTTTGTCATTTATTTAGTCAACAAATACTTGGATTAATATTTACTATGCTGCAAAGGCTCTGTACTAGAATTTGAGAAAACAGATAAACAGGACGCTTTCATTAGAGTAGGAATAAGCTGTGGTCCTTAGATAGGCAGGCTTCGTGAATTGAAGAATTCTCCTGACAGTTTTACAGAACTTTATGTGGATAACCTTTTTTTTTAATCCCTAACATACCAAATCCTGTTTTACCTTTAAGGCCTATTGAAGACTCTGAAGGGGTCCCAGGGGGATACTAGCCTCTACAGTGAGCTGTCCCTTCTCCAAACTCACATGCTCGTTATAAATCATGTTAAAAAAAATTTTTTTTTTGATAGGGATCTGGAGCCCTTTAAAAAATTTATGTCTTTCCACTCCATAGTGCACCCCTAGGAAGCAGCCAAAGAAAACATGAGAAAATTAAAAACGGTTTATAGTTGGGTTGTTAAATACAGCATTATTTATAACAATAAGAGGTTATAACAACCTAAAGGTACAATTATGTATTTATTCGTAAGTTGTGCCACATTCAGAACTATTGAATTCTAAATACTGGAGTTACTAATATTTTACACATCCCTATATCAATAAATCATAGTACAGCAATTTAGAAGGAATTTTCAAAAACATATGCATGTAAAATTGAGCTCCACTTGAGGTGCATTTTTAAGTGCGTGTTTCTCTTTGTGCATAGAAAAACATATAAGGAAATATTTATTTACTCTTAACTAATCTTGTCTATAAAATGAAAAAAAATGATTTTAAATTTTTTGTTTTAGGAAGTTCAGAAACGTTTTCCTGATGGTGTTCCTTTATTAGATCCTATTGATGATATGGGCATTCAGGATCAAGGGCTGAAAAAAGTTATCCAGAAAGTGGAGGCTTTTGAGCATAGAATGTATTCTCATCCACTTCACAATGACCCAAATTTGGAAACTGTGTATACGCTTTGTGAAAAAAAAGCACAGGTATGGCAGAAATATTTTTTATCATAAAATCGTATGTATGTCACTAAATTATTGAATATTTGTTTTTTTATTTTCCTTTCCTACTGGTTTCATCAGCTAAAACGGGGAAATAGCTTATCTTTTAAGGAGACTATCAATTCTTACCAGCAAAATAAGATAAAAATCATTTTAATTTGGTATTTGATGGGTTTTCTTCACAGTTTTTTTTAATGTAATACAATTCATATAGCATTAGAGTCACTCTTTTAAAATGTACAGTTCAGTGGTTTGTAGCATATTCACAAAGAACTGCAGCCATACCACTGTCCAATTCCAGAGCTTCCATCACCCCAAAAAGAAACCTCATACCAATTAGCAGTCACTTCATATTTCTCCCATCTTACAGATCCTGGCAACTATAAATCTTCTTTCTGCCTCTATGGTTTTGCTTTTTCTGGAGATTTCATAAAAATAATATCCTGCAGTATGTGGCCTTTTGTGTCTATTCTCTTTACTACATGTCTTCAAGGTCCATCTATGTTGTAGCAAGAATTAGTACTTTATTCCCTTTTAAGGGGGAAAAATATTCCACTTATGGATATTCTACATTTTGTTTAACAGTTCATCAGTTGATAGACATTTGGGGTTTTTCTACTTTTTGGCCTTTATGAATAATTCTGCTACCAACATTTATGTACAAGGTTTGTGTGGATGTTTTCATTTCTTTTGGGTGGAATTGGGTAGAATTGCTGGGTCATATAGTAAGTCTGTGTTTAACCTTTGAGAAACTGTCAAGTTTTTTTCCAAAGTGGCTATACCACTTTACATTCTCACCAGTGATTTATGAAAATTTTTATTTCTCCATATTCTCACCAATGCTTATTATATTGTCTGTGGTTTTGATTATAGCGTTCCTAGTGGAAAGAAGTTGTAACAGTTTGGCTTTTTTTTTTTTTTTTTTTTTTTTTTTTTTTTTTTTTTTTTTTTTTTTTTTTTTTTTTTTTTTTTTTTGTGTTTTGTTTGTCTTTTTTTTTTGTTTTTTTTTTTTTTAAGATTTTATTTATTTATTTGACAGACACACAGCGAGAGAGGGAACACAAGCAGGGGGAGTGGGCGAGGGAGAAGCAGGCTTCCAGCCAAGCAAGGAACCCATGCAGTGCTGGAGCCCAGGATCCTGGGATTGTGCCCTGAGCCGAAGGCAGAGGCTTAACAACTGAGCCACCCAAGCGTCCCAGTAGTTTAGCTTTTTAGAGTAATTAGCTGTAGTCTGTAACCAGAAAAGCATTCTTAGAGCCATGGTGAATAATGAACTTAGGGAAGGTTTTTCAAAGTGAACACATTCCTTTCCATTACCCACTTCTCTTCAACTAGAATCTTATGTACTAAAAAAGTGTCACTTTCTCCCTGAAACTTACATCTCCTTACTGTTAGCTTTTTCAGCTTTTATCCCATGCCACTTGAACCACCTTTGTCTTCCTGTTTCAAAGATCATTATTTTAAGCTCCTTAGGGTCAGGTATTTCATTTTAGCTTACTTATACTCTCCCATATCCCAAATGATCGCTGCTACTTACTGAACATGCTTGGGAGTGGAAACTTCTTGGCTTAACAGAATAGTATGTTTAATTCACAGTTTTACAGCATTCTTTCTAGCTTTCTGTGAGCTAACATAATGGGGCCTCTTACCACATGGGCAACAAACATATAGTGCACCATGCTCTGGTCCACCAGGAAGGAAATGGAGACACAAAAAGCTTTAGTAACTTGTACAAGGATCCTCACTTGGTATCCTGGCCTTTTCATCTCTCACCGAGACCATTCCATTAGCTCCTTCCCTGCTTCATTTACTTCTGTTGCCACCAGAGAGTCATCCTGAACAGGTCCACAACACAAGAACAGACTCTTGAGCTTGGTTGAATTGGTGAATAGAAAGCATCCACAGATGGCGGTATGATAAAGCCACAGAGAGTGACATTATCTAAGTTACTCAGACATAACTGAAAAAGGCCTTAGTGTCTGGCCAAGGGACTAACTAAATACACTTGCTTTGAAAACTCAGCAGTACATAGAAAAATGCTTGTGTAGGTGCATTAAATGCTGATATCAATGTGGACTATGATTACAATTTAGCACAAATAAAAACATATACCAAAAAGACTAAAAGTAAAACCTGAAGTGGTGGTATGTGGGGAATGAGATTACAGTAACTGTTTTTTCCTTTTTTTTTTTTTTCCTCCCCAGTTGTCTGTAAAGTACTTATAGAATGTTTTACAATGAGAGAAAACTACAGAGTTAACGGGGAGGGAGGGCGGAAACCAGTCTTTTTGTGGCCTCCGAGTGACTATAGGATAAATTTCACATCCCTTAGCCCTACCTAAGAAGGCTTCAAAAATCTAATCCTTCAACTCTAACCATTTTAAGTACTCACACCTTTTGAGCAAGCTTTCCTCCTTCTAGGAATTAAGACTCCCAAGTGTGAGGTAGTACATGCATGTTCTTGTAGCATTGTCCGAAAAAGCGAATTTATATAAAAATAACCTCAGCGTTTCATCAGTAGGGAATTAGGTGTGTGACTTCTACATATCATGGAAATCAACATGGACATTAAAAAAAAAAAAAAAATGGGAGGCACCTGGGTGGCTCAGTTGATTAGATGTCTGACTTCAGCTCAGGTCATGATCCCAGGGTTCTGGGATCAAGTCCCGCATCTGGCTCTCTGCTCAGCAGGGCGCCTGCTTCTCCCTCTACCTCTCCCTGCTGCTCTGCCTACTTGTGCTCTCTCTCCCTGGCAAATAAGTAAGTAAAATCTTAAAAAAGAAGAAATGAGGTAGGGGCACCTGGGTGGTTCAGTCAATTATACGTCTGCCTTCAGCTCAGGTCATGATCCCATGGTCCTGGGATCAAGGCCTGCATCGAGTTCCCTGCTTAGCACTCAGTCTGCTTCTCCCTTTCCCTTTGTCCCTTCCCCTACTTGTTCTCTCTCTCTCTCTCTCTCAGATATCTTTAATTTAAAATAATCTTTTAAAAAAAGAGGTCATTTTACATGTAGTCTTTGCAAAATGTATTGCAAATGTGTGCAGATGATTTATTAGGGAGGAGAAAAGGAAACTGATCTTACTTCTGTGGGAGAAAAGCTCCTATTACTATGTAGTTATGCTTTTACAGACATGAATATATCTGTTCTTTTAAAATTCTGTGGGAAAAGATCTAAAATGGCATTATCTAACAGAAATATAATGCAAGCCACTTATGTAATTTTAAATTCTAAAGTAACCACATTTTAAAAAGTGAAAAGAAATGGGTGAAATTGATTTTAATAATATTTTCATTTAACTCAATATTTCCAAAATACATTTTAATAAAAATCATTAAGGAAAAAAAATCCTTCACTAGCAGGCCCTCTTCTGCTAACCAGTAGGTTTTATATGCCTCTGAGTACTTAGCAGTCTGCTCTGCTCTGCTCCTGTGGACATCCTCAATCAAGGAAACTTCAGAAAACAACTTTTTTTTCTAATAGACCTGGTAAGTTATGCTAGGTAGCAGAGAGTTATCTAGAAAGTCTTCTTATCCTCATAGCATTATGACAACATGATTTTCATGTTGGTAAACATTTAGTGTTAGTTACCTACCTTACACAATTGCTATAGGAATGAAATAATGTAAAGCACCAACAGTAGGGTACGTAGTTAGCTGTCTATAAATATCCATTACTGACCATGGTCATTGCCTTTATCATTTCTGCTCAACTGAAGCCTAATAAATCATATGTAAAATTCTAGAGTCTTTGAATTTCAACTTCTGAGTCCCTAGAATTTTCTTTTTGTCAGTGTTTTTCTGAATGTTAAGCCTCAATCTTAGGAATTCATTATTTTCTTGCTACTGTACTGTGTGATATTCTTATCCCAGTTGGAAAGTAGGTAGTATTTACTGATTAGCTGAATTTTAAAACTTACCCATTCTGGAGCATGACCTAAAAATAGTTTTCCTTTTAAAGTATAGAATAAAGACCTTATTCTCTTGGCTAAAGCCGTTTCTAGCTTGAACAACTTTGTGATACAATTAGAAGGCAAAGAGAAGAAATACTTCTCAGGATGTCATGGGGGAAATATTGGTAAACAAGAAATAAGACTCATATACCCTCATCTTTCCTGTTCTCTAAGCTACCCCCTGATTTCCAACGGATGAAAAGCTGGAGCTGATGCTGCTTTGGAAGCATGTTTACTTGTCATATCTTGTCTGGGAGAGCCTATCCTAATTTACCACTGACTTTCTCAACCTCTAGCAGGTTACCTTATCTAGCTGATGGCTATCCAACTCACTCCTTCTTCTAGATCTTTCTTCTTGCTCCTCATTTAAGCAAGAAAACCATGCTGTATTCCCCAAGTTCTTAAACTTATAACAACTCCTCTAAATTTCCTCTCTGCTTTGCCTTAAATTTTTCACATGGATGTTTTATATTTCCATATATATAACATTTTTACTGGTGTTTAATTACTACAGATACATGTATCATTCCTCTTGTGTAATATCCTACAAAAGTTAAGAAGCTCCAGGTATCCTTGCAAGGTATCCTTATAAAATATTTTCTAGGGTGCCTGGGTGGCTCAGTTGGTTGAATGCCTGTCTCTTTTTTTTTTTTTTTTTTTTTTTTTTTAAGATTTTATTTATTTATTTGATAGAGACATAGCGAGAGAGGAAACACAAGCAGGGGAATTGAGAGAGGGAGAAGCAGGCTTCCCAACAAGCAGGAAGCCTGATGCGGGGCACCATCCCAGGACCCTGGGACCATGCCTTGAGCCGAAGGCAGACGCTTAAGGGCTCAGCCACTCAGGTGCCCCAGAACACCTGTCTCTTGATTTTGGCTTGGGTCATGGTCTTGGGGTGGTGGGATCAAACTCTGCGTTGGTTCCATACTCCGTGTGGAATCTATTTGAGTTTCTCTGTCTGCCCCTGCCCACCCTTGTGCACGCATTTTGTCTCAAATCTTCAAAAATACATTTTTTATAATTTTTAATTATTTTAATATTTTATATTTTAACATTTTTAAAAAAGATTTTTTATTTATTTGACAGAGATCACAAGTAGGCAGAGAGAGAGGAGGAAGCAGGCTCCCTGCTGAGCAGAGAGCCTATCTGGGGCTCGATCCCAGGACCCTGAGATCACGACCTGAGCCGAAGGCAGAGGCTTTAACCCACTGAGCCACCCAGACGCCCCTATTTTTATATTTTAAAATGAATAAATCTCATTTTACTTTGTTTACTTTATTGAACTAACTTTATACTTTTATGTGCCTTAGATTGCAATAGATATTAAATCTGCAAAGCGAGAACTAAAGAAAGCAAGAACCGTCCTACAAATGGATGAACTCAAGTGTCGCAAACGTGTTTTAAGGAGGCTGGGATTTGCTACTTCTTCTGATGTCATAGAGATGAAAGGACGAGTGGCTTGTGAGATAAGCAGGTAAAAACTGGTTGTTCTAGAAAACTGATTTTAAAATTGGATGATATTTTTATATAAGGACTATAAATCTTTCAGAAAAAAAGAGCTGTCTTAAAAATAAAAAGTCTTGGGGGTGCCTGGGTGGCTCAGTTGGTTAACCGTCTGCCTTTGGCTCAGGTCATGATCTCAGGGTCCTTGATCGAGCCCCATTGGGCTCCCTGCTCAGCGGGGAGCCTGCTTCTCTCTCTCCCTCTGTGTGCCGCTCCCCCTGCTTGTGCGCGCGCGCACGCACGCTCTCTCTCTCTCTCCCTCTCTCTCTCAAATAAGTAAATAAAACCTTAAAAAATAAATTTTAAGTTAGTAAAGTACCTTCTATAGTAAATGCAGTTTTTGATGATACAGTTAGGAAAAGAGCATTAAAAGAATCTCTTCCATCCCACTATTTAATACAAATGCTATTAGCATTCGGATGTATTTTCTTTTTTCTTTATTTTAATGCATTGTGTATTTTTACATATTCATGATCTTAGTTTATACACAGTTTTGTATACTTAATTATTTTTTACAATTTTGAACATTTTCCCACTTTAAACTTCATCTAATAACCATTATCCTGTTGTAAAGAGATGTTATTAAAGTTTTGGGCTAAGAAACATGGAATTAGAGCATAGCATATTATAGGCCACGGCATAAAACTGGATATAAGATATTGTCTATTTTGGTGATCTTTTGACATAGTACAAATGACTTGAAATCGCAGCAGTCATTTCATTATTTTTGCTGGTTTCTGTGGGCCTGAAGTTCAGGAAGGGCATATTGAATGGTTCTGGCTCAGGATTTTATGTGATTTCCATTAACCTGAAGATACTGTTGTTTTGTCCATAGTTATAACCATTATTCTTACTGAGTTCATAAAAGGTGTTTTTGAAACAGTTTCTTAGGTTTTCACCATGGCCCTAGTGGATGGGCCTGGAGAATTATAGGCTTGTATATGGTTTCAGATGTTTTTGAGAAAGACTTACTCATATTATTCTTATTGATAGTTTAGTTCATATGTTAAGAACTTATGTCCCTAGGGGCCAGGAGGCGATTGTGTGGTAAACTAGAACAATTCTTTGTCACCAAAAGGGGGCAGCAACTACTCAGCCCCAATTATTACAGAGCAATGTGATAACAGATCTTTAGAAAAGCCAAAAATCCAGAATTTTAGGTGAAATCCCTTGGTTTTTAATTGTTCACAAACTAATTGAGAATAATTTTTTTTAGTCAGTGTGTGAGCCAAGTATATCACTTGTTCAAGTTAGATTTGGCATGTCAGCTTCCTGTTTTCCTTAAACCTGCTTTCCTACTTTGTAACTAAAGAATTATAGGCACCACAAGGTTAATAATTTACCCAGGTCTAAAGCTAGGCCACAGCACTGGTTTACTAATTCATATGCTAGAATTACTGTTATTGGAATTACTTCTTTGTGATATTATATACTATTTAACAATTAACAGAAAATTTCTTTTGGGTATCTGCCGCTGGATTTAGTCTTGGGTGAATAGTATTGATTTTATTCTAATATAAGACTAGAGAGAGATTGAGAGAGAGAAAACAGTATCACATGAATGAAAGAATGTTACCTTTCCCCCAGTATTTGCTTCTCCCTCTGCTGAATAAGACCCAGCCACCAACAGCAAAAACATCCTAGACTCCTCTCCTTTCTCTCTCTCTTACCGTCTTCCTGTTTCCTCTGTCTCTGCCCTTTTTAATCTTCCCACTGACTAATGTGCCTTCATTATTTCTTGCTTAGAGTACTGCAGAAACCCTCATTTTTGATTATAGAGATTATGAAGACTCAAGATAGAGTTCTTTTTACTGCTTTCCCAGTATTCTTTTCAAAGCACAGATCCTGTAATTTCGTTGTTTTGGTGAAAGTCTCTGTTTTTCCCTATTGCTTTTAGAATAAATGCCATAATTTAATGTGTTACTGCCCTTTCCTCTCTAGCTACATCCCACACATATTTTTCTCTCAGCAATGACCTTTCCTCACTCCTACCCCAAATCCAATTCCTACATATTTTTTCCTACATCTTCTGAAACTTCCTGTGAATTTCTCTAATCTTATTTTAAGCTCCTCAACTTTTTTTCATAATTGCCTGTATAACCTGTTAGATCACTCTCCTGCGATTACTATTATTTCTTCTCTGCCTCCCACCTTAGTGGTGTGTATGTAGTGATATGTAGTTCTTGAAGTACTCTGGCATTATTTGTGTTGTCCTCTTTGACTTAACTCTCATTTTACCACCAGGAACCCAAATTGAGTATTTTTACTCTTAAAGATTGATAGCTTGTGACTTTATTCTTTTTTTAGAAGTCAAAAAATAAAAGTTAGCTTGTTTTTTTTTAAATAGAGGGAACACCCTCGAAATTATCAAATGGGTCTATTAAACCCTTTTATAAATGTAAGGTACATTGTGGGAACCTTGATTGCAGAATTCTAGAAACACTATCTTTGTAGTCTTTTGTAGCTTCCATTGAGCACAGTTGAGCATTCAGATTTTTTTGTTTTCCATCCATGATGGCAGAGAGAAAACAGTAAAGATATTTTGCAATTATTACACAAATCAGAAGATAACAGTGATGATGGTGAAATTAATCATACAGCAAAATCTTAGACTGTAAGGTAAATTCTCAAACTGTGAAGAATCAATGAGTGAATAATGTATCTCTAAAGACAAAAAGGAAATTTTAAGATTATTTTACTTTCCTTTCTGTTCAGAAAGCAGGAGTTATGTAATGTTTTGTGTTAAGATTCCATTTTACTAAAAGGACTTGTGATAATTGTTTTTTATGATTTGTTTGCTAAGTTGCCCTTGATAGTTTTTAAAAGACAGTTTTAAATACAAGGAAATTGTTAAGAAATAGATGGAGAGATTTAAAAAAAAAATCTGTGGATTAATCATTCTAATCTTTATAATATACTCCTGAATTTGGAAATGTTGTACAGTTATAGAGCAAAGAGGATGGCCTTCCTTTTACACAAAATTACAACTTGTGAAAGTTTTTTAAAATAGTGTATTTTGGTGATTCAAAAGAGGAACCAAAAATAATGATTAGCTAGAGTCTTTAAAAGAGATGTATTTAAAATCTGCAGCCAGTATGCTGGGATAATGTTAAGTGCAGGAGAAAAATGGAAGTAATAATAAGCTAGTACCTATTGGAGATGTATTTGAAATTTGGAATTGTATTTACTACATGGGTATTGTCCAGATTCACAGATGACAGTTGATGAGCAGTATTGCATTTAAAGTTGCATTTAAAGACCATTGGCCATCTTGGTAATATACATTCTCAGTGATGGAAATGCAGTGTGTGTCTCCTGTGGTTACATATAAATTCTTAAGATTTCTAATGAAGTTGTTTTTCATTATCCCTTTGTGTTATAAAGTATTAAACAACTGTTAAATGGATCCTTGGACCCAGAGGAAAAATGGGGGGTGACTATCTTTCCTGGAATACTGAGAGTTAAGAAGGAGTTCCTTATTTCAGTAAATATTTGCATTTTGGTGTTTCCTAGAATGGGATTTTTACATGAAATAACCATTTTACATTTATTATTGATACATTGGAAAATATAAAGACCTGCCATTTTCTTAAATAAATCTTTGTCTCTCCTCATTGATCCCTCCTTATGGTCAAGTAATAGATTTTATTTAAAAATTTTCTATATTTTAAGCACATATGTATACATTTTGTATTTTTATATTATGACATTTGAAAATTATTCTTTTTTTTTTTGTGGTGATCTAGTGCTGATGAGCTCCTTCTAACTGAGATGATGTTTAATGGCCTTTTCAATGACCTGTCTGCAGAACAGGCAACAGCACTACTTAGCTGCTTTGTGTTTCAAGAGAATGTGAGTTAATAGATTTAACATACCTTATTTATTAATTCACACATCCTGTAACGTAAATATTATTATGGATATTTTAAATTATAGAAGTTTCATATTTTATATATTATGGCTAATTTTAGTCGGAAATCACTATTTTAACACAAATATCTAAGAGAATATTAAATAATTAAATACATATTATCAGAAAGGAGAGTGAAATAAGATTTTATTTGTGGATAGTTGTTAATCATATTCCAAGCCTTTAATTTCTTCTGTAACCCAGTGCATTGTTTGAAGATCTGGTCTGGTCAGATAGTCCTAGAAAGAAGAGGATGAAAGAATGAAAATAAAATTAGGCAAAAGAGTGAAAATAAAAGGGGGTAGTGAGGTTAAATTAATATCTCTCCTCCCACTAATGGAGAATAACTATGAAGCAACTGATTTTCTGAGTGGCTGAAGTCTTAGTTGTCATAGGTAAGGTTTGAGGGTAGTGGCTATGGATTCTCATTGCTGGTTTTGCAGCAGTTTTTTCATTGAGTGGTTTCACAGTAATTTTTTCATTGAGTAGTTAGTTCGCTTTCAGCAACTCTTAAAAATCAGAAAATGGGGGCACCTGGGTGGCTCAGTGGGTTAAGCCTCTGCCTTCGGCTCAGGTCATGATCTCAGAGTCCTGGGATCAAGCCCTGCATCAGGCTCTCTGCTCAGTGGGGAGCCTGCTTCCCCCTCTCTCTCTGCCTGCCTCTCTGCCTATTTGTGATCTCTCTCTCTCTGTCAAATAAATAAATAAAATCTTTTAAAAAAAAAATCAGAAAATGAAGTGCTTGGTGGCCCACCACAAAAACACTAATCTGTCCTTTACTTTATTTCAAAAACCAGTATGATTTGTTTAAAAAGTAAAATGCATGTTTTACATTTTGAACTTTATTCATTGTGGATGAAATAGACAAAATAAGAAGACAAAGACATTTGCCCTCTAAAAATAATTTAATACTAATTTCTAAATTTTTATATCTTTTACCGCGTACACTTAGTTTAAACTTTCATATGAATTGTATGTAAGACAAACTTTTTTCAGTTCTGCCATTGATCTGTTTGTTAACTATTTCCTTATTTATGAAGCAGGTTGAATACATTACTTGTTGAAATAAGTAGGACCTTTTCTCTCCACTCCCTGATTACTGATTAGAATTCGTTCCTAGAGTGGCAGTGATAAGAAAGAGGACAATAATCCCAAAACAATTGACACTCCTCTGAGAATGCCAACTTTGCACCTGTGAAGTAATTTGCATATGAGGAATTCATTACTTCACAAAGTACTATGTTTGGCTGTTGTTTTTCTTAGGTTCAAAATTTATTACATTAATTTCTGGAGTAATTTTTAAGAATATCTATCAGATTCTGTTTGAAAAGACCTAAGTTTGAAGATGATTTGGAGATTGGTGCTCTTCTGCCTATGTCAGACTTTGTTTTATAGCTAATTTCTTGGATTTGTTATTCTGTTTTGTTTTTAATGTAGCAGTATAAAAGTCCTGTTTTGGGGCACCTGGATGGCTCAGTGGGTTAAAGCCTCTGCCTTTGGCTCAGGTCATGATCCTAGGGTCCTGGGATCAAGCCCTACATCGGGCTCTCTGCTCTGCATGGAGCCTGCTTCCTCTGCTTTCTCTCTCATCTGCCTCTCTGCCTATTTGTGATCTCTGTCAAATAAATAAATAAAATCTTAAAAAATAATAGTAAAAATAAAAGTCCTGTTTTCTGAGAGACCAAGTATGTACTTCCTCAAAGGGGTTGGACTTAACCAAACCATTATTCTGAAATTTGTGGGGAAGATGTCGCTATATGTGGTTAATTAAGATTTGTTCAGTGAAACCACACTGTGTTGTATGTAGTGTCCTCAGTTTTTTGTGGTGGTGCCTTTCAACATCAAGATGGAAAATTACACTACAAGTCACATGGAATTTTGTTGATACTTTTAGAAGAATGTTTTCTAGCCACATGGAAAGGTTAAACTTAAGAGTAAAGTAATCGTTATAAATATGAAGAAGTCTGCTTAATATACTAACTTCTTTTTCAAAATGAGTTCTTTCTAAAACTGTGTCCCTGCATTTTTTATATCATTAAAAGTAATTTAAAGATTAAATACGATCTTTAGAATATAAATATCATGTAACTACCAATATTTATTAAAAATCTACTGTGTGTACTGCCCAGATCTAGGCACTAGAGATATAGCAGGAATTTTTGCTTTCCTGATAATCATATGCTAGTAGATGAAGGTAAACAATAAAAAAGTATGCACAGATTATGTCAAATGGTGATGAGGGTTTTGGAGGAAAGTGAAGCAGAGGAGGCAGATTGAAAACACTGGGATAGGGTTACTATTTTAAGTAAGTGATTAGTAAAGGCCTCACCAAGGGAGTGAAATTTGAATTGAGACTTAAAAGGAGAGATGAAGAAACACATTGTATATACACCTGGTGAGAGAGCATTGGTGAAAAAACGTTTAAGTTATTTTGTCAGGACCAGTGTCTTCTACTTACATTGACCAGAGAGGAAGTGGTCAGTAACTGTTGACCATGGATTACTGAATATCAAAGATGTTAAGTAGTCTTGAGTTCATAAACTGAGTTGTTGAGTTCATGGTGACCATTTTGTTTTTTCATCATTCATCATGGTTTTTCTTCTTTTTTTTAAATTGGACAGGAATAATACAGAGCCTAGGTCATTATTACGTAATAAACATAAAACATGCATAGCAAAGCCAGTCCTGTATAAATACTGATACTTAAAATAAAGGTGTAACTGTTGCAACTAACCTGTAATAGCTTTTTAAGAGAATTTACCTGTTTAAATCCTGTCTCTCACACACATACATAACATTTTTGTAATAATTTTGTTTTTGTGTAAGGCTACATTTGTCAGCCTTTGTTCACAAATAACCGTCTTTATTCTAATCACAACAGAATAGGGTTTTGAGGATCTCACCTTTTCTTTCTTTTTGACAGGGTAGGAAGCCAACACACAGAATCCAAGCCACTTGTCCAAGTTCATTTGCCTAGTTAGTAATACCTGGGTAAAATAAAAATTGAGAACATGACTTTTAATGTTCTTTATCCCAAATTTTTGGTTTCCACAGAATTAGAGTTGCCTAGGAACCAAAACTATTTCAAAATCCAACTGTGATAAAATAGTTTATAATAGTTTTGATGTAACTAAACTACTTTGGGTGTTTATAATATTTGCTCTTACTCCATTCCATTTGTGGTCAAAGAAAATAGCTCGTAAATTGTAAATTTAGCAGTGTAATATTTTCCTCTGAAGTATAATAATAATATAATTTAGGATGAAAGGAGTGGTAATTTTGCTTACATCAGCTAAGGTCATCAGAAACTCTAAGTGCTAATAACTAAGGTCTTATTATTTGATATTGATAGATAATATGAAAACTTTTTTTTTTGTTACAATAGAAAACATTTTAAACTTTGGTTTTTACATCCTTTTCTTTCATAGTCTAGTGAGATGCCCAAATTAACGGAGCAATTAGCAGGACCACTTCGTCAGATGCAGGTATGAGTATGTTGAACTGCATGCTTTATGAATAATATATGTAAAATGAGCATTTTTGACAGTCTAATCCTAGTATTTATCATTCCACAGAGACTACTTCCTTCAAAGTTAAGTATGTTACTTGGTCTTAGTCTTGTCATTTAATGCTATGTTGGTAACATCATTTGTGATTTTTACTTTAATAATTAAATATTCTCCCCCACCAGTGTAATAAATTATATTGAGTTATTGTGAGTGTAGATTTAACACTGTAGTGTAGATCAGCAATATCAACAACTCAGTCCTGCATTGTTTTCCTTGGTATTAAGAATGACATCTTAATGGACTAGAATTAGTTTGCTTAAGTTTTTGTATGTTCTTCCATTGTAGTTTACAACAAAATTTTAAAACATGTTTTCTCCTAAGAAATTAATTATCCTGGGTCCTTAAAGCCCCAGTAGCTTATAGTAATGAATTTGTATGTTCTATGATTTTCTTAGGATGAACTGATTTTATCTACCTTTAACACTGGACAGAGAGGGAAATATGAACTATATGACACTGAAAGAGAGGGAAATGAATCATAAAAAGAGCCTCTTCAGTGGAACATTTAATATTCCTTATTACTAAGGATTTTAAACTTCTAGAACCAGGGAAGTTTGTATAGGACTAGGCAGTTTTGACCTTTTATATTACCAAGGAGAAAAGAATGAATCTAAATATCTCAGTGTGGCGGGGAAGGGGGAGATTAAGATTTATATTTTTTAAAGCATTATTGAGGAAAAGCATTACTTTTCCATAGGGATTTGTATCTTTTTCAATCTGTTTGTTATTGATGTCTTTGAGGGTTTTTTTGGTTGCTGTTAATGAAAGACTTAGAGATTAGTTAAATGCTACTTTTGAATGACTTTAATGAAGAGTTTCTTTAAAAAAAAAAAAAAAGTTTTAACTGGGTGAAAATCACGCTCTTGATAAATTTTTCTTAATTCAGTGTAATGGGGAAACATTACAGTTGGGTCACTTAGCAGTGGAAAAGGCACTGTAACTACTTAGAAGTACAGCGTATCCAAACTGTGGGCGTAAGAATCTAGGAAGAAAAGGGGGTCTTGTGGAATTCTGGCTCTGGAAACCTAAAGAAAAAAAGTACGCAAGTACTTTAAGTAAGGAAGAAATTTTAAGTAAATCTTTTATCTTCAAAGGAATGTGCTAAAAGGATTGCAAAGGTTTCAGCAGAAGCCAAACTGGAAATTGATGAGGAAACTTACCTAAGCTCATTCAAACCTCACTTAATGGATGTAGTATATACCTGGGCAACTGGAGCTACATTTGCCCATATCTGCAAAATGACAGATGTCTTTGAAGGTATGTTTAAATTCTGTATAGATACATTCCTTTCTTTCTTTCTTTCTTTCTTTTTTTTTTTTTTTTTAAGATTTTATTTATTTATTTGACAGAGAGAGAAAGAGCAGGAACACAAGCAGGGAAAGTGGGAGAGGGAGAAGTAGGCCTTCTGCTGAGTAGGAAGCCCGATGTAGGGCCCGATCACAGGACCCTGAGATCATGACCTGAGCCGAAGGCAGATGCTTAACGATTGACCCACCCAGGCGCCCCCGTACATTCCTTTCTGATAGAAGAAATATACTCAGGACGGCATTTCTTTAACTAAATAAGAATAATACATTATTTTTAATTTTTGGTAGTAAATGGAATGGTAATGACATCACAGATGATCTAGTAAGTCAAGTCCGTGTGAAATTTTTTAAATCTCTTGGCAGTAATCTAAGGGCTTATTATATTAATTCCACTAAAAGCAGAGCTGAAAATGCTGTATATCATTGCATTTCTAATAATAGACTTGACCTCAGTGAGATGCTGTACTTCAGCATGAATCAGATTAATGAGCAGTCTTTTTAAATAAAGTCATTAAAAGACTGAAGAATAATTTTTATTCAACTGAACAGAAATTTTAAGAAGAAAAAATAAAGGCAGAGGGAATGTAAGAAATAATATTTATAAGAAGTGAAAAAAAGAGTATCTAAGGGAGACCATTTTAGAAATGTTTTACTCATTTCAAAAAGATTGGCTTATATAGAGAATTATGATAGTGAATGATATTTATCAAATTAGATATTTACATTGAACTTTTTTAAAAAGTGAAAGTAAATGAGCTTGGACTTCAGAGAGATAAGAGATTATTATAAGAATACTTAAAATGCTATTGTTTGTAGCTCTGTTTTAAGAAAAATTGTATTTTTGACACTCGATATATATACTTTTTAACTGGTATTATTAAAGACCGATCGTTTACTGAGTTTATGAATCATAGATTTTTATGATGCATAGGTCAAACATCTCTGCAACAGAATATTAAAATTTTCTACTTTGAACCTTTACTCTGCTGAACTTCATGGGTTTTAAGGTTTAAATTTTAAAGTTTTTAGTAGTATATATATTTTTTATTATGGTATCTGAAATTTATTTCTAATCCTCCATTAAATGATCATTTAGTAATGTGGTTTTAAATCTTTTTCTGAGTATTCTCTTACTGAGACCATCATCATTTATTAAAGTGACTACCGTGTGCCAGGCATTGTGCTAAGCACTTTATATAATTTAGATCTAATCACCAAAATGGCAACTCAGGGTAGACATTTTACTTGGCACAAGAAAGCTGAGTTTTTTTAAAAGTAAATAATTTGCCCAAGATCATAGAGGTGTGGTATATGATGACACTATGATTTAAACCCCAGCTGCTGATTACAAGTCACATGGTAGTTAATAAGTTCATCTAAGCACCATAATGCCTTATCCTTGAATTTTGGATCACCTAGAGACTTCTTAAATCCTGACCTAGATTGTACCATCTCCATCCACTGACAGTTTGTTCTTGTAGGAATGGTAAGGAGGTCTGTAGTGGTTCACAGTGGGATGCAATAGCTGAGGATATCAGGAGAGGGAAGCATGACACTTGACCTTGCTTGTGAACACTGCTTCATACACAGGAACCAAGGTCCATATACGACCGCTTATGTGGTGTGAAGGTGTAAATGCAGTCATACAGCCCCCACCACTCTTCAGTCTGGCATCTTTTTGGAACATAAGGCTGAAACTAATGACTGTTCTATGCCGAAATAATTTTAAGATTTGTTAGTAGCTCATATTTATAGAATATCTGCTTCTCTGAGAAGTCAGACACATGACATAATAGTGGTTCATAGCAGAGAGTAGTTCCTTTTGTTTGTTTGAAGAAAAATCAAGAGGCAACAGACCTGTACATAAAGGGTGCCCTATAAAATTGTCCTTGTGGACTGTTTTTTATGTTCTTTGTACTTAAAAGGAAGAGTTGTCACAGTATAGGAAGACAGATCAGAAACTGCTAAAATTGATAAGGGTTTGCAGTTCTCCAGAGCCTACTGGCGTTCCTGAAATCCATTTTGCTCCCTTTCGATTCCTTAGAGTTATTTCTACATCACAGCTTGTGTGAGGAATCAAAGTTTTAAAATCTGAGGAATTCCATTTGTAATTATAACTTGAAGTTTGCTCTAACATCAGTGTAATCTTCATGTTTTTCTGGTCTGGGTGTCATTGTATCAGCTATACTTTTTCTTTCTAAAATTGGAATGGACTATATATTAACTCTTAGGAATAAAACAGCATAATTAAACAGCAAAAAACAAATAACTGAGAACCTTGATTTACTTAGAGTATTTTCTTTTTCTAGCATACTGTGTGCCTCCCCTTTTTATCGTGCTGTTACTTAGTTCTTCCATTTCAGAATAGCTGTTTTCTCCTCATCTTGTTATTGTACATGCTTTATATAATTGGAAAAATACTATAATCAAAGCTCTAGCCCATAGTACATTGTGTCTTTACTTTGATGGGCAGAAAATGATTGCACTGAAAGTTTAAAATGCCCTTCACTCAAACCATATTTGTTTGCAGTTAGATTGTTAATTTTCTTTTTTTTTTTTTTAAGATTTTATTAATTTATTTGACAGAGATCACAAGTAGGCAGAGAGGCAGGCAGAGAGAGAGGAGGAAGCAGGCTTCCCGCTGAGCAGAGAGCCCGATGCGGGGCTCGATCCCAGGACCCTGGGATCATGACCTGAGTCGAAGGCAGAGGCTTAACCTACTGAACCACCCAGCCGCCCCTGTTAATTTTCTTTTTATATGAAAATTTAATTTATATGAAAAATTTCCTTTATATGGCACTTCAAGTCATGAGCCTCAGAAGTAGTAGTTTTAAGTATTTTTCAAATATTAATTGGCACAAAGTAACATTGTAATGATGAATACTATGTGTTTGAGGGGATGCCTAATACAAGAGAAGAACTTATACTATGACTCAGTTGAGGAATTTTCAAGACTTCATACAAATTATTATTTCTTCTGTTATCACCCTGAAAAAAATGGTAAGAATGTAGTTATTTCTTATTTCTGTCAAACTAAATTGGGAAAGCAATTTGAAACAGTATTTGTAGAAGCTCAAGCCTAGGGTTTCAGTCTACTGATCTATGTAGTAGATCCATGGAAGCTTTCAGTGGCCATTAAATTTTATTTCTGTCTGAACAACAACAGTATTATAGTCTTCACTACATATGAAAGACTTGCTTTTCTACTCCTTCACCACAGTTGTTCTCCTGATGATGTGTGCTCTCACTTGAAACTGTTCACCATGTAGTGCATTCCGACACTGTCCTTCCACTTGCACTCTTTTTACACCCTGTTTTTTTTTATTTTAAATCTTAAAATTCACATTTTAACTACTGTTTTTTTAAAGTACACATGAATTATAACAAATTTTGCACCCTGTGTTTTTTTTTTATTTTAAATCTTAAAAGTCATATTTTAACTACTGTTTTTTTAAAGTACACATGAATTATAACAAATTTTGCACCCTGTGTTTTTTTTT
>NW_019154134.1:6512000-6558088 GCF_002288905.1 Enhydra lutris kenyoni
ATTTTAAATCTTAAAATTCACATTTTAACTACTCTTACACTCTTTTTAAAAATGCCTTTCAGCTGGCATAGTTGTATCCTTCCCTAGGTCGGGACATCAGTGTCATTAGGGATTTGCCAGTTGATTTGTTCTTAGAAATACTTCTGCTAATAATAATAGAGTGACCATTTATTAACATGTATCATTTCTGTTTTACTTCTGGCAAAATTGTAGTACTAAATTACTTAGAAATTAGTACTTGATACTTACACATCTGATGAGTAATGACTGAGACCCTAGTGGGAATCAGCACTGGTGCTGTACTTGGTACATTATGAGTAGCGGTCTCTGCTCTCCAGAAGGGGTTTAGCCTAAGCTGGGATCTTGTTCTTAGTATTTGCAGAAAAATATATTTGTGATCCTGACCTCGTCAAATTCATTAAAACCACCTAGATAGGAATATTAAATCAGATTCAGGACATGAACTATGGGGGACCACTTTGTAGAATCCCAGAAAGCTAGAGATGGAAACACTATTCAGAGAAAGGTGTTGCTTTCCATCCTCAATGAGAATAATACTGTTCTGTTCAATAACCAGATAAATCTGATGATTGCATGTGTGCCCAAATGTCCATTAGTGGATGAATAAATTCTGGTATATCAGTGTAATGTAGTATTCAGCTATAAAAAGGAGTGAAATACTGATTATTGCTACAATGTGGGTGAAATTGAACACAGTAAAGTTCTAAGTTAAAAAAAAAGACACAGAGGCAACCTATTGTATAATTCCACTTATAAGAACTGTCCGGAATAGGCCAATCTGCAGAGACAAAGTAAACTAATGGTTGTGGGCCAGGGGCTAGAATAGGAAGTGAAATTGAATTCTGACTAATCACTGCCCCCCCCCCCCTTTTTTTTTTAATTGTGACAGAACTTACATAACATAAAATCCACCATTTTAAATGTCCAATTCAGTGTCACTGGTCATTTTCACCTCAAGTTTACATTACCATTCTGGAAGAACTCATATTAAGTCATCCTTCTGATTATATTATTCAGTGGTTTTTATTGTATTCAGAGTTTCATGATCTAATTTGAGAATATTTTTATCACTCACAAAGAAGTCACTCCTAACTTAGTAATACAGCCCCTCACATAGTAAATGGCACAGCTGAAATGTAATCCCTGGTCTGTCCACTTCCAGAGATAATGGACAGGAAGTGTTAAGTATCTGCAGCAGCTCTGCCCCCAGCTTCATAGGTTGTCACTCGTGCATCATAGGAAAGGGAGAAAAGCATTAGGTCTGTCTTCTTTATCTGGAAACTCATGTACCTCTGTCCTTTACCTTATTCTTTCTTCTTTGGAAGATGGACCCTTCCGCCCTTGCTCTGAATTTCAGGGCCTTGCTTCACTCTTTTCTCCACCTTCCTCAATCTTGCCATTAATAATAGGCTTATAGTTTTCATCCACACCTTTTTCAGCTACAAACATAATCAGGTAGTTAAGAGAAAGAGCACAAATCCTGGCCATAAATCCTACTCACTCAGTTAAATGATCTTGGGCAACTTACTTAATTGTCCCTCAGTTTCTTTGGCTATAAAAGGAATGTAATAGCTCCTTCCTCATAGTGTGAGGCTAATGTGACGTATAGAGAGCCTTTAGCACAGTGCCTGGCACATAGCGTTCAATAAATGGGAGCTGCTGCTGTCGGTTTGTCTTGGCAGGTATTTTGTTGTCATCACCCTCAATCCCTCCTTCCCTTTACAGCAGGGACTCAGGACTAATTGAGAACAGACCACCTTTAGTTCCTTACCTGCCATTTTCATCTTGATCCATGGTAATGTGTTATCTTAGTTTGTTGAAATTACTACAAGACTCGCCTCTCGGCCTTTTGGCTAAGATCAGGTGAAATTACTACAAGACACCAGTGACTTTAATTGCCAAATTTAGAAAACAGACTCCTTTATTTGGATCTACTTGCCAATTTTTACTGCTTACTATTTCTGGAAACTCATTAATGTAAATTCTTGGCACTACCTGGCAATGAAGATTTTTTTTTGTTTGTTTGTTTTTTTATTTTATTTGACAGAGAGAGATCACAAGTAGGCAGAGAGGCAGGTAGAGAGAGAGGAGGAAGCAAGCTCCCTGCCGAGCAGAGAGCCCGATGCGGGGCTCGATCCCAGGACCCTGGGATCATGACCTGAGCCGAAGGCAGAGGCTTTAATCCACTGAGCCACCCAGGCGCCCCGGCAATGAAGATTTTTATGCAAGTGAAAAACTTTAGCATAAGGCCTAAAAAACTTTAAAAATTTGGGGGACCTGGCTGGGTCGGCGGGGTAAGTGGCTCTTGGTTCCATCTCAGGTCGTGATTTCACAGTCCTGGGATAGAGCTCCATGTTGGGTTCCGTGCTCAGTAGAAAGTCTGCTTGAGGATTCTTTCTGTCTCCCTTTGCTGTCCTCCCCGCAACCACCACTGGCACATGCGTGCTCTCAAACTTTAAAAACTTAAAAATATAATTTTTCTTTAAATATATGAATTAGAATTTATAAGGTAATATACATTTATTATAGAAAATTTAGAAAATATTTTTTTTTATTTATTTATTTGATAGAGATCACAAGTAGGCAGAGAGGCAGGCAGAGAGAGAGGGAGAAGCAGGCTCCCTGCTGAGCAGAGAGCCCGATATGGGGCTCAATCCCAGGACCCTGGGATCATGACCCAAGCAGAAGGCAGAGGTTTTAACCCACTGAGCCACCCAGGAGCCCCGAAAATATAGATATTTCTGTGAGGCACGATGATATTGGTAAATGCCTGGGCTCTAGAATCTTCAGTCTGGATTAAAATCCTGCCTCCATCATTTACTCCTGGCTCTGACCTTGGTCAGGTTATGTATGCAACTTCTCCTTCTTCTTTTCCCTCTCTGTAAAATGAGGACGAAGACAGTATTTGGTCCAATTGTAAACATCAAATGAGAAGTTTTACATGAGATAATGTATTAGAAGATCCGCCACAAAATAAGTGCTCAGAAAGTGTTGGATATCACCCTTTTTTCCTTTCTTTGATGCCTAAATGTAACTAGGAACATTGGTAACTTTACTCTCCAGTAATATAAGAAAGTCCTGAGGGTTATTATAAGATGTGTATATATGCAGTTGGTTGGATTTTACAGAATTTGTCTCTGTTCTGGTCGCCATTTTGCTGTTGACTCTTAGGAAGTCCCTTGCTAGGTACTAAATAACTTTGACAGCGTTGTGTAGTAGAAATAGGCTGTATTTGAAGGCTGGAGTTTTCTCCTAGAATTCATGAACCTTTTAATGAGAACAGGACCAAAAAAAAGAAGAAAAAAAAAGCCCAATGGGCTTGGAATATTTTGGCTGAAGGGCTGTATCATGACATTTTACATTCCTTCAGAGTTTTACCAATGTCAAAGAATTGGTACATTTATCTCAAGTGACAAAGTCAGAGTTAGGTAGAGGATACTCTGTTTAAATAGTATTGAATTCGGGCTCAGTGGGTTGGGGCCTCTGCCTTTGGCTCAGGTCATGATCCCAGGGTCCTGGGATCGAGCCCCGCATTGGGCTCTCTGCTCAGTGGGGAGCCTGCTTCCTCCTCTCTCTGCCTACTTGTGATCTCTGTCAAAAAAAAAAAAAAAAACTTTCAATAGTATTGAACTGAATCTAAAGTAGGCAAACATCCTATAAGGTAGCAGATGGCAGGGTATTATCCCCATTTGTCTTTTAAGGTAACCTGTGTGCTGGTCGTCTTCATTATCAGTGTCATCCGACAAACCTCCCAGAATGTGAAAGTAACATCACTGTGTTTTCATTGCTCTGTCTCATTGGTGGGTACAGCAACGAGGAACGTTGTCCTTAGGGGTGCAGGCCCTTCTGCGGTATTATCTTTGGCTCTTGGAATTGTCCCACAGGGAGAGAAGGTGCTTGGGCATGTGCGTGGGCACCTGCTGCTGGATTATGCAGATTCTCTTGGGCAAATGGCTTTTATCTTTATCTAAGCTCAAATTACATCTTCCTTCCTGAGTTAACTCTCCCCAGTTTCCCCCCAAGCACTGGGCACAGTGGAAGAGAACATGGAGGGCATTAGGAGAAAACTCAGCTGTGCACAGTGTGTTATAAGAACTTGATAAATGTTGATGGATTAGTTCAATGTTAAAAGGAGTTAATAATGGTAAGGACTTAAACTAGAGGAGTTCATACCTCGCATATCAGACTGATATTCTTCTAATATACTTCACACATTAAAAATAAAGTCCCAGGACTTTTAAACTTAAGCAGATAGCTCTCTGAGAAAGGATCCCAGGCCCCTTGCTTGCTTAAGTGTGGTAGAAGTCAAATGATGTTTAGCTCAGGTGTGGTAGAAGTTCAATGATGTTTACAGCTTCAGCTTTGATAAAAACAAAACAAAAAAACACTGATCTCAGGGAGTCAAATCCAGTGGGAAGAGACTTATCTTCTCCTTTGTGTTCCCTTGAGGATACACGGTATGAAGAAAGCACTGGTAAAAGTCTAAGGTCAAGAAGAATGAATGATTGCAGCTTTAAAATGACAATACCTGATCCTGCTGTTCATCCCCTGCTTAAAAATCTCCAGTTGCATTCTCTTCACCGGATGGTATGCAGATACCTCAGTAGGCTGCCCTCAGGGTCCTTGAGTAGCTGCACTTTTGTTGCACTTCCCTGCATTGGCCCAATGGTCTTCTTTTGTTGCTGACAGAGACCTCCTCATGCTTACAGACCCAGGTTATAGGTTTTCTTGGTGCCCTTAATCCAAAGTTGCTCTCCCCCTGCTCCCAGGGCATTTTGTGAACTTACAAGAGCAAATGTCAACACATTACAATAAATTAGGACTCTTTACCATTAGCCAGGGATGGGAAATTAAACTTTCTGTCTTTGTATCTCTCCTAGTGCCTACCAGGCATCCAGTCAGGTCTTCAACCTCATTTACTGGATGGGAAGTCCCTCAAAGTACTATTAGTTAATCATCCCATGTTCTCCTACCTTGCCTCTAACAAAAGTTCCACTGTTCTGGTTATTTTCATTTTACAAGTGATTTGTTTCCTTTCTCTACAGGCAGCATAATTCGTTGTATGAGGCGCCTGGAAGAACTGCTTCGACAGATGTGTCAAGCAGCAAAAGCCATTGGAAACACTGAGCTGGAAAACAAATTTGCAGAAGGTCGGTATCTAGTCTGTGGCCCTTTTCTAATCATTAAGGCAAATCTTTTGAGACCTGAGTTCTTGGCCATAACATAGGAAGACATTTTCAGATGCTCTTCACTGGAATGCCATGGAGGGCCATCTAGTAGTTTTTGTTTTGTTGTTGTTTTTTTTTTTTAGTAGTATTTAAATAACATTTTAGAGTGTCTCTCTGGGAAAAAGTTTCAAGATTTTTTATATAATCATTTATAAATATTTATTGTGTGCTATGTGCAGCATGGTTTTAAGCACCAGGGGATACAGCAGTGAACAAAAAAACCACAAACCCCTGCCTTCATGGAGCTTACATTCTAGTATGAGGAGACATAAAATAAGTCAACAATTAAAGTATTTCAGGTGGTGCTAAGTCTATAGTAAGAAAGGAAGAGACAATAGGAATTGAGGGATAGAGGAGATGGGCTAGGGCCCCCACTCAGAAGGTGGTATTGAGGCCCTTCACGTATGCCTGATAGATGTAAGCAAGAGCCAAGAGACCAATGTGGCTAGAGCAGAGTGAGGAGTAGAATAGTAGGAAGGAGAAAAGAGATGATCCTGTTACCCCTCAGCCCCTGGCTTTTTTGTGAAATGATTGGAGGTTTGACTACAGGAGTGGAGTGCTCTGGCAGTTCTTTGCTGTTGCATTGTAGGGAAGTCTGCAGATTAGCAAGGTGGAAGCAGGAAGACCAGGAAAAACCAGATGGCCAGTCCAAGGTGGTAGTAACTAGAGGCAGGCAGGGGGCCGGAGGGAGTATATAACCTGCTTACAGTTTGTTCCGTCTGAATATTTGCCAAGAAAAAGGGCTGTGAGTTAATACATTAAAGAATAGCAGCCAGCCACCTTGTCGCTCTGAGTTAGTTATTCATATAGTCACAATCCCTAATGATTTCTGCTAACCAGTGTCCTCAAAGGTGTGCAACAACTGGGTACTGTTTCCATATGGTTGATGGGGCAGGCCTATTTAATCAGCCAGAGTTTAGTTATGTAAACTTATTAAATAATAAACTTTGTCCTGCCTTAGTTCAGAAAGAATCTCACGTGGTAAGTGAAAATAAAGTGTCTCCTGGAATAGGCTGAAAATTCATGCTTTGGGGTCAGCTAACTGCCTTCGACGGTTTAGTCCTTTCTTCAGTGAGTCTTTGTGCATAGTCTGAGACACGGTCTCAGCCCTGCGCGCACACACACAGACAGGGTACTACCGAGTCTAGGGTCACAAGAGTAGGAGTCTGGTTTCTAAGTTACCCTGCTCTTCTCTTAGACCAACAAGGCTTTGTGTCATCAGGATTGTTGTATTAAAACCCCACCAGAGGGGAATTACAATCTTTGTGATCTTGGAGGTTTAAACTGTCTTTTCTTTTCTCTTAGGAATCACCAAAATCAAGAGAGATATTGTGTTTGCTGCCAGCCTCTACTTATAAAGAATTAGCTAAACGAATGTGGGATTTTAAATTTTTCACCACCTGATTACAGTTGACTACAAATGCTTACAGAAATGTTGATTTGGTTCTCCCATTTCAAGGCAGTTGTACTCAGACATTTTAATATGTATTATACTTCAATCAGGCATCATCCAAAGAAAGCATATTACATACACATTTGTACATAAGCATTACATTTTTTTTAATAAAAAATGTACAGGTGGGCATTGTTTTAGTGAAAGGCTTGAAATTTTTTTTTTTTTTTAATGAACTTAGAGCTATTAGAGAACCACTGTGTTAAATGTAACTATATACACACAGGTAAAGTGGGCATCCAAGAGGTATAGCAGCAGCAGTCCCTTAAAGGCTTGTATACCATGAAGAAAACTCATCCTCTTGTCTTCTGGTTGCAATCATTTTCCTTTAGAAAGCAGGCCAGCTTCATCTGGGCACTCTGCTACCTTCAAGGTTGGTGACTGTTCCTAAAGTGATTCCCTGTTGTTGGTGTTTCATGCAGAGTTGTATGGGAGTCCTCCTCTTTCCTTTCTTTAAAAGAATTTCTGTTCTTGAAGAAATCGGCTACATACACTGCCTACAGAAAACAAGTTATACTTAAATTACATCATTAAATACTTTTGTCCCATTCTCAGTTTAAAAACCATATACACAGTTGGAACAGGCAGTTGGCAAAAATAAAACCCTATCACAATGAAGGGGTACCAAAAAAAAGGGGGGGACTAACAGAGTTAGAAAAAGATGGTTTTAAATTGAGAGTTGCTTAGTTAGGTCTTGAGTAAATAGATTTACTCTGTTAGCACTTAGGTTATTCTGCAATTCATACCAAAATGAAACTAAACACTATAGCAGTAGCCTTTTACAAAAGTACATTTAGTTAAGATTTTTGTAACTTTTGGAAAGAGCAACATAGTTAATAACATCGAGTGATTACCCAGTAAAAATTACTGAGCCACATTATCTGCCTTTGGATAGTTTTCTCCCTGGGACAGGATTTCTACTTACTCCTCCCAGTGTTCATCAGTATCTAGCTGTAGGCTGCTGCCCTGTATACTTACAACTAATACCGCAACCAGGGCTCCTTGAATGAGTCCAGTCAGTACATCGCTCCAGTGGTGTTTGTAGTCAGAAACTCGAGAGAGGCCCACATAAATGGACACAGCAACAAGACCAAATTGCAGTGTGGGGCGTAAGAGTCTTGCCCAGTCTCCCTTCATCCTGGCTTGAAGGTAAAGCTAATAGAGAAGATAGGAATAAAGAGAAGAGCTCAACATACCAACTGGAAACTTTATACATTTTAAGTATCACCACACCCCGAAAGGGTTGGTGTTTTACATGAACAAGTCATTATATATTAATAACCATCACTATTAATAACCATTAACTAATCAGAGTATAAGTTCTACATAGAACAGGACTTTAGGCAAGCATTCTTCTGTTCATCTTCTGTTCATCAACACCTGCAACTTAATCCTTTTAAATAAGCCAAACAAAAAGTGATTGCCCCAGAAACTTGTCTTTAGAACAGTTCATTACTTTCCCTGTCTAGATGACTATTCAAACTGTAAACATGGCAAGGGGTGTCCATGTTCAGGACTTCCAAGGATTTCAAGGGCAGCTTCTCCTCTTGCATCTGTTGTAATTCTGATTCACAGCCAAGTGTTATCCTTAGTCTTGGGACAAACTGCTAGCATTCTGAGCATAGGGTGTCTTTACCCTGGGCCCAGCTGCTATGTTTTCCGCCCAATCTATCTAGAGATTGAGTTTGTTTAATTGATTCAATTTACTCAAGAGTTCTGCTCACCTCAGGTTATTTTAAAGGGCAGTGGAGACTACATAATCTGTATTTTAAGTAAATCTAATACTCTGCCTAAATAATACAGATTCTAGTTGAGCCCTGACCCAACAGTGAATTAGTCTTTGATTAGCACCTGTGCTCTGTAATCTTTTAAGTTCCATGACTTTTCCCTGTACTCATCAAACTTGAGAATTTCCCCTTTTCTGTGTCAGCCTGCCTTTGACTTGGGTGCATCTCTAAAGACTGTGATGCAGAAGGGTTTGGATAGTTTTCCTATCATTTTCTTTCAGCAAATCTGGTCTCTTTAAAAAACAAAACAAAAAATTTTTTTGCCTTATTTCTATCTAATAAGAATATGGTTTTAAAATATATTTTAAAACTTCTGTTTGGTAATTTGTGACTCATAACAATTAAATGGATTCCAACAATTTATGAATGGCTATGCCCATAGACACTGCCTACTTGAAATAGATATACAGATCCATTCCCAGTTGTTTGTGCACTGCTGTGAGCAAATACTCAGTTCTCAGCAGCTGGCAAAAACTCAGAGATTGTCTAATTTTATCGAGTGTTTTATAGTAGAAACATCTAATTGTAAAAGAGCATACCAGCTGTTCAATTGAATTGTACTTGTTAGCTGGTTAAAGTGCTCCTGGCTTTCTGCAGAGCCTCTCCTTTCCCTTTTTGTTGTTGAAACTATAAAAATGTAAACAGTAAGAGGCTTGTCTCAAGTTCTGAAGTTGGGGAAATAAGTTGGTTCTGGCTGAAGAAAAGTTTGCATCTGGAACTGAAGCCAGTTAGGTAACACAACCATGCCAGTAACATTCCCCTCACTAGGTTCTATCTTCATTGGAAATGTTTTATTCTTTTAAAGAGAATAGTACTTGGACTGGGGCTGAAGCCAAGTTTTGGATGTTACTCCCCAAAAGTTCAGCTGTCCCTCTTTTGATTATTTAGCTGCCTTTTCATATATCTGTTAAAAGCATGGGTTCTTCAGACTATAAAATTATATACCTATGAATTATAAATACTTACATGAATGCACCTTAGGGAAAACTGCACCTATCTCTGTTAAGGACATAGCATGAAAGAAACAATACCAACTGTAAAATGGATTTACACTTAGTCCTAGTTTGTGCTTCCAACCCAAAGAAAACTCAGGACTTTGAAGGTCCTTCCTCACTTAGGCTTCTAAAATCCTTCTGACAGTATTTTCCTTCCAGAGACCCTCACTTTAGGTAGCTTGCCCCCAAATTCCTCAACATCCCTGTGAAAAGAATTAGCATTCACTTATGGACTAGTACCCAAGCTTCCATGTACTTTAGGTGAAACCCTCACCCTTCTAAGTAGCTAGTTTCTCCTTACACATCTACCCAAGTATAGATGTTACCCTCTTCTCTCGCTACCCAGAGATGATTTCACCCTGAGGGGCTACTAGGAATCCCCCCATTGTGGTTTTACCCCTAACCTTATCCTCCCCTCCAGGCTCTGGCTCTTCTGATGACTAACGGCCATGGTGTGTATGCAGGCTGTGGTCACAGAACAGTTCTCAGCTCTAGGTGAGACGGACTAACTGGGTGTGCTTCCTGCTGTTTCCTTGAGTCCAAGATACTCAGTGTAGCTCTGGGAAGACCAGGTATCACGACAGCCCTGTTCGTCGCTGTGAAGAATCCTCCATTTCAATAGATGCCACGGAGCGAAACATACTGAGTTTCCTGGACCTTGGACCACTTGAGTTCCACAGCGGACATGCCCACAACTCCAGACATGGACAACTTTCCTCCCACGCTGCCAGCCAGAAGTCTTTTCCTCCATCAGCAGCTTCAGCAGAGTAGACAGTGTTGTCTTTCTGGTGGCTCTGCGTTAAGCCTTTCCCGGGTTCTGCAGTGCAGATCTTTTAATACCTCACCCTCTGGAGGCACTAGAGATTTGACTTCTTCTACCACTCATTTAACTCCTTCCCAAAATCATTACCTCTTGCCTGTTCTCTCCTTTTCCATTCTTTCATTTTGTGGATTATCACTTTTTTTTTCTATTCCTTGTCCTTTAAGAGGAAGGAGGACAGACAGTGTATGTACCTTTAAAAAATAAGACTCTATTGAGGGAAGTCTATGTTCATAACTGTCTCAGAGCAACAGTGTTGGAAGCTCTCACCACTGTTCTACTAGAACTAGATACAGGGACAGAACTCCTGCTTTAATGCTAAAGCTTATAATAAAAAGGCTCTGTAAGTCCCTGCCTTTGAAAACTCCACTCTCCCCACCTTCCCCACACATGCATTTGCTAATCACTTAAGCACTGAACACATCCACGTAAGGAAGTCAGTTGCTTCTCTCTTAAAACTCAGAAGAGCTAAGGAACTCTACACCCGGTGTTTTGTACGGTTTGGGACAGACTCAGTGGCAGTGTCAGTGACTTACAGATCCCCTCCTGGGGGAACCCTTCTTCCACAGACACAGTTGGAGGGGGAGCCCCATCCGGACCACACTGCTCTGCCTTCTCTTTACAGAGGGCACTGAAGATGACCTATGACAGGCCTGATCCAGAGATCCGCTAGGCTGGATTCTCCCTCTGGAATTTGCAGAAGGATGAACGAGTTCTCTTTTTTCCAGAATGTATAGAAAGAGCGCCTACAGGGTACAGGATAGGCTACCTGCAAACTAAACTTACAAGGAAGCAAAAGCTATGGTTAGACAAGGACAGCAAGCCATGACGAGAGATCAAAAAATGGAGCAGAGTGGCAGCCACACCAAAAAGCCAGGCGGCCAGTGAGACAGGCGGACCAAGTCCAGTTCCTGGTGGTGTGCTAGTTCTAGCCCCTCTGTGTCTTCACTGTAAACTGTTTTGGGGGCACCTGAGTGGCTCAAGTCAGTTAAGTGTCTGACCCTTGATTTTGGCTCAGGTCATAATTTCAGGGTCCTATAATCAAGCCTCACCTGGGACTCCCTGCTCAGCAAGTCGGCTTGTCTCCTCCTCCCTCTGTCCCTCCCCCTGCTCATAAGCATGTGCACGCTCTCGCTCTCCCTCTCAAACAAATCTTAAAACACAGACCTTTTTTTCCTCTGGGAGATGAGTCAGTTGCTTACAACCAAAAGATAAAGTGCCAACTACTAGCTACCTCTGTGTTTAATCAGAATCCCATTTTTTTTTTTCTTAATTTGGATTTCTGGAACTTGAATGATGAGTTTTACTTTTTAAAAAGGTAAGTTTCAATTGGGAAGGAAAATAGTATTTATACACCAGTGTTCAAACTGTGAGAAAAACTTGAAAAACATAATCCCATGGGAACAAACATTAAATGTCTACTGAACAAGAGCATTCTGGTAGTGGGCATGGGATTTACTTCCATGACTTCTTTCTACGTACAGTACAAGGTGTGCACCGCTACCCTACCCTAAGCCAAAAGTGGTTCATCTACCCATCTCTATCATTCTCTCAGGGCCATTTTAAGATTCTTTTCTGAGCATGCTTCAATTTGGCTTCAACTGACCTGCCCCATGGGGATTTTGGTCCACTGGTGGACAGAGTACTGCCTAGTGAGAAATTCTAGTCTCTGGATCCCTCCTGATCCTAATATCCAACCTTCTGGTGAAAGAAACAACAAAGCAGAAAGTTCCCAACTACAAATAAGAGAAAGGGTAGAAAAGGCAGAACCGAAGCAATAATGTGCAGCTGGTCACTGAGGTACTCGCAGAGGCAAAACGAACAGTCAAGTTTGTGAAAGGAACAACTGAGCCTACCACTAATGTCATCCCTGCTGTTAAAGGAAAAGTCAAGAGGCATGTGGGGTTCCAGCAGGCACAAACTGAGAATAAAGTTAGCAGGAAAAACAAAGTACCATCATATACTTTACTAACCTTTACACTGCTCTGCCCACTTTTTCATCTATTAGAGAGGCAGGATAGACACCTACCACAGGAGAACTTGGAGAGCAAATTAACCACCTCCAGGCCTCTCGATTTCTCCGTCTCCAGCAGGGGAACCATTATCTTCGTGACCAGACGGTACATCAGAGCCAGAGCTCAGGGCAAATCAGATACAACCAGTGACTGCACATAGCCCAGATTTAGAAAGCAAAAACTAGTTTGGTAATTAGCCTTGGGGATAATCCACCAATATCCTCCAGGAATGTCCTCACTAAAACCAGGCATCAATACTGAGGCTTATGAAAAGGAAGGTTCCAGATTTAGTTTTTCCTTCCAACAAAAGCAAACTGAGCAAGGGTAGGCCCTTAGCCACTCTTCCGCATCAGGCTTCTGATCAGGAAAATACAACTGCTCAATGTAGGGTAAGTGTCCAGTCTCTTTAAAAAGAAAAGTCCAGGGGCGCCTGGGTGGCTCAGTGGGTTAAGCTGCTTCCTTTGGCTCAGGTCATGATCTCAGGGTCCTGGGATCGAGTCCCGCATCGGGCTCTCTGCTCAGCAGGGAGCCTGCTTCCCTCTCTCTCTCTCTCTCTCTCTGCCTGCCTCTCTGCCTACTTGTGATCTCTGTCTGTCAAATAAATAAATAAAATCTTTAAAAAAAAAAAAAAAAGTCCAGTCTCTTAGCAAAGTAAAACCTATTGAAAATGGGATGAAAATAAGTTACTACATCCGGTATTTTTTAAAGAAATAAAAGCTGCTTAGCTGAGATTAGTAGAGACTCATAAAGGCAATTTCGTATTCCTTAAGAGAACAAGGACAGAAAGAATCAATTTGCTCAAAATAACCAGATATTCAAAGGCAGAGGGGATTGTAGGAAGACGCTCCACCACCGTGCAGGCAGCAGATGGTTCCCTGACAAGTGCAGGGAGGCCTTCCTGCTCACCCGGAGAGAATCCAGCACTGAATCTGTGAAGAGCCTCATGATAGCTTTGTAGGGCACACGAAGACCTCGTCAAAATAAACAGTGTGGACTTTTCAAAGCATGGGGTCACATTGGAAAAAAATGCAAAAGTATACACTTTTATTTTTTGTAAAAAAAAAAAAATATATATATATGTATATATATATATATATATATATATACACATACAGCTTTTTTAAATGAGGAAATTCAATGTCTATTGACACTACTTAGGTATCCTTTCATTATCTTACTATCACCAAAAAAGGAGAGTCAAGCCTATTTTGCCTAAAATTTCTGGGAAAATAAAAAACTAGCTTCCAATAAAGGGTCTAACTTCTCACTTTTAAAACCTAGTTGCTTAAAAAATAAATAAATAAAAATAAAACCTGGTTGCTGACCAAAATATTTTGTGAGGCTGGTTTATTTTTGCCTTTCCTTGATCCTGTAACACTTAACTACAAAACGCTGTTGTCTCACAGTTTCTTAATCTATTCTTTTTTTTTTTTTTTTTAAAGATTTTATTTATTTATTTGACAGAGAGAAATCACAAGTAGGCAGAGAGGCAGGCAGAGAGAGGAGGAAGCAGGCTCCCCGCCGAGCAGAAAGCCCGATGCGGGGCTCGAACCCAGGACCTGGGATCATGACCTGAGCCGAAGGCAGCGGCCCAACCCACTGAGCCACCCAGGCACCCCTCTTAATCTATTCTTAATATAAGAGGGTTTGTTTTTTTTTTTTCCATTTTAAATAGAGTCGGGGGGGTCAGCTTGCAAACTAAGAATGAATTTCACATTTTAAAGGGCTATTAAAAAAAAAAGAATACACAACGGAGACTGCATTGTGGACTACAAAGCTTATGACCTAACCTTTTAACCAAAATCCTCATCTGTCAACTTCTGAGCTAGACCAACAGTAGCGTGTTCAACACAAAGAACTGTTTCTTACTCTGCTTATTTTGAAAACAGCTTCTAAGACTCAGCCAGGCAATATATTGTTCCACCTCCACTTGAAGACAGATCTGGCCAGGAGAACACCCTAAGGGTGACCTCTGTTTAGTCTTTACTCTAGGCTTCAATTTCACCATCTTTAGGATTCAGAGTTCCTAAATTTAGATGTAGAATTCCATGTTACAATTAGACAAGATTCATGTAGTTCCTGGGCTCTGTTCACTTGTGCAATGCCTGGCATTAATTCACTTTGGAAACCATCTTCATGAAATATTCACCAATCGTAGATACTACATGTTAAGTGCAGGATAAGAGGTTGTACAAATCTGGAGAGAAGTGGGTGGTATCAAAGAGCACTATCCAGACAGGAGGGGGCAAGACCCAGACACCAAGGTGCCTGGGACCCCACTGTAGAAATTAATACAAGAATTTCCTAACAGACGGTGAGGAACACAATCTGAGATTTCAGGCTTCGTAGTACAGTGCTGGGAAACGTGTTTCAGTTTATTCCTTCAGTATATTCCAACACAACCTATATATAGAGAGATCTATCTATATATATATACTGAAAAAAGAATAGTCTCGTAACATGGTTCCTTTCCTGGATAGTGAAGTAAATTTGGATTCTTTGGCAGTTGGCCAAGTTCAGTGGGCATCACTAAGCACTTGAACTAGGTATGTGCAAAGAAGCCCTATCGTATGCTCCTACCAGCCTAGGTGCTTTTCATGGGTGCTGACTGCTCTGCCACTGTTAAGTTCAGGGCTGGGCTGCCTGCCAGAGGAAAATAATGGTCAGGATATTTTCTTTAAGAGACTTTTTAAAGTTAATTTCTGGGTGTCAGGAATTCTGGGCGGAAGTTTTGACTATCAAAAACTGTCCTCAGAATTTAAATGACTGTACATCTCCACCCAAATCTGGGGCTGACCCACGATGCCAAGATGCCTAGGGAAACAAGATGAGTCACTGCCTAAGGAACTGGCAGAGGACATGGGAGTGGTTAAATGTTGCATATAAACGCGAAAGCTGGAAAGCAGGGAGGCATCTGTGTTCAGGGGCTGAAATAAAAGCTGGGGCCTACATCCACATCAAGTAAATATTCCCACTGCTTAAGAGTCACTGAAATGCACTGCATGGTTGCTCTGGCCAACTTTCCTCTCCATAAAGGCCTTGGTCTATGACAAATCTCTTTATCCGAACTTTTCATTATAACTTTACCTCTAAGAGCTCATACTGACCCAGTTACCAACCTACAGTTAAGGTCATTTTCCCTCTGCTTAGATCTTCAATCTTGCCTCCTCATACACTCCTGGGCGTCCACACAGCAGGCTTACCACTGAGGCCCTCTATATTAATTTCATGTTCTACACAGTAGTTTCATATTTTACAAAAAAGCCTTTAAAGTTTATAATTGAATGTACAGATATTTTGAGAAGGGGTAAAGGAGCAAACATGAACAGTAAACTACGGGATATGGAATATGATACATCTGAGAATATATTCTTTATAATTAAAAACAGTTGGGGGTGCCTGGGTGGCTCAGTCAGTTAAGCCTCTGCCTTCAACTCAGATTATGATCCCCGAGTCCTGGGATTGAGCCCCACCATCAGGCTGCCTGCTTCTCCCTCTCCCCCTGCTGCTTCTCCCCCTTCTCTGCTGCTCCCCCTGCTTGTGTTCTCTCTCTCTGTGTCAAATCAATAAATAAAATCTTTGAGGCGGGGGGGACAGTTGCTAAAAGTCATGTGTCATCACCTGACCTTTACAGTAACTGGGCTAGGGTTCAGATCAAGCAGTCTATCAGCAAAGCAAGGGAACCCGATGAACACTAGAGAGCTAACAGACCTCAACAGCCTCCCAAGGCTCCTATTTCCCCTACTAAAAGGGTGGCAACCATCCCTCTTCTCCTACTTCATGAGGATTATCAGAAAGAGTCAACAAAGTAGTTTAAATGCAAATCATTAATATCAACATTAGAGTCTTAATGTTGACTCTAAAGGACTTAAGGACTCTCTCTCCTTAAGGACTTAAAGATACACACAGGTGAGGGAGCAAAACACAGAAGCGGCACTGACAAGGTCTGGCTGAGGGCATATAAAACATGTTCAAACACTGAAAAGCCATCAGTGTCGTCAAAGACTTCGGGTTTTGGGAAGATTTCTCAGGATACTGATGGCTCTAGCCTTCATCTCCTCCAGACTCCATGCCCTATTTAAGAGGAAAAATATACGGTGGCTCCCTTTAGAAAGAATGCTAACTTTTCCTAATGGGATAAATGAACAGAGCATATTGGAATAGTATTTCTTGTTCCTCCATTTAAATAACTAACATTCCCCATGGCACATTTTCAGAAATGTTTGGGTGTGTATTTTAAAAAGGAAGCCCCCAATTCTGTTAATTGGTACCCTGTTGCTTCCTTGCAAAATTAAATTAGCCTAAGACAAAAGACTGACATTTCCAGTAATGGTGAAGAGGCCAAAAATTAGCTCAGTTGTAATGGTTTTGAAATCATGGGTTTGCATTTTGTACAGCACACACATCTGTAATTTTTACATTCTTTCGACTTTTCAAATTTGGTTTTTCAAATGAAAGCAGGATTCTGGTAAAAATTGATTTTGAAATGTCTCCAAGTGAGACCAAACCAACTCCCAACAGTCTATTCTATTACATATCCTGGACCTATAAGTTAAGCATTAAATACTAGAGCACGGAATGTGACCAAGGACAGTGGGGGAAAAAAGAGCAAACAGCAAATTCACACAGAACACAAGCACCTAAAAATCCACTCACAAAGTTAAGACAAAAATTGTAGCTGATCATTTAGGGTAGAGATCTCTCCTCTTTCCCAACAAATTTTGATAATTTTATAGAGAAAGACTCACAGGGATAGGAGAGTATATGACCTAAAGCCTATCTTCCTTAAGTGACACTGGATAAACACTCATCTCTAGAGATACAAAATATGGATGCAAATATGTTCTCCCTCTTCACTGTCCACTTTGTATGCTGCAAGTGCCGACTGGCAGGCTGCTGTCTGGGTTAGCAGACACAAGTGAACCTCCCAACCAGAAAGATGCTAAGCTCCCGGAGCAGCAACTACTTCTTCCAGAAGCTGAAACCTTTCTAGACCCATGGAAAGCAGTCAATCAAGTATTTCAGAAAGTGGAAGGAAGACAAAACCTACTCAAGGAGTAACAACCACTGCCTTCACGTCCACAAATTTGGAAGCTCCACCCCTACACCCAGCAATCCCCCCGCACAGGAAAGGGGCCCCCTGAGCTCCTAAGGTCAGGGCTCCCAATTAGGGTCAGGTCATTGCCCAGCACAGCCATCTTGGCCCAGTTCTTCAGAGCAGGGACCTGCGGTGATGACAGAGAAGCTGCTGGTATGTTGCAGAAAAGATGTCCCAAAGTAAGGGTGCACATCCACTGACTCTGAGCACCAGGCTGGCAGATTTGATTAGGTTTCTCCCACCGGCAGGAAGCACCACCTGCATCCGGGAAGACCCTGTACGGTCCTAAAAGTTCCCGATTCACCGACCATGCAGCGAGTGTGCCTGTCTGCTGCCTCTACACCCAGCAGTGACTGGCTGCAACAGAAGCACTGGCGGCCCCTCTCCGAACCACACAAGCCAAGCTCCGGAGGATGCTGGAGCTGGCCTCACGGAAGGGGACACTGAGGCGGAACACGTGAGCGCGCAACCCACCGGACACCAACACAGAGTACTTACCGCCACAAAGAGCATGCAGTACATGGAGAATGAAGAGTGGCCCGAGTAAAAAGACAACCTAGGAGAGAAAGAAGACAAAGGTCAATTTCCTTTCCTAGGCAGGCATAATCATCTTGCTGTCCTAAATCTTACTGTGGTGGAGCAGACACCTGGCCCCCTCACCTTGACCAATTACAGGAGTGGGGAGGGATGCCCTAGTACTGAGACTTCCAGCAGGGAAAAACCTGACACGAACATTTCTGAAGTAATGCTCCACAAGCCACAACTGGTATATAAATGGTCTGGCTTCAGGACACGTACACTTAAAGGACCATGACTTAAGTTTTATTTTCTATCTGAAGGGTTTGCCCCTGAGTGCTAGTAATACCTCCTTTAGAATACTCGGAAGTTAACTACTTCTTCAAAAAGAAAATAAATTAAAAAAAAAATTAAAAGTGCTATTTTAGCCCTTTTAACAGGCACACATCTCACCTTAGAATTCCCACCAGATGAAAATGCTTGTTTGACATTTATTTTCAAACTGTGCACTGATGGTCGTGTACCAGATGAATCCACACTTTTCAACATTATATTCTATCAACATGTGAGTATTGTCTTCCCACCCAAAGTGACAGAATGCTTGCAAAACTTAATTTTATGGCCCCTTTTGGAAAAGGGAGAAGCTTACTAGCATCCATGATCTAGGTTCTGCTTATGGAGTGCGGGCCATCGGAACTCAAAGGGCAAGTACATTCGGTCCAGTAAAAGTAATTCCATGCAAAGGATGCATCAAGCAAATAATGAGAATGCTTCTCCTGCCTATGAATATGAACGTAACTCAGAAGGGCAGGCTTCAAAGTGTTTTACTTATTATACCCTGCTTGATTGAAAAGGAATTTGGTTACGTGGTTTCAGAGAGGTGAAATTAAAACACAGATTAGAAAGTCATCTGTGTTATGTTTGGCAACTGAGGGAAGGTGGGAGTGGAGATTTTCTTAAGCATGTACCGATGATGATCTAGCAAGAATTATGATAATCTTTTTCATAATCAGATACATAGCTAAGAAAATGAGTATTTTCAACTTCTAGTACCAACTAGGAATTACCTAATTAAACCTGATAATTACTATGGATTTAATCTATATGAAACAAGAAAAATAAATCACTTTTAGCCTCACCAACTGTTTGGCTGTAGAGAATAGATCAGTAGAAGTCCTTACTTTAAATTAGATAATTAGAGCAGAGTTCTATACATTTTATATTTCAGTAAGTTATACTGAAGAACCTACAAGTTAATAAAAGCCAATTTCAAGAACTGTCAAATACCATCAAGCCAGCATGACCACGATCAGAGAAATGTTCTCAAAGCCAAGCAAGTTCAAAGTTTCACTAAGACTTCATCTTCAGAGTATTCACTGTACACTATGCCACAAAACTGTAAATTCCAAACCTACGTTAATAGTTTTAAACAGTTCTGATTCAGTCACAGGGAGATTTCATTAGTTGAAAACAAAATGGTTTCAATTTTTTATTCCGAATACATAAGGAGGTATTTTATCCAGTATAGAACCAGTCAAGGAATAACCTCTGACTTCAACAAACAGGGATTAAAACACATAAAATAAGAGCTCTGGGGCACCTGGGTGGCTCAGTCATTAAGCATCTGCCTTTGGTTCAGGTCATGAGCCCAGGGTCCTGGGATCCAAGCCCAGAGTCGGGCTCTCTGCTCGGCAGGGAGCCTGCTTCCCTTCCTCTCTCTCCACCTGCCTCTCTGCCTACTTGTGATCTCTGTCTGTCAAATAAATAAATAAAATCTTAAAAAAAAAAAAAAAAAGTTGGGGGGAGAACTCTATTTGACCTCTTTACTCACTGTAGGTGACCAAACAATCATGGTAGTATGGACTTTTACCAACTATTAAAACAGAGTAAGACACCAAAATACAAATTCAGGTTATTTTCATATTCCATACACATCTCTTTATTGGGATCTCTAGGAGATATAGCTCTTTATTATGTCTTAAACTCACAAATGAACAAATAATTTTATGAGTAATTGAATAAAAATCCCCAAAGTAGGGGTGCCTGGCTGGCTCAGTCAGTGGAGCATGTGACTTGATCTAGGGCTTATAAATTCAAGCCCCACCCTGGGTGTAGAGATTACTTAAAATCCTTAAAAAATAGTAATAAAAATAAAATATAATTCCAGAAGTAGCCAAAATGCAGACTGTTTTCATCACAGTAACCTCACTGAAGTATTTACAATTTTGGCCCTGGCCTCGGAATGTCACCCCATTCTTAGATGTAGATAGATAGGTAAACAATTTGAGTTAGCTTTCCATCAAAGTTTAAGGCAGTCTCTCCAGAAAGAATATTTACAGAGATAAAATATATTCAGAAAGACAGCTATTTGACTAACGCAGGCATGGCCTATTACACTGAGCAAGTAGGCAAATCGGACAATGTAACTTACTGTGGACAGCATTCTTTTCCAAATGGCAGATTTAAGATTTTTGTTTTCTTTTGTCAGCCAGGACAGCCCTTTCTCCTGGGAGAGCTACTTAGCCTGCACCCTAATATCATAGCCTTCACTAGTGTATACAGCCATCCACTCCCCACAGGGCCCAGGAGTTCCCACTCAACCCATCATTCTTCCATCTCTGTTTTCCAATATCTTCATAAATATTCAGCCTTATAAACTGCAAAGACAGCCAAATCTAACCCTTATCAGTCATCAGACGCAAGCAACTCACATAAAGTGTTTAATTTTTTAAATGGCATTTTGGAGTTCATGGGGAGGTTAAATCACAACCTCCTAAAATTCTCACTGCTCTTGCCCTGCCCTCTGATTTTCTTTCTTCCTCCCAACTCACCAGAGTTAAAACGCACAGAACAGTTATCCCTTTAGCTATTCTTTTAGTTTGAAAGACCTACTTTGCATTCATTCTTGAATGATGGTTTTCCTTAATACAGAATTGTAGGATAAATTTTTTTCTCATCACTTTTTTGACTTCTACATTTGCTATTAAAATAGAATCTAGTTGTCTGCCATTCCTTTCTAGGTTACCTGTCCTTTTGTGTACTTACCCTCCCCCTCCACCATCAAGGTCAACATTCTCGTCTCAATGATCATGTATCCAGTAGGAATGTCTTTTTATTTATCTGATTTAGTATTCATTGGCTTCCCATTTATATACTTCACCGCTTTTGAACAGGTCTCAGCCATCATAACTTTGTTTTTTTGTTGTTTTGTTTTGAACTTTGTTTTGTATCGTCCATCCTTTTTCTGAGATTGCTTCAACATGTTTGACATTTTCATCCTATCCCTTCCTATCTCTTAAACTTTTTTTTGTACTTTAAATCTTTGCCTATCTTCCATTTCAGCTCTCACGTTTGCTGTGTCTAAAGTACTTTATCAGTCTACTTTTTAATTTAAATACGTATGTATCATTTATAAAAGATCTCTTTGGTCCTTTTTTCAATCTATGGTCAATTTTGATCCTGTTTATCCTTCATCATATTCTCAGTCTCTGATTTATTTCTACACAGTAGATATATTGATTTTATATTCTATATGGTAATTCTACTATCTGCAACCTTTGAGAGCTTATGTAGTTTGTTGTATCTCCTGACTCTCACTTAGGGGAACTTGTTTCTATGTATGTTCCTTCACAGGACAATATGAACTCATGTCCTTGACACTCCATCTGTGGGGAATCTTGGAGGCCTTGGTTTAAAAAGAGTTCGTCCAGCAAAGGGGCGCCTGGGTGGCTCAGTGGGTTGGGCCTCTGCCTTCGGCTCAGGTCATGATTCCAGCGTCCTGGGATCGAGCCCCGCATCAGGCTCTCTGCTCAGCAGGGAGCCTGCTTCCCCCTCTCTCTCTGCCTGCCTCTCTGCCTACTTGTGATCTCTGTCTGCCAAATAAATAAATAAAATCTTAAATAAATAAATAAATAAATAAATAAATAAAAAGAGGTCTTCCAGCAAAGATGTGTGTTCTCTCCTGCTGGGTTCAATAGCAATCCACTTAAAAAAATATATATACATATATATATATATATATATATATATATATATATATATATATATTTTTTTTTTTTTTTTTTTTTTTTTTTTTTTTTTTTTAAAGCCCCACATATATAGTATGTATTCTGGCACCAGAACAATGTTGACTATGGTCCTGTAGTTAAGAACCCTTTCTGACAGCAGCCTCCTCCCCTGCCAGGAAGATGTGCCCTTTGGGAGTCCTTAAATTATCCTTGAGTCTCCCCTCTGTCTACCCTGCACTAGCCTCATGTTCAGAGTCCCATCAAAAACTGAGGCTCTAGGCTACCAAGAATTGGCACATACTTTCAGGTACACATCAGATCAACAGCATTAACGAATTCCAACATCATGTCCTTTACTCTCTCATCGGCTTGGCTATTTATTTACAAAGATTTATTTATATGTGTTTATATATATTTTAATATATAATACCAACATGTGCATATGTGTGTGTGTAATGTATTACCTAGCACGTGCAACTCTATCAGTGTTTCTAATCCTCCATATTGCCAGAAATAGAGGCAGTCTTTTTTTTTTTTTTAAGATTTTATTTATTTATTTGACACACAGAGAAAGATCACAAGTAGGCAGAGAGGCAGGCAGAGAGAGGAGGAAGCAGGCTCCCTGATGAGCAGAGAGCCTGACGAGGGACTCGATCCCTGGACCCTGAGATCATGACCAGAGCTGAAGGCAGAGGCTTTAACCCACTGAGCCACCCAGGCACCCTGAGGCAGTCTTTTTGAAAACAAGAATTTGGACAAGGGGTACCTGGGTGGCTCAGCAGGTTAAGCATCTGCCTTCAGCTCAGGTCATGATCCTGGGGTCCTGGGATTGAGCCCCAGGTGGGGCTCCCTGCTCAGTGGGGGCCTGCATCTCCCTCTGCCCATCCTCCTGCTCGTGTTTGCACAGTCTCTTTCTCTCAAAATCTTTAAAAAAAAAAAAATTAGGACTAATGTTATCTCAAATCAAATGCTTTACTAGGAGACATAGTCTGGCAAAAAATAGTTTGTTTTCATTTTAAAGTGGTCAGTGTTCACAATGTTTCTAATTCTTACTCTCCCACCAGTTCACTGGGTATGGCAAAGTTGACTCTGGGGCAATTCAGAACTTCCTTCCTTTCCTTAAAGATCATCCTGAAACTGATTCCTAAAGTATCTTAAGGCAGAAAGGCTGTCATAAGACTTAACGGTTCTAAGCTACTGAACACCTTTCATGCACAGGTATTTAATCCCCAGTACTTCCACTCTTCCCAGAAATCCCCATGGTGGGGGTTGTTGATCCTATTTTAGACAGAGAACCTGAACCTCCCAGAGGTTCACTCACTGGCTCCCAAGTCCCATCGCTTTGAGGATCAAATCCAAGTCCTCCCAGCTCTTTCCCGGTGGGCCAGGATCCCCCACTCAGGTGCAGGGCCGGGGGACCCAGCCGCAGCACGCTGGCATCTCCCAGCAAGGAGCCACCATGAGAGAGAACATGAGGCACGATTCACACACCACCCCATGTGTGAAGTCAGTACACGAAGAACTTAGATCATCTGTGAAAAGGCAAATGTCAATGTGCAGATAAGCATTTTAAGAGAATACTCATTTCTCCTTTGTACACTCCAAAGGCCAAAACAAAAGGAAGTCAAAGTGCAACATGAAGCCTTTTCTCCAAATGTTATTTCCTGATTAGAAAGTTTACACAACAGCAAATTAACCTGAAGGACAGGGTAAATAACACTCCCTTCTGTGGTAACCTTTAAACATAGAATGACCCTGTGAGAAAGTTATAACAAATGTCCCAAACAAATGCACAAAGAAATAATTTCCCAAGTCTTTGTCCCACTTTTTTTCAAAAGGATTTTTACAACCAAAAGCTGTGCAAAATGCTCAGGCAATGAGCTGTCAGGCTATTATCTTTAAAAATTTCACATCTAATATACTGGGGAAGTCAAGTAGGTAGTGAATGGGGAAAATGGGTACTTCTACAGTGCACTGATAGGAGTGCATACTCTTGAAAGGAGATCTGACAATATCTATCTATATGTAAACCCACAGTATTTTCTGACCCAGTAGTTCCACTTGAAGACATCTATCCTAGAGAAACACACACAAGCACAAAGATGTTTGAAGTAACACAGCCAGCAACTTGAAGACGATGGTTTTCTCACTCTTCTTCTGAATACCGTAAATTAATTAAAATCGATTAAATAACTATGTGAAGTGACAAAAAAATCTACAGGAAATATTTAAAAATATGTCACTTATTTAAACCACATAAAACCATACAACTTCACACTTAATGTAAAATACACAGAAAGCAACTGATAGGACAAACTGTTAACAGTCACTCTGGGGAAAGGTATCAAATGAGGGTTAAAAAAAAATCTTTCAGGGGTGCCTGGTGGCTCAGTGGGTTAAGCCTCTGCCTTTGGCTCAGGTCATTGATCTCAGGGTCCTGATATCAAGCCCTGCATTGGGCTCTCTGCTCAGCAGGGAGCTTGCTTCTCCTTCTCTCTCTGCCTGCCTCTCTGCCTATTTGTGATCTGTCAAATAAATGAATAAAAACCTTTAAAAAAAAATGTCACATTTTACAGTGATAATATTGCAAACACAACATGTCATTACTGGGATTTTATACATTTATATATATATTTTAAAATATAAAAAATGATAGACTGGGGCACCTGGGTGGCTCAGTGGGTTGAAGTCTCTGCCTTTGGCTCAGGTCGTGATCCCAGGGTTCTGGGATCGAGCCCCGCATCGGGCTCTCTGCTCAGCGGGGAGCCTGCTTTCCCTCTCTCTCTCTGCCTGCCTGTCTACTTGTGATCTCTGTCTGTCAAATAAATAAAAATAAAATCTTAAAAAAAATTAAAAAAAAAATGATAGACAAATTATCTGATATGCCTGCTACAAATTTCCTACAAACCCCTTCTCCACTAAACCCACACGCACACATGCACCTGAATTCCTTCCTGAACAACACTTGCGTTCGGAGCTGCCCGGCGGCCAGCCCTCAGGACCCACGTACAGCTCCCTGCCTACAGATTCATGTCCAGAGTCCCACTGGGACTCAACCCCGGGAAGCTTGTTCTTACATCTCTCAATGAAACGTTCTGACATCCGTGTGTATTTTTAAATATCATATGTCATGTTTCCATAAAAATATATGCACATAATTTCATACCACTGAAATTCAGCATATTAACCCTGTTGATTATTATAAGTAACAGAGCCAGCAGACAAGTGATTTTGACATATGTGTTTGGAGGGGAGAAAGATCAGATTTCTAGAGATGTGTAGATACACAAGAATCATGGGGTATCTTTTCTCCCAAAGGGTACAGAGACAAAGATGAAGCTGATAAATGGCAAAAGAATGTAAGATGATCCCAAACAAAATTAAGTAAAATACAACAAAAATAATGTAAATTTATCTTATTTGCTTGAACCAGAGACTGAGAGATTAGTTCATTGGAGCAAAAATCCTGTCATATATTCCTTAAATTATTTTTAGAAAGATTTTACTAGGTTTCCATTTAAAGCTACACAGTATTTATATGGAGTTGATTAGCTACTTCATGTATAAAAGTGACATGCCTAACTAAAATAAAACAGATCCGAGTATCCTATTTTATTCATTAATATTAATGCATCAGCATCAAATACCAGTTCACAGCCACTACTGTCAGTGACTTATATACCAAATAATCTAATATCTATAGATACCATACCATGAAACTTAAGGGAGAGAAATGAGCAAGACCGTGGAAAATGAAAAAAGAGAGGGGTAAAAATAGGACATAATTGATAGGTGTGCAAGGTATTTTAAACTCTTGATTAAATAAACCAGTTGATGATTAAAAACAAATGATCGCATGTCTTCTGTTTATGGGAGACTCGTTTGAAAAGAAGGAATCTAAAAAGGAGAAGTTGTTGAGAACTCAGAGATAAAGGAAAGTAAAACTGGGTGTGCCTTGAAAATCAGATGACTAGGGAATAAATGGTTCTACACTCTGAGCAGGGAAACTGTGTGTCTCTGACAGATAAGCAAAGATGGGAGAATGACAAAGGTTACTGACAGAAGGGTAAAACAGACATAAGTGCACTAAGCAGAAGAAGAGCCGTCACAGGTTTCCTACAGCAAGAGGGAAAAATTGATTCCTTGGTGCAAAAAGACTCCAAATCACCAACGTGGCATTATCGAAGAGTTAAAAAGGAAACAAAGGGCAACTGGCAGGGACGTAACTTTGAGGCGTTCCTATGCCTGCAACTAGTAACTCCTTACCTCCTTCCTCCCCCAACCCCCTTTTAAAACACTGAACAAGGAAAACTACCTTGCCACAAGGTAGAAGAATTCAGAGGCAGTCAGAAGGAAGGCAGACTTCTAAATTGCCTTCTAAGGTGTTTTTTAAGGGGCAGGAATGCTAGCCAGAGGTAAGACTGCCACACCTCTACTTTTAGCCCTCTCCCAAAAAGACAGCATGAAGGCCAAGAAAGCCTGTTAAATCTGGCCAGTACACTCCACTTCCCACCCTGACGCAGACCATGAAATCACCATTAACTCTTCACCACCCAGGTAAGATACCTGTAGAAGATACCAGTACAAGTCTATACAATTAAACTACTATAAAACTTCTGCTATGCACTGAGAGTGGCAAGAGAAAATGCAAAAGCCCACGCACATATGAAATTATTTGAGCCCAACAGGAAGCTGACCAGACAGGTCACTCTGGGTTCCTTTCGGATTCGAGCAGATGATATCACCAGAGACCGTGTTACCAGAGGACAAGCTGAGTGCTGCAGTACTGCACTTAGACAACTTTCTACCAAACGGACAAAAGCACTAGAGTAACATTTCCTTTAGTATCTCAAGTCCTTTTGCTTTAAAAGAAATGAAAGCTTAGATCATATAATATTTAGGTACCCATTTTAGTATATTTAGATTTGAAAGAAGTGGAGGAAAGCAGACTACTTTTTACAAATATAAAGACAAAATCATGACCACATTACTTTCCTGCTTCACGTCCTTCACTGGTACACTGCTGAGCTTCGAGTAATCAAGACCCTTCATCAGGCCCACCAACTAGTCTGGAACCATCATCTGCTACCCAACTACTCACAATTCCCAATACACACCATGTTTCATGCTGTGTTTTTTTCATCACTGCGCCTGAAATGAGCTTCCCAACTTTCCTGGATAATTACAACACAAGAGTCACCGCAGCCACTGTTACCTTCCAGAAACCTTTCTTCAACAACTAGGCTGAAGTGCTCTCCCTTTCTCCAAAAGGAAAGAGATGTACGGCACACATATATCCTTGAACCCACCTTCCACAGTAAATCAGTAAATCCTTCCTTCTTACATTCCATCCAAACATGGGCAGGAGTAGGACAAGACTTATAAACAGAAATGTCTGACGTTTGTTTGTTGCTTTGTTTTAATTACATACGTTAAGTCCATTAGAAAAATTCAGAAGGTATAGCAAATCAAGAGAAAAATTGCTGGTAAACACCCAACTCCCTGAGAGCCCATTTTTTTTTTTAAGATTTTATTTATTTATTAGACAGACAGAGATTACAAGTAGGCAGAGAGGCAAGGGAAGCTTGATTGCAGGACCCTGAGATTATGACCTGAGCAGAAGGCAGAGGCTTTAACCCACTGAGCCACCGAGGCACCCCCGAGATCTCACCTTAATTCATCTTGAATCCTTAACACCCACTAGATAAGCATACAGTAGGTGCTCAATACATTTAAACTCAAACAGAATCTAATGTCTTAATGATAAATCAGTTTTTATGTAGTTATCCCAGAAGATGTAAAATTCTTATACTTTTCATATTTAAATATCACAAATCACCTCTGCTACTTCCCCACCCCTTCCCCCACCAAAGCACCAATAATAGAGTATTATGTCAGTGCCTCCACAAGAAGTACACTTCAATCAGTTTGTGCTTCGACAACTGTAAAAAGTGCAAAAAATAAAACTAAGGACATATGGTACCTTTGCATAATAATGTTATCATATAATTAAATGCTAAACTTAAATAAGTCTCTGCCAATAATCATGGCAAGATAAGTTACCTGATTTTAACATCTTACCTCTGATGTGTTTTCCCCTTACAGTGGTTACAAATTCTGACTTTATCATCACAGTTCTGGAGAATTAGGAAGTCCAATCTAATACCCCCACTCTTTTTGCCCTTCTGTAAGAAACTGTGAGCAGTATCAGTATGTGTCAGCTTAAACATGCAGTACCTAAGGCCTCTTCCCAATACCTTCGGCAAGCATATCAATAAAGTGTATCAAATGTCCAGAAACCTTTTACATTGTGATCAAAGGCAGTCAGATTAGTGGAACAAATGATATCTACAAAGTAACAGATATATTGTTGTAAATGAAAAACAAATTAAGTTTTAAAAGCCTTCTCAGGGGCACCTGGCTCGCTCAGCAGGTAGAATGTGTGACTCTTGATCTCGGGGTTGTGAGTTTGAGCCCCGTAGGGATTACTTAAAAATATAATCTTAAAAAAAAAAAATGTAAGTGGGCAAAAAAACAAAGACAAAATAAAACAAAAACAAGGGATAACAAATAAAAAGGTTTTAGGTACTGCCTGAATCCTACTTTCCATTGCCTTGGAAGAGTTTCTTCATTTTTAAGAATTCAATTCTATTCTTCAATAAACCAAAAATACTGAAAACTGTCCATCTTCATAAATTTCCAAACATTACCTCAGAAGCAATACAATGTAGTTGCAGTAGATTACATAAGAAAATATTATGGTTAACAGGATATAAACATAAAAGAAAAAGGTTAACCAATACTATAATCTTGCTCTCAAGTGCATATGTAAACTCATTTATAACATAAATTGGAGAGTTTGTTGAGCAGACCGGAAGTGGGGTCCAAGATTATACCTCTCGGGGCGCCTGGGTGGCTCAGTGGGTTAAAGCCTCTGCCTTCAACTCAAGTCATGATCCCAGGGTCCTGGGATCGAGCCCCACATCGGGCTCTCTGGGCAGCGGGGAGCCTGCTTCCCCTTCTCTCTCTCTCTGCCTGCCTCTCTGCCTACTTGTGATCTCTGTCTGTCAAATAAATAAATAAAATCTTTAAAAAAAAAAAAAAAGATTATACCTCTCTACCAAGCTCCCAGGTGATGTCCATCCTGCTGGTCAGAGCAGAGGACCACACTTTGAATGGCAAAGGGAGAGGAATGAGAAGAAAGGTAATTTTGAGCTTGATTAGGAACACACCTGGGATAAAGTCAAGAGTTTGGGCACTCTGTGGAGACAGTCACATCAAAAGAATGCTAATGATTTTCCTGCTTTCTTATTATAAAGGATACTTAAAACAGTAAAAACATTGAAGAATCACACAAGTCAACACAATCCATATGTCAGGTTTGTTTTACTTTTCACAAATTCAACTCACATCCTACCCCTCAAGAAAAATATTTATTTTCTAATTAAGTAAAAATACTGAATGCATGCTGTTTGTATTTATTCTAAATGGAAACTCAGGCTTTACACCACTCAATTATATTTCTTTTTAGGATTTTATTTATTTGAGAGAGAGAAAAAGAGAAAAAGCCCAAGTAAGGGGGAGAGGCAGAGGGAGAGGGAGAAGCAGATTTCCCACTGAACAGGGAGCCTGATGTGGGGCTCAATCCCAGCACCCTGGAATCATGACCTCAGCCAAAGGCACACACCCAACCAAATGAGCCACTTGGGGCTGTCCCTCCACCCATTATATTTTTATCTGGAAAAAGTACTAATGTAACTACACGACTTTTTTTTTCTTTTTTTTTTTTTTTAAGATTTTATTTATTTATTTGACAGAGAGAGACACAGCAAGAGAGGGAACCCAAGCAGGGGGAGTGGGAGAGGGAGAAGCAGGCTTCCCACTGAGCAGGGAGCCTGATGCGGGCTTGATCCCAGGACCCTGGGATCATGACCTGAGCTGAAGGCAGACACTTAACAACTAAGCCAATCAGGTGGCCCCCCCCCTTTTTTTTTCATATGTCAAAGCTGGCACTGGGGAATTCAACAGTTCTAAAGTGAAGGTACAAAGCATCAATAGGAAGTCAACAGCTGATGATGTGTTCATGTGATTTAGAAGCCTATTAATATTTAATGCACAGCACTGCTGTGATATGGCATGAAATGCCGAATATCTAAACTTAAAGGGTGTTATTATTGGGGGGGTTGGTTTTAAAATAAATTAGGATATACATGTATTTATCAACGGATAGTGGCAGGAAGTCACTAAAAGTAAAGAAAGGATCTTGTCTTTGCAAGTCTGGACCTTGACCAAAATAAAGCCACATGTCAAGTCAACTCATTATGCATTCAGGAAAGACAATCAGGCACCAAGCCAAATCTCAAGGGAGAAAAAAAAACTTTTGCTTTTATTCCACATCAAAACAAAATTATATGGAATGTATAAATGCAACATAGGCTAAATCAAAAGTACGCGTGAGAATGCACACAGGTATTTAACTAGGTATCATGTGGTGTGACTTCACTTTTATTTCTAAACAAAGAAGTTTCTTCAGCCTTAAGTGCCCCAGATTGCCTTAAAAATTAACAAACTGCTGACAAAACCCTGAAGATTATGCTGGTTTTACTGAAGCTAAATGCAGTAAAACACTGCCTGTATACCCTAAGCCTCCAGCCTACCTGCCTGCCTGTGATCCTGCTGCTCCCTGCACCCTGAGACATACCCCGTCCTAATTCTATACGTTCAGACCTTACTCATCCTCCAGAATGCCCCTCTACTGGAAGCAGTATTATTACCCTCGGATTTCATCGTTTCATCTTCACTCCTTCAAGGCACGTATCTATCACACACACCGTCTCCAAACACGTCTCAGCCCCTGTGCAGTGAGCCCACGAGAGCAACGTGTGCTCTTGGGGCAGTAACACCCACAGTGACTAGGATGTAAAAGCAATAGATATTAGTTGAATTTAGTAACTTCATGGCGAGGCTGAAGTTATGATTCTCAGGTCAGCAGCCATAGCACCATCTGCGAGTGTTTTAGGAACGAAAATTCTTGGGCTCCCTGGCATGCAGACTCATTGAATCAGAAACTCTGGGGTGGGGGGGGGGAAGAAACTCCAGGGGTGAGGCCCAGCTATTTTGTATTGTAACAAACTCTCCACGGGATTCCCATGTGACTGAAGTGTAAGAAACACTGGGGCAAAAAGAGTCAGAGCCAGACTGAAGAAAGAGTCGCAGCTGCAACCAGAAGTGTCCTGTGCTAACATTCAGAACAGAGGACGTGGAAAGTGGTGCTGGCCTTCAAGCCAAATTGCTTTTATATACACTAAGAGCTAATGTCCATTCACAGGGTGAAGGATCTTTTAAAATGATCCCCTCTTTCATTCTATGTGTTGCTATTTCCCGGAAGATATAAGAATAAAATGAAGGTTGTCTGCTAGTTTACTGACATACACACATGGGAAGTTTAGATAAGCCTGAATAAATCTTCCTGAATGCATAAAGTGTCCAGTAATGTCTACAATTGGACCACAAAGAAGAAGCCATTCTCTCAAAGTGTAAAAGCAGGTTTTGCCAGGTACTTAACACCACAGCTAGTCAGTCTGATTATAATGGGTTTTTACTATTATAGAAGGCACTCCCTCAAAATTCAGCTGGATTTACCTGCACAGGGGTTGCATTAAAAAAAGACAAAAGGAAAATTATGCCTCACATTTAACCAAACATATCACAATTAAATATCTAAATAATACAAAGCTGCCATAATCCAAAAGAAGTAACTTTATTTTGAATATCTGATTTATATAGCCAAAGACCAATTGCTCAGAATTGATTAGGAATGCTGAGTCTATCCTTAAGCAAACGGAATTTAAATAAAAGCCAGAAAAAAGAAAAAAGTGAATTTCTCAGAGAAGACAAAAGTTTCCATACTGTAGTATCACAAACAGAGCAGCTGTTAGTGAGCTGTCTTACTCAACTATAGACCCCAACAGTTAAAGCCAGAAATAGGCAAGACTGCTTAACTGATGCTCCAACAAAAACCCATTGTGCTTATTTCTTACCAGACTTTCGAGGCACTGACAATGACATTTTGCGAAGACCTGAATATCCCAAATGCCAAATAGGAAAAACCCGGATAGCAATGGAATGCCTACACGACCACATCCCACAGGTCCCCTTCCCGGCCCATGATCGTGCGGTGATTTCCCCCACCCATGACCAAGCACTCCCTGCCTGTTCTCTTGCAGGCACTCCATCCCGACCTCTCCTTGTAAAGCAGACAAGGTGTCTATCAGGCTGATGGAGAGGTCAGTGGGTAAAGCCTGAGCCTGTCACCAAGCTCCTTGCAGGTAGCACCCTAAATTTCCCCCCTTCTCTTTTCCAAACCATCATAACTTGAGTTAGTGACTTCTCTCACCACCAGTTTATGCTAGTTTGTGCCACAAAAGTGTTGGCAAACCCTGCCAGGAGCTGTGCTTCCGATTTGTCCAGCCCCCTTGGGGTTCCTGGCACAGAGCAACTGGCCCCAGTAGTACCAGGGCTCACCAGCTAGGTTCCTGAGTTGGTGGCGATGACAGGTCATTTGGGAACACAACTAGTTGTGCACAATCTTAAATTCACCCTGCCAAACATCCTAACGTAACAGATACCATGTGAGGTCGTGTTCCCATCATCCTGGGGATTTTAAGCACTGGCTCACAAAGTGCGGTCCTGAGATCAAGCACAGAGATAGCAGCATCTGGGAGTGTGTTAGAAATACAGATCCTCACCTCCCACCCCACCTAAGGATGAAACGTTGAAATATGTCTTTCCAATGAACCACTAACATTTGAGAGACACTAATCTAAAGAGTCCCTAAAGAGAATCTTTACCTGGACAGAGTGCTATAGGTCTGAACCGCCTGGGCTCATTAGTAATTTTCCCCCCCACAAATGGAAAGTACTGCTATTCTCATCGGCATAAGCAAGAGCAGCTGGATGTCCCAAAGTTACAAGTACAGCCCCTTTTCATTTATAGTAAATGCCCAGGTATTAACTTTAAACAATGAATAGGAGCTAATAAGGAGTTAATAAGTATGCTACTCTAATCCATTTATGTTCTCACTTCTATACTTAGGACCCAGGACCACAAATGAAGCCTGGTAAAAGTCCTCTGACATCAGTGATACCAGAGCACCAGAGTGTGCACATATAAAGGAAAGGCAGAGAGAGGAATAGAGGGAAATAAGAAAACGAATATCAAGACCAAAAGCCAAAATTGTAAGAGAGTACTCTCACCCTCAGATGAAACTCTGACTCATTTATAGTCAACAAAAATGACTCATTTCGGGTGCTTATGTTCCTTTCTTTCCAATGTCAAGCATTATAATTTTATAATTAAAATAAACGTACAGGGGACAGGCTGTGGAGATAAATAAATTAGAGGGGGAAATTACACTATGATCCTAATACATTACAGACAATGTCTAGACTGAGATGTTTTTGCATTTTTGGCATCCCAACATAAAAATTCAAGAGAAAAGCAATAGGAAAGCCTGAATCCAACGAAATTAGGCTTCACAGCAGAACAGCAATGCAAAGCCACAGTTATGCACCAGAGTTATAAAGCTCTGGAACTGTGGCAACAACTAACTCATTCTGGAAATACCAATGGAAATCCCATTTTTTCTTGGAAGATACAAAGTTTTCTTAAAATTTCATTTCTAGATTTGATTTTCCTTCTCACTTCAGAACCCTAAAGCTTATCAACAGATCTCACTGAAAATGTGGGAGGCTGAAGAAACTTTTAAAGGGTAATGGGTAAAAAACTATGTGTACTTAAGTCAAAAGTACCATCAGAGTATTATAGTATATCTTGGTCAATTTAGATACACTAGCAATACATATATAATAGGACATACATGGACTGGAAAATGTAACCATATTTACGTCATTTAAAATACATTATATTGCACATTTTGTCCAAATGGCTCATGTAAGAAAGAAAAATCTCTCAATAAGACATACTATTACAAGAAAATTTTGAGCTAAAATGTATGTACCCAAACCAGAGAAATAATACATGTGTGAAGAAACTATTTTCTTAAATAATCATTTATAATGATATTTTCTGGACATTAGGTAAGCCCTTATCACCCGACTTTCTTAAATACTGTGACAAGAGAAAATGTTAGAGTTTTCCTATTTTCTGTTGGGGTGATGCAGGAGATGTTACTGGAGACATAGGCATGGATAGTACTCTGTATTTCTCTGAGTTTCTCTGAGTCTTCAAACTCTCTACCAAAAGTCACTGCATCTCCTAGTTGTTAAATCTGAGACCTTTCCCTAGGACACTGCAGTGTTATGAGAGCAGAGAATGAGATCTCCACATCCCATACCCTCAGAGCCCAGTGCTGGTGTTGGTAAGTTCATCACTCCTCAAAGCCATTTCTGGACCATTCTTCCCCAGCCCTCTTAAAAAATGCCTTCTTGGGGCGCCTGGGTGGCTCAGTGGATTAAGCCTCTGCCTTCGGCTCAGGTCGTGGTCCTGGGGTCCTGGGATCGAGCCCCACATCGGGCTCTCTGCTCAGCAGGGAGCCTGCTTCCCCTTCTCTCTCTGCCTGCCTCTCTGCCTACTTGTGATCTCTCTCTCTGTCAAATAAATAAATAAAATCTTTAAAAAAAAAAAAAAATGCCTTCTTACCTAACCTCAAATCAACAATACTGCCTTCCACTATCAATTGCCTACTGCATTAGCCATTCCTCCCTCCTTCATTCATTAAGACTTTATGCCCCTACCAGTCACCTGACCACCTCAAAACTTGCCATCCAACAGCCTCTCTATTCTCTGGCCTTGTTATCAATAAGGAGGTTCTCTTCCACCACCATCACTTTTTAAATTTAAGTCCTCTGTGCTAGACTAAGCTCCATGAAGATGAGAACCAGAACTATCTAGCTCATGGCCAGATCTCATGCACACAGCACAGTATATACTCTTAGTTAAAGAAGGTGTTTTTTTCATCTCCACTACATGCAAAAATTGGGGGCTACTAAGGTCTGTGTAGCTTATAAGAGAACCAACAAGGACAATGAAGTACCCGTGAATCATGTAAAAAGAACAGTCAAAGGGTGTTTTACCCAGAGAAAGTACCTGTTGGTTGATAAGTAATTAAAGTGATAGCTATTTTAAAACATAAGAACATCAATCGTATAGAAAAGGTGAGGCTCTTAAAAAAAAAAAAATGTAAGGCTGATAATTCTGAAACTTGAGATGAGGAATTGTGGCTTTTTTTTTAAGATTTTTATTTATTTACTTGAGAAAGAAAGAAAGGAAGTGAGTGAGCATGAGCTGGGGGAGGGGCAGAGAGAGAGAGAGAAGCAGGCTTCCCACCACGCAGGGAGCCAATGCGGGGCTCAACCCCAGAACCCTGGGATCACAACATGAGCCTAAGGCAGATGCTTAATGGACTGAACCACCCAGGCGCCCCTAATGTTACTGGGCCTTCATTTGCTCATCTATACATTAAAGGAGTTGGACCTTTTGGGTTGCAAACATTGTATTTCATTCATGCCTAATAGCGTGCCACATGTAGAAAGGAGCCTAACAAGGTCATTATAAGAAGGCAACCTGAAGTCCTAAAGCTGTCAATGTATGAAATTTCCTTACAAAAAATATACTCTAAGAATACGAAGAGACAGAGCAGAACTTAAGGCTGGACTATGTGGAAGATCAGCAAACTATAACCCCTGGAGCAGCCTGTTTCTGTTAATAAACTTTTATTGGAACGTAACCACACCCATCCGTTCAAGGACTGTCTATGGCTGTATTTTCCTGGTACAACAGCACAGATGTCAAATTAACCAAATGGCCCACGAAACCTAAAATATTTCCTACCTGGTGCCTTGAGAAAAAGTCTGTTGGCTCTGCACTATATGATCTATGAAGTTCATTTTAATTATTCATGAGAGATGGGAAGACCTGCATTAAAAGGCTCTTACACAGAAGGTAGGGGTAAAATGGGGAAAAAAGAATAAGTAGAGATAATAAGTCAAAATATGAACTCAGTTCACCTCCCAGTGATTATACTAGCTACTCTCCCTAAACTAGTAAAGAAACCTTCTTTTCCAAGAATACACAAGATAAAACGAACATTGAAGTTTTAACACGCACCTGCCCTCCTTCACTTTCTGTGCATTTCCTCGACATATGTAGTTTTCAATGTAACCAACACTGCAGTTGATTTTTGACCAATCTAGGTCACAAACATCCAGGAAGTGAGGGCGCAGTCTGCCTATTGAATACTTGGCAATGTCAGTCAGGGACTGACTAGCAGCTGCACCAAATAAAAATGTTCCAATGGCTTTGTAAATAGTGGCTATGTAGTTATTCCTGATAAAGGAATTCGAGTGCAAGAGGTTATAGTAAACAGACAGGACTTCTCCAATAATCATCTGAAAAAGAAACAGAAAAATAGTATGTTAAAACACCAACCAGGCACTTTAAACAAAATAAAAAAATAGAAAAAAAATGTTATATCACAATAAAATATTTATAAACACTTCCCTTTTTTCATTTGCAAATGCAGAGTCAGGATATCTAATTCTAAACCATGAAAAAAGGAGTCAGATCTGCTTACAAAGCAATGGCCAAAATAATTTCAAATCTACCTGAAACAATAAGACCTTATTTCTTTTCTGGTACTCAAATAAAATGAGTTTTAATAAGCAACGGTGTATCATGAATGAGAAAAACCATGGTTTGTTCAAATAACACAAATTTTCCTAATTAGAGTATCCCCTGTGTAAGTACTTTGATCTGGCAGTACTTCTTAGCCAAAATTTCTCTGAATCAAAAACATCCATCATATTTTAAGAATATAGTTTCAGGGAGTAAACTAACTAATATAAAAGCAGGGATCTAACACTGAGGCCAAAGTGTATAGAGGACAGAGATCAGCAGACAGAGCCTCCCAGCCCTGCCTTTCCAGAACCCGAGGCCCGGTTAACAAGACTCAACAGACTTTACAAGACTTAACGTCTCATTAACAGACCAAACACACATTTGATGCTCTCCTTCTCCAAGAAAACATTTCAAGTGACTCTTTCCTCTTTATTTTTCACTGACTTTATTTCTCACTAAAAGTGAAGACAAGGCCTTCCCAGACTCTAGTAGAGTATGTGTCAGCCAGCATATGCTGCTATAATGAGTTTAAAGGCATGAAAAGCCTTCCCAGTACTTGACAATTCAGACCTTAAGAAATCCAAAAAATACTGAGGAGAAAATTTGTACAAAATTACATTTGCTGATAAAATAATCCATATTCTAGCTACCTGTGACCAAAATAAATAGTAGAACAAGAAGAATCAGCTTGCTTATTTATGTTGGGGAAGTAAGGAGATAGAAGTCACAAAATTTTTCTTAAGTACTAGTTTTGCTGCTTCACCTTAAATTTACATGAACAATCGTATAAAACATTCAAACATTTCCATTTAGTGTGGATTAATTATCTTCATGGTGAACCTTATTGTAGGTAAAATAAATGATTGTCTCCTAAAAGAGCTTTTAAGAACCTAACACTAGGGGTGCCTGGGTGGCTCAGTGGGTTAAAGCCTCCGCTTTCGGCTCAGGTCATGATCCCAGGTTCCTGGGATCGAGCCCCGCATCGGGCTCTCTGCTCTGCGGGGAGCCTGCTTCCCCCTCTCTCTCTGCCTACTTGTGATCTGTCTGTCAAATAAATGGAATCTTTAAAAAAAAAAAAAAAAATTCTCTTAAAAAAAAAAAAAAAAAAAAAGAACCTAACACTAAAGGAGCGCCTGGGTGGTCTGGGTGGCTCAGGGGCTAAGCATCTGTCATGATCCCAGGTCCTGAAATCGAGCCCCGCATCAGACTCCCCACTCAGAGAGAAGCCTGCTTCTTCCTCTCCCTCCTGCTCCCCCCTTGTGATCTCTGTCAGATAAAGAAATAAAATCTTTAAAGGAAAAAGAAAAACAAAACCTAACGCCAAAAATTCTTTCTTTATTTAGCTCCATGGCTCTGTAATTAGAATGTTAAAACTCTGACAACTAGACTATGAATCCCACAAAAGCAAGAATCAAGTTTTAGTCATCGAATAAAAACCTAGTACCGCCGTAGTAGCCTCAACAGAGTAGGTGGTTAGAAATTTTAATTGAGGGGCGCCTGTGTGGCTCAGGTCATGATCTCAGGGTCCTGGGATCGAGCCCCGCACCTAGCCCCGCACTGGGCTCTCTGCTCGGCAGGGAGCCTGCTTCCTCCTCTCTCTCTGCCTGCCTCTCTGCCTACTTGTGATCTCGGTCTGTCGAATAAATAAATAAAATCTTTAAAAAAAAAAAAAAAAGAAATTTTAATTGAAGGGGTGCCTCGTGGGTAAAAAGTAAACACCCCTAAACATTAAGCTCCAGAGAAATATATTCCCCCATTACAGTAATTAATGTGAATGAGTTAATCAGATACTTTCCTGAGAACAGGTCTCTCAGAAGAGAAAAGCCACGTGCACTTCTAGGGATACCATACTCTGCAACTGCACTTAGGTTCTCCCAACCGGCTCTAGCGGCCCATGTATTGAAATATATACGGTCTCCTCTGACTGTTAAGGTGTCCCAGCAACTGCTTTTAGAGATGTGCACCAAGAGAGGACTTCTCTCATGTTTCATTATGGAGTTGCTCTTTGATCATTTACAATATATATATACCAATTATACCAATCAACCACAATTTGAGCAGCTGAAACTCCCACACTTCAGCTGTCAGCTGTTCTTAAGAGTGTAAGCACTCAATTATTTTCCAATTCTTTAGGGCCACCCAAACCCTGGTTCTTGACACTGGGGACAGAAAGTCAGCTCACTAGGAGAATTCCGAGCCATGGGCACAGATGACAAACTGATTCACAAAGGTAGTGTAAGCTGAAACTTAAAATCCTTGATGCTGGGAAAGGGCAGGGGAACTCTAAAGCTGACCAGTGCTGGTCAACGTGTATCATTTTTATCATGCCCTCCATCCTCACTGAGACAGATAGACAAGAGACAAGTACTAAACTGATTTTCTAAATGAAATGTAGGGATGTGTCTGAGCATTTCACTACTCATGACAGCAATATTTTTGTTTCATTTTAATACTTTGTCCCGCCCTTTGAGCCATTTATGCCCATGCTTAGTCTTTGGTGAAGTCCACACTTAAGCTGACTGTGGCCTTATCTTACAGCTGGGATCACTTCTTATGCATTATTTATACTCCAAAGATAGGATAAATTATTAAAGAACTAAAGATAGTGTCTGGGGGATTAAAACAAAATGCTTTTGAAGATCAAAGCTAATAATTACCCAAATATATGTAATTCAAATAGTTTAAATACTAAATTCAAATAGTTTAAATAATTCAAATAGTTTAAAACCTATGCACCACAATATTTTCTCACCATCTCCTTTATAGCTCCATCAACCCAGATACATCTCTATACTGTCCCTGTATTATGTGCCTCCCCTTCAGGACCTACCTTCCCAAAAGTGTAGTCTAAAATCACTGGTGTACTTCTACTTCTTACTAAATATCTTGAACTACTTTCATTCCCTTTATTCTACTGAATCTTTTTCAAAAGTCAAAATGGATTAAATAGGTATTAAACAGGTATTTATCAACTCTCATTTACCTTAATCTCTCACGGTATTTGACACCACTGATTATTTCTCCTTATTGAAATTCTCCCATGGCTTCTGAGGAGCTCTACTAACTCTGGTTCTCCACCAGACTCCCTCAATCACTCATATATCTGTAGATCATCTGTAAGCCAGGTCAAAGACCTGGTAGGAAGTCTGAATCACAGTCCTCATTTTTTTTTAAAGAACTGATTCACATTTAGTTAATAAAATTAAACATTTTTTTTTTTTACATGTCTAACCAAGTGCTGCCTACAATCAGTGGAGTTAATAAACAAAGTAAAAATTTGTTTAAGTTAGTACATAAAACTACCAGCCTGTGCAGTGTTGGCTGATATGGCTGATATAAAAATAGTACTTTCATAGCACCTTTAAAAAGTCTGTTCTTTTTTAAGAAACCTACGCTCAATTTGTAATTGCTTTATTAAACACAGAGATAACTTTCTCAGAGCTGATGATTAAATCGTCAAAACTTAGGAATTAATGAAATATAAATAATGAGTTCTTGCTCACTGAGGGTTCTGTCAGGCCCTGCACTGATGCAGGCCACACCTACACTCCAGGAGCCTGGCCATCAGAGCGCCGTCCTGCTGCAGGCCCCTGGTCTGTACTGGATTTCTGTAGTTTTGCTTGTGCAACATCCTTTTGACTGAGACACAAAGTCAAACCGAACTGAAAGACAAGTCCATCTGCAGCAGGGTTTGAGTACTCCAAGGGAGCATCTTTTCTGAACCGAGCTACTACAGCTGACCCTTCAACAGCATGTGTTTCAACTGAGTGGGTCCACTTTTATTATACAGTACTGTAAATGTATTCTCTCTTTACGATTTTACTAACATTTTCTTTTCTGTAGCTGGCTTTATTGTGTAATACATGTAACATAAAAAATATGTGTTAATTGATTCTTTATGTTCTCAGTAAGGCTTCCAGGCAACCAGGCTCTTCGTAGTTAAGTTTTGGGGGAGTCAAAATTTTTAACACCAATTTCTGACTGCACCATTTATCAGTGTCCCTTAACCCCATCTTGTTCGAGGGGCAACTCTATTTGCAACTAAGTATCCTACTAAAAACTTTAAATTCAAATAGTATCTCAGAAACACACATTTTCTTAAAAGATTTTATTTATTTAGAAACACATATATTTTTAAAAAATCTACTCTTACTGCCTTCCTAAAGGAACACTGATAGGCTTGGCTTTCGTTCTTTTCGTAGTAAAAATTCAGTGTAAAGATCTGTCTAGATTAAAGGGATCTGCTGATTTCTTAAAACCTCACCATACTAAAGGAGGGTCAGCCAATATCCCTATGTAAATACTCTCATGTCATTCCCGCACCTAAGACATGCCGGTTCCACCATGCCCAGCTCCATGGCAGGCAGCGAGGGTACTAAGAAGAATGAAGCACCATCTCTGCCTTCCAGGAGCTCACCGTCCCATAAAACAAACATGTTTATGAGACAAGTTTTCTTTTATTAATTACGTACCACAAATAATGAGTTGATTCATTCTCAACGCTAATAAGGAGCTGTGATAATTCTTGAATAAAACACTGAATTTCTAAATTAAGAGTTTTTTTTCAATAAACACCAAAACAGACAAGGCATACATGTTATCTCATTGGCCTATCTCCTGGTTGGGCCATATTTTCTACTTTAAACCAACATAAATCTTCTTTCTAAAGTTACCAGTCATGGAGCATAAAGTTATTTAATCTAAGTCATAGACTCTCTCAATTGAGAAATTATTAAATAATCTAGTGCAATCCCTTGATGTCTTCTTCTTGGAGCACAATCTCTAAGCATTCCCACCTGAAATCCTAAAAGCAAAGGTTACTCTTAGGTTTCAGTACCAGTAAAAAATTTCTTGCATTCACTGCTGATTATAGATAGAACGCTGGCTTTTCTCTTTAGTTTTCTGGCATTATATAAAAATTCTTTAACAGGGGTTAGAATGAAGTCTTGACATTAGTTATTCTTCTCTTTTAGAACTCTGTAACTAGAAAGTAGGTACACGCCTACAGATTCCACAAATTATAAAGCAATACCCTAGGTATAAAGTATGCTAAAAAACATACTGCTATAACATGTATCTATTGCATGATTACTATAACAACAGCAAATTAGACCTTTAAAAATCACAGTGACTTGGAAAAGATTAGCGTAAAAGCTATACACATTCAGTAAGGTTCTTTTAATTATACACTGTTATTCCTTTGGTTCCACTTAAAATAGCGGGATTATCTTGATCAAATAACACCTTCAATTAAATGTTAAAAAAATACATTGTTTTGGACATTTATGCATTCAATCATTAACAGATTAACACAAAATTAAGCCAACTGCCCAAAAGTGATAAACTTGGAAAAGTGGATTTGACTTACAACAATAATACTGAATGGAATGATTATTCCACCTAATAACGCATAAGGTATGGTGTCTTCTTTGTAAGGGTACTTGATGGACTCATCATTACAGAATATTCCTCGTTGGAAGGGGGTATGCCTTGAAGTAAGAATTGCAAAAGGCAATCCAGCTAGCAAAAGGAATAAATGAAAATATCATTAAAATGGAAATATGAAAATTAATGAATGGCAATAATTAACCCAGAGACTGTTTAATAATGCATTTGCCATGAAAATAAATAAGAGCACACATAAAAAGGAAATGCAGCAATGCATGCAACACAAGTTAGAAAGATTACAGTTTAAATTATAAAGGTAGGAAGAGGACCAATGCTTAACCAATCTAACCAAGAGTATCTTCTTCCCTTGTTTCTGCCCAAACACGCAGATTGCAGAGAAGACCAAAAAAATCCCTCCTCATACTCTTGTTTGCCACTCATAGGGTTTTCAACTCTATTCCCAAACCAATTTGTCATGCACTCTGCTTCCAAAAGGAAAACAGCTTTTTGACATTACCCATTTCGTCTCTACATTACTACCACATTTGTACAGGACATGGTCATGGCTAAGCTATCAGAGAATCTAAATAATGTGTTGTCCACTTGCTTCTATACCATCTATATCAAGTTTCGAGCTGCTGTGAAAAGGATCTGAACTTAAACCAAGTTTAAGGAAAATGGACAATGAAATCAAGCACAAAAAGACAGTTCTGTTTTCACCCATGTTTTCCCTCAAGATTATGTCTCACACTCACCTCCTAAACTGTCTCTTCCCTAAAAGTCAGCTTTAAGAATTCAGGTCTCCTTTACTTCACTGAGCAGATACACTGATTAATATGCAGCATACCAACTAGGAATGCTCTGTAAGAGAGTTATAGATTAGCAGAAACCTTCAATATGAGGTCTGTGTCAAGACTTCCCCAAGTATGGAAGATACACTCTAACAGAGTCCCATTCTCCCAGTAGTAATGCCATAACCACCAAGCTAACACGCTCATTGTATGTCTGAGTGTTCGTTCCATGAAGCACCAAGTCTTGATGACCGTTTATAGGTCTCATTAACTCCGCTAAAACTCTGCCTGTCATTAACAAATATCAAGTATATATATTTATATGTTTCTCCTGCAAGAGCTAAAGAAGCACATTCCTAGGTCTTTTATTTATCTTCCTGTCTTTCATTTATGCTCTGAATACATGAACCAAAGTTTTTATCGTTGTGTTAAAAATCATCTGCCAAGAGCGGCAACCCATTAGAAGTCTTTAAGATGTTCACAAGGTTCCCAAAGCCATACTTCTAGTAAAAGCTACCATTACAAATAAATAAATAAATAAAATAAACTAGAATCGACTTTGCTAACTGACCCTTATAATACCTCTCATATCTGATTTCGAACTATCCTCTGATTCACTAAACTATCTGCATTCAGAGGAATAGGGCAAAATACCCAAGCCTTTAATACAGATACCACAGCTCCAGCACAAACCTTTTGCACACAGCAGCACACACTGTGGAGGTTAGTAAGCAGATCTGTGATCAGTTGCTGCCTGCCCTGTACGGTAACTAAACGTTCACCCTTCAACCAATAGCAAATTTATTTTGTATTCACAAAGAACCACCATTTTACGGTTCAATTCTACTTGCAAGAACTCCATACATAATAATGGAAAATTTCAATCTCTACAGGGCATATTTCTGAATTGGCTGAATTTTTCTTTTTTTTTTTTTTTTAAGATTTTATTTATTTATTTGACAGAGAGAGACACAGTGGGAGAGGGAACACAAGCAGGGTGGGTGGGAGAGGGAGAAGCAGGCTTCCTGCTGAGCAGGGAGGCCTGATGTGGCCCCATCCCAGGACCTGGGCTCATGACCTGAGCCGAAGGCAGCTGCTTAATGACTGAGCCACCCAGGCGCCCCTGAATTGGTTGAATTTTTCAGTGATTTCTTTCTTTTGTAGTAGGACAAGAAAATATCTAGTACAGAAATTAAATCCACATATGGTAGTGTCCAAAACTCAGTAGGCTTTATGTCCTTATTCTCAGGAAAAATTCATATTAATAGACCCAAATATATTTAAAAGTTTTCTTAGCAAGCATATCCACTAAGTTGGGTTTTGTTTTTTTTTCCTCTGACCAAAACAACTATGTTGGAAATTATTTTTAAATTTAGAAAAAAAATTTGGGGGTATTTTTTTTTAGGAGAGGAAGGAAAGAAAGTAAAATCACATACAAATATAATTAGCCCATTTTTAAAAACAGGAATATATAAACAGGTAAATATTGAGTGAATCCACTGTCAAAGAATTCTGGTAGGTGCTACCAGGAATACAAAGTTATATAAGACATAATATGTTACGTGCAGCAGAGAATAAACCGAAGTACAAAAAGTTCATATGAAGGTTCAAAGAGAAGCTCTGATGATATGCAAAAAGCTGGTGGTTACCATAGAATTCAGTAGAAGGCACCTAATAAAGACAGAGATTTGGGGATACAAAGGATCTCTGAAGCCACAGAAGTAAAAGAAACTGCAGGACGGATCTGAAATGAAAAGAAGAGGGGGGGTGAGGCAGAGGGCAGCCACAATAGTAAAGGGATGAGCACAGGAGGAAGATCCACTGAGGCAGACCTGGAGGCCCGAAGAAAGGTCAGGAGAGAGGAACATCACTGAGATCAAGTCCAGAGATAGCATCTCTGGATATGATGATTGAGCCACAGCATCTAATACATTTTTAAAAGCCAGACTTGCAGTAAAAGTGGTTTTAATAAGAAGAAAGGATGGAAGCCATACCATGGAGATTTTAGTAAGGAATGATAAAATAAAATTTTTTTAAAAAGCCAGAATCTACCACAAATGCGCACTATTCTTTTGAGAGCATGAGTGAAGAAAAGCAATTTTATCACAGAAGGCCTTAGAAATACTTTAAATTAATAATATTTGCGATATTGGGAGGAGTCAAGATGGCGGAGAAGTAGCAGGCTGAGACTACTTCAGGTAGCGGGAGATCAGCTAGATAGCTTATCTAAAGATTGCAAACACCTACAAATCCAACGGGAGATCGAAGAGCAGAAGAACAGCAATTCTAGAAACATAAAATCAACCACTTTCTGAAAGGTAGGACTGGCGGAGAAGTGAATCCAAAGCGACGGGAAGATAGACCGCGGGGGGAGGGGCCGGCTCCCGGCAAGCGGCGGAGCAACGGAGCACAAAATCAGGACTTTTAAAAGTCTGTTCCGCTGAGGGACATCGCTCCAGAGGCTTAACTGGGGTGAAGCCCACACGGGGTCAGCGTGGCCTCAGGTCCCGCAGGGTCACAGAAGGATCGGGGGTGTCTGAGTGTCGCAGAGCTTACAGGTATTAGAACGGGGAAGCCGGCTACAGAGACAGAGCCGAGGAGTGAGCTCTCAACGTTACCTTGAACTGGTCGCAGGCTCGGTCAGCTCGGAGGGCGGCCGGAGGCAGGGTGACGGGAGTAATTGGGCGCTATTCTCTGAGGGCGCACTGAGGAGTCGGGCCCCGGGCTCTCGGCTCCTCCAGGCCAGAGACCGGGAGGCCGCCATCTTCATTCTGGTCCTCCGAAACTCTACAGAAAGCGCTCAGGGAACTAAAGCTCCCAAAAGCAAACCCGAGCAGATTACTCAGCCCGGCCCCTGGTAAGGGCAGTGCAACTCCGCCCGGGGCAAAGACGCTTGAGAATCACTACAACAGGCCCCTCCCCCAGAAGATAAACAAGAAACCCAGCCAGGACCAAGTTCACCTACCAAGGAGTGCAGTTTCAATACCAAGGAGAGCAGCGGAATTCCAGAGGAGGAGAAAGCAAAGCATGGAACTCATGGCTTTCTCCCCATGATTCTTTAGCCTTGCAGTTAATTTTTTTTTCTTTTTCAATTTTTTTTTCTCTTCTTCTGCTAACTTTTTTTAACTTTTACCCTTTACTTTTTTAACGTTTTTTAACTAGTTTAATATATACACATATTTTTTCCTTTTTATATTTTTTCTTTATTGGTTTTCTTTTTTTAACTGTTTCTTTCTTTCTTTTTTTTCTTTCTGAACCTCTTTTTATCCCCTTTCTCCCCCCTCACGATTTGGGATCTCTTCTGATTTGGCTAAAGCATATTTTCCTGGGAT
>NW_019154134.1:6563088-6744049 GCF_002288905.1 Enhydra lutris kenyoni
GGGGTTATGGACATTGGGGAGGGTATGTGCTATGGTGAGTGCTGTGAAGTGTGTAAACCTGGCGATTCACAGACCTGTACCCCTGGGGATAAAAATATATGTTTATAAAAAATAAAATTTAAAAAAATTAAAAAAAATAATAATATTTGCGATATAGGTCCATGAGATCTATTTTTTCAATGTCACTGTCCAACACCATTTCATTTATACTAAACCTGAATGTAGACCCCAAAAAGGGGACGGAGAAGATCAAATCACCAGTTGTTCACTGACCCACTTCATGCTCAAAAAGATGACCTAGCCCAGAATCCTGCTCTAGAAATTTTGGAAATGGAACAAAGACTGACTCAGAACTGGCAAGCAGCACTGAACCATGTGCAAGAAAGAATGGCTGAAGAAGAGGCTGAGGACAAAGCAGGCCTGCAAAGAAAACAGAAGTGACTAGCCTGGCCCCTGAGAGTGAGAAATGGGGAAAGCAGCTTTGGCTCCCTATTGCCAAAGGGCCTCACTGATCTTGCTATTTTGGAGTTGTTAGAGTGCCCCGCATCCTGTCAACAAAACCCAGCCTTACTTCAGCTAGTTAAAAAGGATTTCTCCCCCTTGCAACCAACAGAGCCATAACTGAAACAATTCTAAAAACTCTTCCTACTGGGCACCTGGGTGGCTAAATGGGTTAAGCCTCTGCCTTCAGTCTAGGTCCTGATCTCAGGGTCCCGGAATTGAGCCCTACGTCAGGCTCTCTACTCCGCGGGCAGCCTGCTTCTCTCTCTCTGCCTGCTTCTCTGCCTACTTGTGATCTAGCTCTCTGTGTCAATTAAATAAATAAAATCTTTAAAAAAACAAAACAAACTCCTCCTACTGTGAAAAGCATGTAGATTACTAGCCTATGTAATGTTAGTATGAACATTTCCAAATACTAATCCTTATTTTCATTTCTAATTATTTCCTGAGAATATACTTTTTATGTAGAATTATAGGCCAAAGGATACAAATGTTAAGGTCTTTGACAAACTGCTCCAAAAAGGTTATTTTATATAACCACAATTTACTCCATCAGCCATAGTGTATAAAAATATGGAGAAATCCAAAAATTTAAGTAAAAACATCTGATGCTATTGTTAACTACAGATTTCAAAGCAAAAGAGAAGGGTTCCATTTATTCTTTTATCAATGTAAACCAAACACCCTTTTCCTTTTACCTGAAAGATTACACCTCCAAGGCAATTCCTTTTCCTCATTATCCAAATGACTACATTTGTCAAACTATGTTTTTCTTCATACTTCAGTTTACGAAACTCATTTTTATTCCCTTTTTGAAAAAAACTTTAGGGAGGTATAGTACACAAACCATAAAATTCATCAACTCAAAGTATACGATTCAGTGATTTGGGTAAATTTATAGAGTTGTACAGCCATCACCATAATCCAGTTTTAGAACTTTTTCATTACCCCCCAAATTCTCACAAGCCCATTTGCATTCAGTCCTTGCTCCCACTGCCAACCCAGGCAACCACTCATCTGTTTTCTGTTTCTACACAGATTTGCCTTTTCTGAGCATTTCAGTTGAATGCAATCATTCAATATGTGGTATAACTTAACTCCTTATATCACTTAGCATATTTTTGAGGTCCACCCACCTTGTAGCATGCATTTTTTTCCTTTTTTATTGCTAAATAGTATCCTACTGCTTGGATAAACAACATCTGGTTTACCCATTCACCAGTTAGTGGATATTTGGATTGTTCCTGTTTTTGTCTAGTAGGAGTAATACCACTATAAACATTCACGGACACGTTTTTGTGTGGACATGTATTTCCCTTTCTAATGAGTAGACACCTCAGAGTAGAATGGTCGAATCATATGGTATATGTGTATGTGATAAGTTTACATTAAACTTAAGAAATTGCCAACCTGTTTTCCAAAGTGGCTGTACCACTTTACACTCCCACATTCTGCTTTTTAATATGCCCACATAGCTAGTCATATTCATACATTTAAGAATCAGATTTTCCGCATGGTAAAATCCTACTTACTCACAAATAAATACAGCCTTCTACTTTCTACTAGTGAATATTTATCATGGTTCAAAAGAGAATGTACGAGACAGTAACTCACCACTTCAACTAAATACCACCAGAGTGCTTCTCCATCCTCTACCAGAGATAGGAAAAGATAACATAAGAACATGGTCAGATGCCTGGGTGGCTCAATTGGTTAGGCCTCTAACTCTTGATTTCAGCTTGGGTCGTGGTCTAGGGGTTGTGGGATCGAACCCTATGTCAGGCTCCATGCTTAAGGGGGAGTCTGCTTGGGATTCTCTCTCTTCCCCACCTTCTAGTACTCTCAACCCACACAGGTGAGTGCTTTCACTCTATAAAATAAATAAAATCTTTAAAAAACAAAACAAAACATAGTCACACAATATCTTTAACTTCCTCTGCACAAATACTCAGCACCTTAAAACCATGATGTAAACAAAGGTGTTAGTTGGAAAAACTGGTGGTGGGGTGTCCAGCAGAACTGAGAAACTGTGGTTAAGAACTTTTTTACATGTGAAGGGAGCTCTCCTAATAGTGAAAACTACATGAACACCTCCACGAAATAATGCTTTAAGATTCATCAATGGTGTAGCATAGACTGTTATCTTGTTCCTTTTTACTGCAGAATGGTATTCCATTAAAGTTGTAAAACTATCCCATGTTCAGGGAAGAGTAGCATGCGATTCCTGAGTTCACAGCAGCAAAGCATTAAGGGACACAATTCCCCAGGGCTAAGAGCAGCAGGCATCAGCCTGAGAAATCCTGACACAAAATTGTCAGGTACCCTGAGGTCAGGCACACTTCAGTAGCCTCAAAGAGGAACAGACCCCACTGGCAAATAAAAGATAACACCAAACAGAGAGGACCATGTGCATTTGTGAAAGACCTCAGGGATCATATTCTTCTCTTAATGCCTGAACAAGGAGGAAGGATGTAGATATGGAGACTAGAACTATAAAGAATATAAAGGTATAGACTGAACTGTAGAATAAATGGATCTATTATTACTTTTGATACTTCACTGTGGCTAAACAGATAAGGGAGGTGTTTAGTCTACCTTATTTATTAGGTCATTTGAAAACCTACCTTTGTTTACTCACCAATGGGGAAATTCCAAGTAGGAAAGAGTCAGTTTTGAAAATACAAGTTGTCAAAGATGCTAGTGAGGACCTGAGATATAATCATACTTTAAAAATAGTAAAAAGAATATGTCAATGCTTTATTTCTTTTCCTTCTGCTTATATTTAAAGAGCACAAAACTGTGGTGACTACTTAAGAGAACCTGTGAAGTTACTCTGCCCCATTTATGCATAAAATATAGTACACTCGGGTACATGGGAGTACATGATAAAATAAAGTTCAGGAAACAGAGGGAATGAACCAGAAACAAAAATAATTACTGAACTACACCAAAAAACAAGAGTAAAGAAGAAGGAACTAAGATCAGTTTTATTGCTTAAAGCACTGAATGTATTTCTTTTGCTATAAACAATTCAGAGCAGTCGCCTTACATATAACACACTCTCATGTTATACAGAGTGCTGATATGAGTATATTTCATTAATATTAATCTTTACTAGAGGCACGGTTTTTTTCATGAAAAATAACTTTTTCAACCAGCATATGAAATTATAACTAAAATTAACTAAAACTAGAACATTCTCCTATTGGAAAATTCTATCACTACATCTTAAAGAAAGAACTCTGAAAAGTTTAATATTAACTGTATTTGAACACAATTCAGTATACTGACCAAAATTTTACGGAACTCCATCTGTAACAAGTCTGATAAATTCAGGAAGCTTAAGGAAGATATAAAAATAACTTATTTTTGTCAACATTAAGAGATAATATAATTCAACTAGAAAAGGTAAAATCTCAAAGTCTTGCATACCATCTCTTTAAGAAAGAAGCAATCATTCAATTCAACCATTAAGTGGGGTCATACTACTCTGTACCAGGCACTAGGCTGAGGGGAGACTAACTGCAAATACAACACGGATCTTATAGTAGTTAAGTTGTGGATTCACTTTCAAAGTAGAGTCAACAGCATTTGTTGACGGATGGATTTGAGACGAGTGTAGGGAAAGAGAAGTGAAGGATGACCCTAAGGTTTTTCCATTTGAGAAACTAGAAAAGGGGTTGGGGTTGGGGGGAGGTGGCTGGCTGGCTCAGTCAGTAGAGGATCCAACTCATGATCTAAGGGTTGGTTGTGAGTTTCAGCCCCATGTTAGGCATGGGGCCTACTTAAAAAAAGAAAATAAAAATCTTTAAAAAAATAAAATAAAAAATAAAGTTAAATTAACTGAGACAGGGAAGATTGGAGACTGAGTATCAGAGCAGGCAAAGGATAGATTTAAGAGTTCATACTTTGATGCATCACGTCTGATGTACCCATCAGTAGAGATATCAAGTAGGGAGTTGTACATAGAGCCCACTGGGGGAGAGGTCCAAGCTAAAGATGAACATTTGGCACAGAGTGGGTATCAAAGCTATGAAACTGGATGAGATCACCAAGAAATGAGTATGGATACAAAACTTAACACAAAATGGATTACAGAGGTAGAACAATACAGAAAACTATAAAACCTTAAAAGAAAACAGTTTTAGGGGCACCTGGGTGGCTCAGTCATTAAGTATCTGCCTTGGCTAGGGTCATGATCCCAGGTCCCAGGATGGAGCCCTACATCAGGCTTCTTGCTCAGCGGGAAGCCTGCTTTTCCCTCTCCCACTCCCCCTGCTTGTGTTCTCTCTTCACGGTTTTTCTGTCAAGTAAATAAATAAAATCTTAAAAAAAAAAAACAGTTTTAGAAGTTTTTGTAATAGGGTTAGGTGAAGAATTCTTGGACACAACACCAAAAACACAGTCTATAAGAGAAAAAATACCAGGATGCCTGGATGGCTCACACAGTTAAGCGCCTGACTCTTAATTTCGGCTCAGGTCATGATCTCAGGGTCATGGGATTGAGTCCCGCATCAGGCTCCCCACTCAGCAGGGAGTCTGCTTCTCTCCTTCTCCCTCTGCCTCTCCCCCTGCTCATTCTCTAATAAATCATCTTTAAAAAAAAAAAAAAAAAAAGAAAAGAGGGGCGCCTGGGTGGCTCAGTGGGTTAAAGCCTCTGCCTTCGGCTCAGGTCATGATCTCGGGGTCCTGGGATCAAGCCCCGCATCGGGCTCTCTGCTCGGCAGGGAGCCTGCTTCCTCCTCTCTCTCTGCCTGCCTCTCTGCCTACTTGTGATCTCTGTCAAATAAATAAATAAAATCTTTAAAAAAATAGAAAAGAAAAAATATCAACTTGATTCTTCAAAAGTAATTTTTGCTTTCAAAAGACATCTAACAGAATGAAAAGACAAGATACAGGGAAAACAATACTTACAAATCAGATATTCAACAAAAGACTTTATGTATTCAGAATAAATTAAGATCTCTCTAAACTCCATGGAAAAAAATTAATATAAATAAAGTGAAATCTCAACAGAAAATAAGCAAAAGCTTGAACATATACTCAACCAAAGAGTATACATGGTTATGCGGCAACCACATGAAAAGGTGTTCACCATAAATAGCCATTAAAGAAAAGCAAATTAAAGCCCTAAGAACAAATCACTGAATAGCTATTAGAATAGCTAAAATAAAAATACATTATTGGTGCTGGTGAAGATGTACAAGTGGACCTCTCAGCCATTTCTGGTGAGAATGAAAAATGGTATAGCCACTCTAGAAACAGGTTAGCAATTTCTTAGAAATTTAGACATACATTTACCAAAAGACAGCAATTCTACTACTGGGTAATCTACCCTAGAAAAATGAAAATTATGTTCACCCATACAAGTACAGCCAACCTTTTTTTTTTTTTTTTAACAAAGACACAAAAGCAATCCAATGGAGAAGGAAGAATCTTTTTTCAGCAAAAGATGTTGAGACAATTAGTCATCCATTCACAAATACAAAAAAAAAATGAACCTCACAGAGTTTTTCTTGTAATGGTCAAAAACTGGAAATAATCAAGATGTCCCTAAGACATCAGAAAGTCAATTTCAAATATATACTATATGAATCCATTTATATAACAAATGACAGAATTATAGTGAAGAATAGATTATTGGTTGTCAAGTGGTATGGACTGGGGAAGGGTGTGACTAGAAAGAGACAATCTGAGGGAGTTTCTCTGGGGTGATCAACAGTTCTGAACAGTTACACAAATCTCTACGTGTGATAAATTTCACACACACACACATATACACACACACATCCCACAGTAAAAATTGGTGAAATCTGAAAAAGGTCTGTATTTCCGTTAGTACTGAGACTTTTACTCTGGTTATGTAAAATGTTATCACTGGAGGAAGCTGGGTGAAGGGAACAGGGAACTTTCTGAACTACTTTTGCAACTTGTAGGAGAGTCTAAAATTATTTCAAAATAAAACATTTTTTCACTGTTTTCTGAATGCTACTGATAGATCAAGTAAGATGAAGATCACCAGATTTAACAACTTAGAAACTGCTGGTGACTGAGAGGAAACGGTTTTCACAAACATGATGGTTAGAAAGCAGAATGCTTAAAACACAGATTATGGTGGGGTTTAAGTTATTAGAAATGGCATCAAGTAGGATATGATCATGGAAGTTTAATGGCTGAGACAGACAACGAAATGCATCTCTGAAGTAGAAACGTTAAGGGAAATGAGAATTTCTTACTAAATCTGGGGAGGGGAGGATCAGCTTATTTTTGAAAGATTCCCAAGGAGGCTACTGACCTATATTCAAGTACAGTAAACCACCAGATATTCCTCTAGAGTTACTCTAAGGTCTATAAAAAAGCTTATGAAAATCCTAAATGAGTAGTAAAATTAGACAATGAGAGAAGATTAGGGGGAAAAAATACATGCAAAGCATTTTGCTTCCACTTAAAAGGTGAGTAACTGGCAATGTCTTTCTCCAAAATACAACACCAAAGTAGTTTGCTACACTGAGAGCAATATCAGGGAACTCTATTCTTAAGAAAAAGGACAGACTTTGATTGGTGTATTATTTGCATCACTGAAACTGTCCTCTTCTCATTGCTTTCTAATTAATGGAAGAGCATCCTTTTTCAGTTAGATAAATACATATGAACAGATTAAGTGACTTGTACAAAGTCACACTGAATTTCAGGGGTAGAGCAAAGAAACAGATTCAAATTCAAATTTTCACTCTTGAGGAGTTTAGATCAGGATTCAGAAATTGCTCCGGTAGATAAAGTCAACCTAGACAGACAAGCTCCTCCTTAACCTTTGCTGGCTGCTATCACACTAATCCAAGCTTCCTGCCACTATTCCCTAATCTAATCTTCACCACCTTAACTCACACTTTCAAATTTCAAATGACAAAAGAAAACCAAAACAGAAGAATCCACAGGATTTACCCACTTCCATCAAAACAGACCAACTTCACACTGAAGACAATGAAGTATTGTCAAAAAGAATGTGAACAACAGAGTAAGTTAGACTTGAGGTTAAAATCCCAACCATGCTTTTTGGTAGTTATAAAGGAAAAATACCTACTAGTCTGAGAGAGCTGCTATGGAGAGATAAAGAATCTGTAACTTAGTACACAGGAATACACAGGAAACACTCATGTGATAGAACACAGCCTTCCACTTAACATATATGAAAAAGTTCTAAACCAAACAACAAGCACCCACATTAAAATAATTACAAAGAGAATATGCAAAACTCCATAGTCCACAAAATGGGTGCCTTTCCATTTACTCTTCTCATCTCCTTAACCAATGATTTTCTTATTGGGACACACGAAATAGAATTACTCTCCACCCTGGAAACAGGTAATGCACAGATAAAATTAAACAAGGGTATACTCTCCACCCCCAAGTTACAGAGAAATTAATTTGAAAGAAACCTTATTTTTTTTCTCTCAAATTTTGACAGCTTCAAAAAGAATGCTTTTAAGTATATTAGAAGATTAATACTCAAGTATAAGAATGTATCTGATTGAACACACATAGATATTTAACTGAACACATAACTGGTACACTGTGCTTCACAACTCCCATGCATTCTGTTGAGAAAATCACTGAATCACTAGACCATTCATTCCACTTTTACTGCCCTGCCAGTGACCTCTGCTTATAATCCCCCTAGATACAACGACATCACAAATTGGATCTCCACCCCCACCCCACCATCTAAACCAAGACAGCCAAGCCAAGAACAGCTTGGAACTTAGTACACAGGAATACACAAATGGAAAGTCATTTGATTAAAAAGATTACTCCCTGCTGCTACCCACTCTGGTGAGCAGCAACTGGGACATGCCTTCTGAAAGGTGGTTGTTCTGATACCATGCTCTGAACTGGTGTTGACTGTTCACAGCCCCAAAACAGAGATAAAAAACACAAAGTTTTCTTCCTTCAAGTAATATAGAACTGGGGGAACTGGGTGGCTCAGTCAGTTAAGTGTTTGCCCTCAGCTCAGATCATGATCCCAGGGGATGGAGCTCCCAGTTGGGTTCCCTGCTCAGCAGGGAGCCTGCTTCTCCCTCTCCCTCTGCTCGTCCCCCACTCATGCTCCCTCTCTAATAAATAAATAACCCTTTAAAAAAAAAAGTAATACAGAATTCCATTTTTTGCCATGTTAAAAACACAGGGTCATGATAAAGCAGTAAACACTTTTTTTTTTTTTTAAGACTTTTATTTATTTATTTGACAGAGAGAGAGATCACAAGTAGGCAGAGAGGCAGGCAGAGAGAGAGGAGGAAGCAGGCTCCCCGCCAAGCAGAGAGCCCGACGCGGGACCCGATCCCAGAACCTGGGGTCATGACCTGAGCCGAAGGCAGAGGCTTTAACCCACTGAGCCACCCAGGCGCCCCTAAACAGTCACTTTTAAGACCCTATGTCAATTCTCATCCCGAATATAAAAGCTTAAAAATAATTGATAAGGAGAGGCTCCTGCGTGGCTCAGTCGGTTGAGTCTCTGCCCTCAGCTCCAGTTATGAACCTGAAACCTTGGAATCGAGCCCCACATTGGACTGCCTGCTCAGGAGGGAGTCTGCTTCAGCCTCTCCCTCTATTCCTTCCCTACTTGTGCTCTCGCTCTCTGTCTCTTGCTCATTCCTTCTCATTCTCTCTCAAATAAATAAATAAAACCTTTAAAAATTGACAAAAATGGTGGAGAATTTTTTTTTAATTCTTAAAGAAGGCACCCACAGGAATGTGCTACAATAGAATATTAAGTGCTCTTCCAGAAAGCCAGATACACGACATAAGCTATTTATGGCTCCAGGGAAACACCAAATGTTTCATGAGTGACTTCTTTACAGACACTATTTTTGCTCACACTTCACAATTACTGAATAAGGTAGTATTCAAAATCCCTGTGCTGCATTGGACATGTTTATTTTTTATGGCTTACATCACCAATCCTGCCCTCCAATCACAAATGAGTTAGTTTTACATAAGCAGTTTTAAACTTACAATTTTAAACATAGGTCCTGTTTCTCAACAGAAACTAAATTTAGGATTTTTAAATATTTGTTTAAAGTAACCATATAACATGGCCAAGGAATTAAATAATTTTAATTTTAGTGAAGGCCAACTTATCAATTATTTATTTCAAGAATCAGGCTTTTCGTGTCATTATCTAAAAACTCTTTGCCAAACCCAAGGTGAAAATTTATTTTTAATTACAAAAAAAGCTTTCAAAGAAACCGGGTTTCAACCAATATCTGTTTTGTAAACTTGGTTCATCCAATTTCTTAAAACCTAAAAAAGTAAAGCAAATAACATCCCAACCTACAGTTTTCAAAATACTACTTATGAAAGAGAAAAATAATGAAATGTTAACACAAATGCCTACACTTCTTCTTTTTTTTTTTTTTTTAAAGTAAACTCCATGCCACAAATGGGGCTCAAACTCACAACCTGAAGATCAAGAGTCACATGTTCCACCAACTGGGCTATCCAGGTGTCTAGCTTGGCCATTTTGCCAACTCAGTGTTTACCAAATTCAGTTATGTCACTTATGCTTGAAAAAGCTGGGAGTGAGGGAGTGAGGGGACGAGGAGATTTAACTCTGAAAGCAAGTCTATTTCTTTTCTTTTTTTTTTTTTTTTTTTTAGGATTTTAAGTAATCTCTACACCCAGTGTGGGGCTCAGACTCAAAAGCCCCAGAGTAAGACTCACACACTATACCAATTGACCCAGCCAGGCTCCCCTGAAAGCAAGTTTAGATGGTAAGAAGACTTAAACAAAGCAAAACAAACATTTTAATTTCAATTGTCTTATTACATATAATTCACTGATGAAGCTTATTAGGTAGAAAGAGATTTTAGGACTTCTCAGAAAACCAGAATTTCCTCTAAAAATAATGTTCAACCCATTCAAACCCTACAAAAAAATCTGTCAAGAAACATGCAGTAGAAAAGTTGAAAGATAATGTCTACTAGTTTAGTAGTCTACTAAACTGTGAAGCAAAAGTTTTTCACCCCTTAAACTTATTAGGAAAGGCATTCCATAACAACCCTGAAACTATTTTTTTTTAAATTTTATTTATTTATTTGACAGATAGAGATCACAGGTAGGCAGAGAGGCAGGCAGAGAGAGAGAGGAGGAAGCAGGCTCCCCGCTGAGCAGAGAGCCCGATGTGGGGCTCGATCCCAGGACCCTGGGACCATGACCTGAGCCGAAGGCAGAGGCTTTAACCCACTGAGCCACCCAGGTGCCCCTGAAACTATTTTTTTTTTAAAGATTTATTTATTTTAGAGAAAGAGCACATGTGTCAACAGCGGGGAGGAGGGGAAAGAGAGAATTTCAAGCAGACTCTCTGCCAAGCACGGAGCCCCATAAGGGGCTTGATCCCAGGATCCTGAGATCATAACCCTAGCCAAAACCAAGAGTCAGTCCCATAAATGACTGAGCCACCCAGGCGCCCCACCCCAGAAACTATTTTTAAGATTTTATGAGAAGATATTTTTCCCAGTGAATCCCTTAAAAATTCAGAGCATTTAGGAAAACAACAGTGAAATTGAGTAAGCTTGGCTATTGTGACATGAAGAGAGCTTCAGTTTCCATTATCAGCAGTACATACTCAGTATTTATGTAACTTTTCTCTTCTCTAAGTACATCCAGTATAAGTTAAAATTTATCAAAATATTTTCAAGGGTTCCAGAAAATGAACATATAATTGTTAATATACTGAATCTACACACTATGTCTTCCAAACATAGCATGAAAAGCAATCTTAAAGAAAACGTCCATGATTATGGCAAATTACTTAGAGATGCATCTGTTATTACTTTATTTTGTGACAATTATATACAGAAAGGGTGCCAGAAAAATTGCTTAGAGCAACTGATTGAATCAGCACTTTGCATAACAATGTTGACAGGAAACAAAGCTCCATATGGGAATAAGTAAACAATAAAACGGTTTTCCAACAGAAGAAACCCACCTCCATAATACTACTTATCTTTAATTCAAATGGCTATTTCCCCCATATTTTAAGATATTTGTAATTAGGATATATATTCAATATAATAGTATCCCATTTTTCTCCTGAAAAGCTGTTTTAATGAGGTACCTCATATTAAAGATGACCTGGAAATACAGTATATTACAAAAAGTTACGGTTTATTTTCATGGTGATAATTATTATTAAACATAAGCAACAATCTTTCCCATTTCACATGTAGTAGTTTTTCATTAATTTTTTTTTCTACCTATATTTTTAAAGATCTAATTATTTATTTTAGAGAAGGAGCATCCAAGTGAGCAGGGGTGAAGGGGTAGGGGAGTGGGGGTAAGGGCAGAGAGTAAGGGAGACAAGCAGACCTCCTGCTGAGCGGGGAGCCTGCCACAGGACTCCATCCCAGGACCCTGAGATCACGACCTAAGCTGAAATCAACAGACACTTAACCAACTGAGCCACCCATAGGTGTCCTTCTAACTATATTTTTAAACCATTATGACATACCAAGCACTGTGTTTGGTGCTATGAACACAATGGAGCAAAAGAGATGAGATCATGCCTACCCTAGTAAACCTTGTTGTCTTGAGTCTCTTGGGGTGAATCTGGAAAAAGGAAGCCACAGCACCAACGTTAACAGGGCAAGTGGAGCAACACACTGTTTTGATACCAGTTTCCTGAACTAGTAGAAGAGAGGTGTCAAGAGAGACTTGCCATGCCTTAAAAGCCAACAAACGCCAATGGCTTCCTACAGTGGAGGGCATTTATGGACACTCTGACCATAAACATATTTTACTTACGTATTACCTTACAGCTTATAAAAATATACTAACCCATCCATTCTGTGTTCATGATTAGCAATTTCTTACTATCACCTAAATAGCTACTCAAAAAAAAAAAAAAAAAAAAAAAATGGGCCTCATTTGTCTTCTTTAGTTCACCCTAAAGAAACAGGATTTTTCAAACCATGTGCCAAAAATAAAAAACTTCAGAAAATCCATATATACACAGTAAATGATCTCCCTTATCTTCTCAAACATTATCAAATCCCAAACTTGGCACATGTAGTTTTCTATAACAATTCAACCCAAAAAAGTTATTCCATACTATCTTTTTCCTCAGCCCTTAATAAAGGGAGTAAAGAACTAAAAGAAAAAAAAAATTAAATTGAAAGTAATCACAATACCAAAAACAGAAAAAAAATTCTTCTAAGTTGTGTTTTATCCCTTAAAATTCTGAATACTATCTACTTAACATATTCCATTAATAACAGTTGTAGCAAAAATCTTAGGAATAACCATCCTATAAAAATACTTGTGCTATGGGACACCTGGGTGGCTCAGTTGGTTGGGCAGCTGCCTTTGGCTCAGGTCATGATCCCAGAGTCCTGGGATCGAGTCCCGCATCGGGCTCCTTGCTTGGCAGGGAGCCTGCTTCTCCCTCTGTCTCTGCCTGACACTCTGTCTGCCTCTGCTCCCACGTGCTCTCTCTCTCTCTCTCTCTAACAAATAAATAAAATCTTTAAAAAACAAAAAAAGGGGCGCCTGGGTGGCTCAGTGGTTAAAGCCTCTGCCTTCGGCTCAGGTCATGATCTCAGGGTACTGGGATCGAGTCCCGCATCGGGCTCTCTGCTCAGCAGGGAGCCTACCTCCTCCTGTCTCTCTCTGCCTGCCTCTCTGCCTACTTGTGATCTGTCAAATAAAAATAAAAAAAATAAAATAAAATAAAATAATAAAAAAAAAACAAAAAAAAAAATACTTGTGCTGAATGCTATACAAAAACCAAGCATTTTTTGGTTACATTTAGCCACGCAACCAACGAAAGGATAATCCAAAGGACATTATTTTAAATTGTGGCTTAGGAGGCTATTGAACATTTCTGTTTTTTGTAATAATAACCTAGAATGACTTTACTAAAACCAAAAACTGGAATACTCCACATCCCAGAGTAAGGGAATTCTAATAGACAAACACTTAAACAAGTGAAACATAAGGCGCCTGGGTGGCTCAGTGGTTAAAGCCTCTGCCTGCGGCTCAGGTCATGGTCCCGGGGTCCTGGGATCGAGCCTCACATCGGGCTCTCTGCTCAGCAGGGAGCCTGCCTCCCTCTCTCTCTCTGCCTGCGTCTCTGCCTGCTTGTGATCTGTCAAATAAATTAAAAAAAATCTAAAAAAAAAAAAAAACAAGTGAAACATAACAGGTATTCAAATACCACAATACTAAAATAAACTCGAAGATTTTTTGTATATTAGGATAAGTTTATATAAATGTTCTGTCATGAGCTAATAACTTAAAATACAATAGATACTTAAGATGAAGTTTGTCATTAGCAACAGTAGATCGTGACAAAGACTCTCTCCTTAACCAAATTTTAAACCAAATTTTAATAAGCTTCCTCTAAACTCTGTTCCTTTTTTTTTTTTTAAGATTTTATTTATTTATTTGACAAATAGAAATCACAAGTAGGCAGGGAGGCAGGCAGAGAGAGAGGAAGGGAAGCAGGCTCCCCACTGAGCAGAGAGCCAGATGCGGGGCTCGATCCCAGGACCCTGAGATCATGACCTGAGCTGAAGGCAGAGGCTTTAACCCACTGAGCCACCCAGGCGCGCCTAAACTCTGTTCTTAAGAAGGCCTTGACCTTGGCCTTCTGTGTCTTTTCTGTCCTTGCTGGGCCTCCACAACCCAGCCTTAGCAAGAATCCCCCAATTGTTGGGGCGCCTGGTTGGCTCAGTGGGTTAAGCCTCTGCCTTCGGCTCAGGTTATGATCTCAGGGTCCTGGGAATGAGCCCCGCGTTGGGCTCTCTGCTCAACAGGAGCCTGCTTACTCCCCCTCTCTGCGCCTGACTTTCTGCCTACTTGTGATCTCTGTCAAATAAGTAAATAAAATCTTAAAAAAAAAAAATCCCCCAACTGTTAATATCTGATCACACTTGATACTTGGTCAAGTTCCTTAATCCCAACTTTTAATGTCTAAGTCCTAGTATACCCTGAAGAAGAATCCTATTAGGTCAGTTTTGCAAGAATCCTGCTACTGTTGATGCCTTCTGTTAGTGATTTTATATCTCCTGACCTCCACACCCTGCTCCTTGGCTATAAATCTCCACTTATCCCTGCTGTATTCAGAGCTGAGTTCCATCTCTTTCTCCTATTGCAATAATCTTAAATAAAGTCTTCCTCACCATTTTAACAAGTGTCAGCATCATGTTTTCTTTAATAAAAGAAACCTTATAAGGGAGAGAACCTCTAATTCCTCAGTAAACTTTGGTTGGTAGATTGAAAGAAGGGGAAAAACTAAAACCTTTTCTTAAAATTACTCCTATCAACTAACATCTGAGCGCTGAATTGTGTTCAAGGCACCAAGTCTATAGCGTTAAAGATAAAAAGATTTTTATCTTTTTAAAATTTTTTTTAATTTTAAAAATTTTTAAAAAGATTTTTAACAAAGAATTTGACTGGCCTTTGTTTTGGCTCCTATGAGCCAAAGAGACTAAATTCTTAGTATTTCCTGAGTAACAGGTATACCTTTGTTTTTCATGAATCTGTTAAATCACACCTGAGTTTATGCTGACAAGATGACTCAGGATGGGTATGAGTGCTATAAAGATCAGCCATGTGATCAGAGGGATGGGGCTTGGAGCCCCAGGGAGGGGAAGGGGACTGGAAATTGAGGTTCAATCAGATGGCCAATGGTTCAATCATACTTACTCAAACATGAAATAAGTGAAACCCCAATAAAAACACCTGACACTTGAAGCTTTGTGAATACACCAGAGTGCTGGGATGGTGACAAGCCTTGACTCCACTAGGAGAGGGCACATAAGTACATAAGTTCTGCATTCAGGCTCCTCCCAACTTCCACATTTCACTTTAAGTGTATCTTCACTACTGATTTGGATCCTTTATAAAAAAACTCTAATAGGGGAGCCTGGATAGCTCAGTCAGTGGAGTGTCTGACTCTCGATCTCAGCTCAGGTCTCAACCTCAGGGTCATGAGTTCAAGCCCACATTGGGCTCCATGCTGGACATAGAGCCTACTTAAAAAAACAAAACCGAAAAAAGAACCAAAACAAAACAAAACAAAAAAACGCTGTAATTGAAAATAATGCACAAGGGAGTCTGGGTGGCTCAGTAGGTTAAAGCCTCTGCCTTCGGATCAGGTCATGGTCTCAGGGTCCTGGGATCAAGCCCTGAATAGGACTCTCTGCTCAGTGGGGAGCCTGCTTCCCCCTCTCTCTCTGCCTGCCTCTCTGCCTGCTTGTGATCTCTCTGTCAAATAATAAATAAAATCTTTAAAAAGAAAAAAAAAGCACTTTCCTGAGTTCTGAGTCATTCTAGTGAATTATTAAACCTGAGAGAGTCATGGGAACCTCCAAATTCATAGTAGGCTTATCAGAAGTACAGGTGGCCTGGGAACCCCCAACCTTATGGCTGCCATCTGAAATGAGGGCAGTCTTGTAGGGGTAGGGGGTCACGGAAATCCCCTGGGTTTGTAGCCAATTAGTCAGAAGTATGGGTGACCTGGTGACCCTCAAACTTACAGCTGACAACTAAAGTGAGGGCAGTCTTTTTGGAAACCATGACCTTAAACCAATGGTGGAGTCTGATTTCAGTTCTGGGTGGTTAGCATCAGAACTGGATTCTAGTATACTATTACATACAAGACAAAATTTCTCTCTTTGAGGAGACAGATAAAGGTTTATCAGCAGGTCCACTTAAGACCAAAGCCAACCCAGCAAGAACAAGAAGTGGAGTTTTTAATTTATTGTGCATCTTCAAAATATCATTATTTATATCTTTTCTTTTGGAACTTTCTTGGAGACAAACAAAATTAAACCCACACACAGAACAGTTCAGCTTTTGGAACAACTATATGAAAATGGGTATAGAGTTTACACAGTTAAACTTCATGTTTATCAAAATGAAAATGGGGTAATTTCTACTGGGTTTTAAAATTTAAAAATAGCCTTCCTTGTGCAAAACAGTATGTGTACACAGGAAGAAATAAAATGGAAATGAAGAAATTAAATGAAGGTAATACCACAGTAGTGATCAGAGAACACCATTATTTCTCTTTTCCTTCCCCTTCCCACTTAATATATTAAAAGAGATCTTACCAGGTCAATAAGTATCAAAAATTATAAAATATATGGATATCTCAATATTTCATCACTGGGGTATGGGACACAAACAGTCCCTAAGCCTGAACTAATTTATTTCCAATTTTCTACTATAAAAAATGATGCTATAATAAATATTCTAACTAATTCTCTGCATGAAATTGGTACTATTTCCTTAGGTAAACTATTTAAAGTATAATTTCTAGGTCTAATGATACATTCTTCTTAACACACATTTATACTCCTGCTAGCTTTGTATATGAATATGCTTGTTTTCTATTTTTTTAAGATTTTTACATTTTATTTATTTTTGTGAGAGAGAGAGAAAGAGAGTGAGGGAGCCTGAGTGTGGGTTGGGGGCAGAGGGAGAAGCAGACTCCCCACCAAGAGGGGAGCCTGATGTGGGACTCCATCCCAGGACCTTGTGATCATGACCTGAGCTGAAGGCAGACACATAACCGACTGAGTCACCCAAGTACCCTACACTTGTTTTCTATACTTGATAATGTAAGGAGACCTTTTCCTTTTGCCAACATAAGAGGCCAAACCATTTTCTCAGTGTTGCTTTAAAATGAACTTTTTAAGGGGTGCCTGGGTGGCTCAGTGGGTTAAAGCCTCTGCCTTCGGCTCAGGTCATGATCCCAGGGTTCTGGGATCAAGCCCCACATCGGGCTCTCTGCTCAGCAGGGAGCCTGCTTCCTCCTCTCTCTCTGCCTGCCTCTCTGCCTACTTGAGATCTCTATCTGTCAAATAAATAAATAAAATCTTTCAAAAAAAAAAATGAACTTTTTAAGAAACTGACTCTTTTTTAAAATATTTTTTGGCAATTTTTTTCTTCCACAGACAACTTTTTGCTTGTGCTCTTTGTCCATTTAACTTTGGAGCATTCATCTGTTTCTCTCTAACGTCTAAGAGTGTGTATATACAATATAAACAGTTTAAGCCTTTTTCACATGTATCCAAATTCATCCGTGGTTTGTCATGATGCAGTTTAGGTCACTATGAATAATACAATGTCCTTTTAGGAGCTTTATAAGTTGGCCAAAGAAAAATAGTCTTTATTAGGTTAACAGTCAATTATTTTAGGCTAAACATTTGTACTACAAGGTAGTAACATAGAGCATTCAAGACCTAAAAAAGGCAAATACTCACAGTCACTAACAAAACCTAAAAAAAGGCAACTACTCACAGTCACTACTCAAATTAGTGTAAAATATTCCATTAAAAGCAGATAACAGTTTTCTATTCCCAAACTGTATACACTTTAAACTTTAGAAAAAGTGTACTTATTCATTGCAACACAGGAATTTGGGATTTAATATTTACTTTACTTTTACTATCATTACTCTCAGAGTTTGCATACAAATTCAAGATTTTACCTTTTTCTAGAAATTTAAAAATTAATAAAAGTAAATATAAAAGATAAGGAGGGAGAAGATACATGAAGTCAAAAGGGAAAGAAAGAAAACTGATGTCAAAAAGTGGATCCTTAAAACCCATAAAGAACCTTAATCCTCAAAACATAGTCTTTATATATAATTATATTTATATACCTTTATAAATTATATATATGTTTTATATTTATATATTATTACATATGTATTTACATATATTTAAAAACTATATATATAGTTTTCTGAATTTTGTGTCTTTTTGATTAGCTGATGAATGCACTTTTTAAAAAAGATGCTAGATTGTTTTTAAAAAAAAAAAAAAAAAAGTTTTGGCCTTAAAAATGTTTTATCATCTGGGGCACCTGGGTAGCTCAGTTGGTGGGCATCCAACTTGGTATCAGCTCAGGTCCATGATCTTAGGGTTTGGGATAGAACCCCAGTTTGGACTTCCAGCTGGGCGTGGAGTCTGCTTGAGATTCTCTCTCCCTCTCCTGCTCCCTCTGCTCCCTCCTTTCACTCTTCCTCTAATTAAAAAATGTTTTATCATCCAAAATCTTACTATTCAAATTATAAAGTATCTGTGTGTATTAAGTTACATCAAATGTAAATCACCTTACAGAAAGGTAAAATTGTCTTCTACATCTAATGTTATGTAAATTATTAAAACAAAAAACAAATTTACCCTAGGAATTTGCAAGAATACCTTTATAATACTCCACAAGCTATCAGCACATTTAAGGCCCAGAAACTGGCCAAATACTACTACTTCCTGCCATTTTTTTAAAAATTTAGCTTTATGGCTGTTAAATGCATCTTCATATTTATTAATAATGCAAAAACATTTGTTATAAAAATTAGTAAAAACTAAATTTTTAAAAACTTAGTAAAAACTAAATAAAGGAATAAAACTGAATTTTCAAAGTGCTCATAATGATCTATAAAACTGTCCAACTAAAGGAAGCAACATCAAAATATGAACTGTCTTCAGGCAGTACAACTACAGGTGATTTCTTTTTCTTTTTTAACAGATTTTCTTAAATTCAGAAATGCGTATCTGGTTTTTTTTAAGATTTTTATTTATTTATTTGACAGAGAGAGATCACAAGTAGGCAGAGAGTCAGGCAGAGAGAGAGAGGGGGAAGCAGGCTCCCCACTGAGCAGAGAGCCAGATGTGGGGCTCGATCCCAGGACCCTGAGATCATGACCTGAGCTGAAGGCAGAGGCTTAACCCACTGAGCCACCCAGGTGCCCCAGAAATGAGTATCTATTATTGTTATAACTAAACTTTTTTTTTTAGAAAAAGATGAAATGTACCAAGTCAAATAACTAGAAGTAACTTCCTGATCTTCAAGGAATTGGACTCCTCAAAGAGAAGGGTTGGTTTTTAAAAACCTTACCTGGTGATAGCTGCTCAAAATAAGGGCTACAAAAAACACTCTGCACTTCATACAAGCAGAGTTACAGTAAGACAGTACAGTCTATTTTCATCTAAGTGTCAGTACTATATGCTTTGCTGTACACTGTTTCATCAGTCTGAAGGCTAAAGCAAAAGTTACCAGTTACGGTAGAATTTACTTTTTAGGGAAAAAGTAATTACCTCCATAAACTAAATCCCAAATTTTTCTCCTTTTTAATGCTATAAAAGTAGTTATGATCAAATTAGAATATGTAGAAAATATATGGAAATGTTATTCTATCTTGATATATCACAAAACCCAGCCCCCTTTACCTTCATAATATAGTGCTAAACACCATCCAGAAACAAACAAACAAAACAAAACAACCTGCTAGCCAAAAAGAAAAAAAGAACTCAGATATGAAATGGAAAACTAAAGAACTAGTTAGGTTATTATTCTTAGCCATATCAGGGCAAAATAAAAAAAGAAAAACTAGCCTGTCCTATTATGGAAATAAGGCTGCTGTGTCTGCTACGACAAAAATTTTGAAGTCAACTATTTAGCAAAGCCAACTGCCAAAAGATAACTGGTCAAAGGAGAAATATAGCATCATCACTGGATGCAATCCCAAGACAGTCAAGGAGGTAAATCTTTGCTCCTTCTCTTCTATTTCCAACTCACATAAAGAGAAACAGGATAGGGCAGGATTCAGTAATCACAGGCAAGGATAAAGAAAGTAATCACAAAATCTCAAGGACCAATCTTAAACCTAATTTGTGAAACTTAACCTAGAAGGAAAGTTTCCAGTTATTTAAAAAAATGAAAACAAATATTATCCTGTAAACCGATGAATTATCTAAAGATCAGCACAACTTAGAAAATAGTAAGTTTTGATGTATTCTGAGGATTTTATTTTGCATATGTATTTATATTTTTTCTGCTGAGTTGTCTTCTCAATTTTAATGAATAAATCTATCTCCTTTTTTATGGTTTCAATATTCATTTAAATATGATAAAATAAGCATAATCTTAGTTTCAGCTCTGCCATAAAACAGCTTGACCAAGTGTCTGGGCCTAACTTTCTTCACTTACATACAGAAAAGTATTGGTCCAAATGACTTAAATTAACACTTCCATTGTAAATTAATCATTCTATAGTTCTTCATGAGAACTTCAAGTTATTTTGGGTAACATTCCCCTTTAACTGAAGTAACACTGTTCCTAGATGAAAACAGTGGGTATATTCCCCAGTCATTCACCACATCAACACTGGTGAAGACAGTACTACAGATTTACTTCCACCCCAACTCCATCACTTCATCCATCCTCCAGCACAATAAACGCATCACTACCTACTTATTTATTTACTTACAGAGGAAATGGGTAAACCAAGCCCCACTACGGAGAGGACAGTGGTTGTGATGGTACTGTCATGGTACGGATACTGGATGCTGTTGTCTTTACAGAAAAAGCCTCTCTGAAATGGACTTATTTGGCCCAAATTTAGAACAGCCATAGGCATGGAAGCTGTTGGGGAAGGGAAAAAAGATACACATGGTTAAATTCAATTCACTTCATTATGAAGTAAACTCTACTGAATGGGATGCAAATTTTAACCATATTTGGTCCTTTCTGAAAAGGATCAATACTCCAAAATACCCAAGAGTAGAGATAAAGGAAACCATGCAGCATTAGCTTGTCCATATCAGCCCCACACTTATCAAGTATAAATTCTCTTGCTTGCGTTGACCTCTGATTTTAAAGACAATCAATAAAAGAAATACCCAGAGAAGGGAGCAAAATTGGCCCATAGAACAATAAAGCTGAAAAAACAGGAGGCTTTCTATTTTACATTTTGTAACTAGTTTATTTTTAATCAAATTGATTGATATTTTTAATATGTTTAAGAAAAAAAGGGAAAACTATAAATATATTTAGTTATCAATAATATAACAGCCAAAAATACTCAGGGGGGGAATAGAAACATTTGTTTCACATTAAAAAGCAAATTAATAGGGTTAGGAAAAAATAGAAACCATAAGTGTATTTGATAATAAAAACAGAAAGAAACTAGCCTTTTTTTCCCAAAGATATATTTAAAATGATTAGCCCTGAAAGACTTGAAATCACTTGAGCCAATTATACAATCCATTTCAAACTTTTCACCCAAGTAAAGTGAAAGACCAAAGAGAAGTTAAATAACTTAAATGAGAAGCCTTGTAGTATGTTGAAATTTACTATGTTTTTATGCTTTGTTTTATACAATGCAAACACTCTCACCTCTACTTGCTATATGTTCAGCACTAGGTTAGGCCACACAAAGGGAGACAAACTAGTATAAAACTGACACTAGGTTCAAGAGCCTAAACCTTATGTGTAGAAACAGAATGTATATTGGAGGAAATTGCTTAAAATGTAATACCAAGATAGCTATGGGGGGGGGAGGGGTGATGAAATTGTTCTGTATCTCGACTGTGACGGTTACCCATAACTCTTAGCATTTGTCAAAACTCACAGAATGTACATCAAAATAAGTGAATTTTACACTATGTAAATTTACAAAGAAATACCATAAAAAAAAAATTAAGTGTGTCTAATTTCTAAAATGATATAAAAGGTCCTATAGGAACTCAGAGGTCAACGTGAACTAGAGTAATTAGAAAAGACTATTTTTAAAAAGGCAACTGAGTTGAACCTGTCATAGCAGGTAAACCACAGGCAATAGGGAGGGGCTCAGGGAGAGCATTTAGTGGTACAAAAAAACAAGGTCAGCATGAGGTCGCACTAACAAGAGCACAGAGGGAAAGAGCAAGGGGTTTTCAAGGTATGTAACATTTTAGAGCCAACTTGTACTGCGTGCTCACACATGCCAGGCACTGGGCTACACAGATTAACTCCATTCTTACTTATAACCCTGCAGGTAATACCACTTCTCCCATTTTTCACATAAAGTTATTATGAGGCTTAGACAAATGTGGACCCTTGCTGAAACGAATAAGGAGTAAAACCAGGATCCCAGTACAGGCTGTTTCCACTGTCATTGTATATGTGGCCTCCCATGGAGGCAAGTGATCTGGATAAATTAAAACATGAGAACTGTGACAAGAAGTTGGGAGGTGGGAGACTGATGATTTGAAAAAGCTTGTTCAGTATAAAATACATATTATGTTCATAATGAAAACTCAAAGTTAATGGAACAAAATGTTCTTTGCTATGGATAACTCTTAATTCTTCAATTCTGTGGTTTTTGTTTTTTGCTTTTTTTGTTTTAAGATTTTATTTGACATAGAGAGACAGCCAAAGAGGGAACACAAGCAAGGAAGGTGGAAGAGGGAGAAGCAGGTTTCCCGCTGAGCAGGGAGCCCGATGTGGGGCTCAATCCCAGGACCCTGGGATCATGACCTGAACTGAAGGCAGATGCTTAACAACTGAGCCACCCAGGCACCCAATTCTGTGGTTTTTAATGGGAAGAAGAGAGCTTGAAATTTTCGCATTTAGTAAAAAGAATTACATATTTACAATACTGGCCTAAAAAAGGACTTTTCCTGTAGGAAATAAAATATCACTGCCCTCTTAGCTCAGTCAGGATCAGCAACAGGGTAAAATAGGGGATGCTAGAAATTAAAAAAAAAAAAAAAAAAAACAGTAGAAAGGAGACCATTTCATATAGCCTTGAAATAATCCAGTAATTAGCTGATAAGTAGTGTGTTAATAGTGAAAACAGAAGAGAATGCACAAAGGAGTGTTCTGAATATAGAAATGATTTAACTTCATGCCTAACTACAAGTGCGGAGGCAGATCTGAAGAGGACACTTCAGGGTTTGGCAAGAAAGAGAATGGTGGGCCCACTGACAGAAATGTGAAGCTGTGAGTGGGACATGGTTTATGTTGGAAGAAAATTAGTTTAGTATTGAGAATATTGCCTGTGGGGTTATCTGGTAACTTCTTAAATGCTCAGCCTCATCTCTGACTCTTCTCCATGCAGCCTTTAAGATTCCAATCACACTGAATCATTTGCTGTTGCCTTTCCATGTTATGTTTTCAAAACCCTAGGTGGCTTTATTTACGTTCAGCCTTCTACTGGGGATACCTGCCCTCTCATTTCCCCTTCAGTCCAAGGCAGGCATGCCCTGTGTATTGGTCCAGTGGCAAATTATACACACATCTATCACACTATATTTCATATTGCCTATGACATTCTATCACCAACTTGAAGGCAAAGACTATCATTCTCACATTCTTTACACCAGGCACACACACACACAGTGGGCTCTGAATAAAAATACATTAAATGGCTATAATGGCAAACAATCAGAAATAAAAAGAGATACCCAAGATACTGGCATTAGAGGTGGTAACTTAAGCCAGGGGGATGCAATGGATCAGAAACAGCCTAAAATCAAAACTAACAGAGATAAAACAATCAGCTAATGACTAAATATCCATAATGAAATCATGGACAGACTGTAGGAAAAAAAGGAAAAGAGGATGACTACATGTTCTAGAGGGCAGAGGTTGTGTCCATTTTGTTCAGCAGCACACAATGGCCATTCTTGCAAAAGAATGAACAATAGAGAAGTAGGGCAATGTTGTGATACAAAAGCCAAGAGAAGTAGCTTAGAGTAACAAGTCAGTATCTGGGCAAAGGTAGGATGCGAATACTAAGACATTAAGGAGAGTGAGAACTGAGTAGTCTCTGAGGTCTGAGGAAAAAGGGATCTTTGGATAACCACCCTTTTATTATAATATTATGCCACGCCCGCTAACAGAGCAATATCTTTATGAAGAAACTTCAGTACTGAACTTCAATACTGGGTTGTCATTGTCTAAGCATGAATACTTTCTTCTAGTTAAATATATTACAATTATTTCCTTTATTACTCATATATTACACACACACACACACACACACACACACACACACACACACACACACGTACATTCCTATGAACTGAATTCTGTGGCCCCCAGAATTCTTATTTTGGAGCTCTAAACTCCAATTTTTTCATATTTGGAGTCAGGTCTTTTAGTAGGTAATTAGGGTTAAATGAGGTCATAAATCTATTAACTTAATCCAATAGGACTGGTCTCATAAGAAGAGGAAAATAAAGAGATCCCTCTCTCCCTCCATGTACATGCACCAAGGAAAGGGCATGACAGGACACAGGAAAATGCAGCCATCTATAGGCCAGGAAGAGGGTCCTCACTTGAACTCAAGCATGCTGGCATCCCGATATCAGAATTCTAGCCTCCAGAACTGTGAAAAAATAAACTTCTAATGTTTAAGCCACCCAGTCTACACCATAATGTCACAGCAGCCCAAAAAGACTAGGACGGATAAACACACACACACACACACACACACACACACGGGCAAATCTAACCTCCCCCTCAACACACACACACACACGGGCAAATCTAACCTCCCCCTCAAGAATAAACAAACACCTCTATTTTAAAAAGCAATGGAATGGGGAAGCTGGGTGATGGACATTAGGGAAGGTATGTGTTGTGGTAAGCACTATGTATTGTCTAAGACTAGTGAATCACAGACCTGTACCCCTGAAACAAATAATACATTATATGTTAATAATTTAAAAAAGGAAAAAAGGCAATGGAATATTCTCTGCTATAAAGATTATTTTCAACAGTAATTTTGGGGGATAGTAATGGAGAGTACTGTGTCTAAGTATTATAGGAAGATGCTTCTCGAAATAAACCATTTCACGGAATAGGTATATCATTATATAAAGGATATAGAAATATTTTGACCCAAATCATAATTCTAGGAGTTTTTTTTTCTTAATTGAAATATTTCCATATGAGAAGTCGCTTTTTAAAAGTTCTTGCTAGGGGTGCCTAGGTGGCTCAGTGGATTAAAGCCTCTGCCTTCGGCTCAGGTCATGATCCCAGGGTCTTGGGATCGAGCCCTGCATCGGGCTCTCTGCTCGGCAGGGAGCCTGCTTCCTCCTCTCTCTCTCTCTGCCTGCCTCTCTGCCTACTTGTGATCTCTATCTGTCAAATAAAATAAATAAAAAATCTTAAAAATAAAAAAATAAAAAAAAATAAAAGTTCTTGCTAAACATCTTTCAGTCTTCTAAACATACTTGTTAACTATAGTATGTCTGCTCTTAGTGCATGCCTTCTAAGATATACAGAGGAAGATAAATAAATGAATACCTCGACAGATAGATAGGCTTCCTATATTCTCCTTCAATAAAGTGATAATTGAAATCTCTCCCATATTATAGTACATACATCCTTAAAGACATGGTATTACAAAATATTCCAAAATTCCAAAAGGATAAATGGAATTACTCTCAAACACATTTTAAAGAGAAACTAATGTCAATTTTTAGTATGTAGAAGCACCAGCTTTTTCAGGTCTCTTTGCAAGGGGACTCGGCACAAAGCTGTAGCAAACCAGTTGCTGCAGTTGCACCACCCTGTCTTCAGCTTCGGGATGTTTCTCATGGCCAGAAATGCTCTTAGTCGTCTCCAAGATCAAAGCATGCAGTAAGGGACGCCTGGATGGCTCAGTCAGTTAAGCATCTGCCTTTGGCTCAGGTCACCATCCCAGGGCCCCTGGAGGCTCACAATGTGCTCTCTGCCCGGCGGGAAGTCTGCTTCTCCCTCTGCCGGCCGCTCCTGTTTGTCCGCATGCGCTCTGGCTCGCGCGCATGTCTCTCTCTCTCTGACAAATAAATAAAATCTTAAAACAAAAACAAAGCATGCAGCAAGCAACAGCAACACAGAGCCACCAGAAACAGACATCCGATTTCCATGACAAATATGGCAATGCTGTATTAGCCAGTGGAGCTACTTTCTGTATTGCTGTACGTGCATACACAGCAACACAAACTGGAACAGAATGGATCTTGTCCCCTGTTGGCAGCATCACCCCAAAGGAATGGAGAGATCAGTAACCCTCCCAGACGGTATAATATTGAACGGTTTCAAAACAATTTCATAACTGATGCCAAGTAAAAGCACAGTGCACCCATTAAAATACGGCATGACTGAAAAAATAAAGCACATCTGAAACCTAAAGAAAAATAAGTTGAAGCAACAATTTTTAAAGAGTGCTAAATTTACTTCATGAGAAGAACAAAATAAAAATCTAGACATTAAAGTGATTAAATGGACTTCAGTTCATACTACCTCCCCATGTTTTCTCAAAAGATCCTATTTCAGACATCTAAGTAAGTATTATGCCATCCAGGGAAATTCAAATGTCCATTCTCTTGAAAATCTCCCTTCTTATTCATTCAGACATTTCAATTCCTATTATATTGCAACCACAGTGCCAGGAAAAAAGACTGGAAGGGGAGACAAATGAGTAAGGGTACACCAAAAAATGTTTAATAAAAGAGATAGTGCTACAGGAAAGTAACAGCTATAATTACAAGCAAAAGTGAAGCTTAGAGTATTGAGACAATGCAGCAATCAGGACCCCAGCAGGAAACAGCACCCTTAAATGGAGTAATTTAAGAACCGCTTAATAAAGGACTATTGACAAGGTATGGAAGACGGTCAGAGTCAAGGGACAGTGCAACCTCCTGAAGCTGCCACCCCTAAGCCTTAAAAGTACAAAGAGGACAGCTTCATGAGAACTGTGACCTCTGGGAAAGCAAACAATACATGAAGTGGCAGGAGAAGCCAAAAAATTAACACAGCAACCCTACTCTCCTTCTACCAATGTTTCCCATTGTCCAAACACATCTAGAACTCAAAGGGCAAGGTCAGCCTCCTGGCACTGAGGGCAGAGTAGGCAATGATGAGAACCGGTCCACAGAAGGAAATGGAATATATCCAGAGCTACATATCAGAACAAGGTAAAACCAGTTAGGGTCTCACCATGGAATAGATAATAAATAAAAGTGGATAACTGTGGAAAACCTCATCAATGAACTATTTACAGAATCTGTACTAAAACTATATATTAGGAACTTTAAATTTTATTATGTGGGTAAAGGAGACACAAAATCCAATCTGTACTTTAGCAGGGGGGAAAACTCTTGAGAAGAGCCATATAAAGGAAAAAGCAGTGTAAAGTTAGAATAGAGGGAAAGTCCAGAGCCAAGAAATACAGTGTATTTCTTGTATGTGTATGAGAGATGCTGAGGGCCTGAAATAGAGAAGCAACAGCTGGAATAGAAGAAACAGATTCTAAATATATTTAGGAGAGAACTTTACGCCATGTCTCTTGAAACATATACATGGATAGGCGTCTTTCTCTTACACACATCTACCTACAGACATTCAGTCTTCGGTATCTCTCCAGAATATATTTTCCGCTTTTCCTTTGAGTAGATGACTGTTAACATTCCTCCCACAATCCTGCTTACAATAAGCACTCTAAGGAATATTTGTTGAATAAATAAATGAACAAATGAATAAACAAGTGAGCAAAGCCTCTGAGGCACATAAAACATTTGTGTAACCATAAACTCAGGTTTTCAAATGTTTTAAGTAACTTGAGTCTTTTGGAAAGAAACATTTAAACAAATAAATCAAGAAAAGACCCAAAAACAAAAACGGAAAAACAGATTATCAATCTGAAGTTCAAGAACATGCTAGGGTAGCACTTCCAATTCTATGTTCTAACAACTATTTCTCAAGCATGTTTTCCACTAGGCAGGCAAAGTGTTGACAAATAAAGATAAACAGGCTGATATACCCACGTTGAATGCTACAAGAAATTTATAGTTCTATAAATGCCTGGAATCCTGAGGGCAATGCCTGTACATAGAAAGCTTCAGATTTGGCTACTGTGGAAGCCCTTCTCCTGGCAGCACCCCTTACTCTTTCCTTAGGGAGTAAAGAAGTTGGGGCCCCAAACCAATCCTCTTTACTGATTTGGCCAAAACAGAGGCCCACAACTTCCCTGCCAAAAAGCACAAGGGTCAGATGTGAAAAAGAGAGGACAGAAAGTATAAAGCATTAATACTTCAAGACAGGACTTTACAAATAATGAACAATCAGCTCCAGATCCATCTTTTCCTAGCCTCTTCTCTAGAACCACTAGAAACAATCAGATCTGAAACTTAATCACAAAGCACACATTTACCTACCTGCCCGTAACAGTGGTATTGGATTTCCAGTCTCAGCACCTGCCTCTAAACATCTTCAGAGTTAGCAAAGAAATTTGTTCAAGATTCCCACATAAAATGTTATCACATACTGTACAACTCTATAGTACATACTATACTGTACACTCTCAGTAAAAAGGATAAACCATAATGTGGTGTCTTATTCACCAATAAAAAATATTTGCTCTTACCAGAAATACCTGAAATAATCAGCAACCTAACTCACAACACTCTTATATAGCCATCCTGCTGGTCTTGCAGCAATTTATAAACCCAAATCACAAAACACAAACATCCTTAGAAGAAAGGTTTCCTTTATAGTGAAAAGATTAATATTATGGTTGTGGATTTTGACTGTGAATCCTTATAGGTTTCACTACTCAAAAAACGATTAATCATCTTCCACGGCCCTTCTCATATATGTCCAAGAAGAAGAATAAAAACTAACATGTATTGAGCAACTATTATAGCATTGTTATCATGCTAAGGCACATACAAGTGTATGTTATCTTCATATAAAAACATATTGGGGAGCCGAGGTGGTATGTGTCTGACTCTTGATTTCAGTTCAGGTCCTGATCTCAGGATTGTGGGATCGAACCCCGCATCAGGCTCTGCACTCAGCGCAGTCTGCTTAAGAGTCTCTCTCCCTCTTCCTTTGCCTTCCACTCGCTTGCTCTCAAATAAATAAATCTTTTTTAAAAAACTGTACTTATACTTCAGACTTACTACCATAAAATCTGGAAAAATTTTTAAAACCTAATGAATGAGTATGGATCATATACATAGAAATATGTCCAATATATTGTTAAGTAATCAAAATAATCTATACAAACACTATATTCAGTATAATTTCACTTACATAAAACAAATTATGTGTTTGTATCTAAATTGTCATCAGAAAGCCTAGAATATATCACCAACTTTTAAGCAGTTATGTCCAGAGACGGTATTCATACAAATCAGGAAGCAAACTGATTTCCTACTGTATATACTTCCATGTTTGAGTATTTTACAATAAAACAAAAGGCCAAAATAATTAATTTTGAAATTTTAAAAAATACTTTATCACAATGAAGAAGTTTTTCATTGTTTCCTGAAATGCTATACATGCAACTTACCTAAAAAAGTCCTATCTATGGGAAATATATTGTTTGAATCCAGGACAAAGCAAAAGCCTAATTTACTCTCTTGTTTAAAACAAAAAACAAAGCAATAGAAATCATCCCTTCACTTTTTAACCTGACTGACAGGATCAGAAAGAAGTACACTTACAGTGAAATAATTACTTTGGGGATGTCTGCTCTCATAATTTTTGAGAGCTATGCTTATCTATCACATATTAAGTAGATAAATCAAAACTCTTTATCTAGGGGCACCTGGGTGGCTCAGTGGGTTAAAGCCTCTGCCTTCGGCTCAGGTCATGATCCCAGGGTCCTGGGATTGAGCCCCACATCGGGCTCTCTGCTCAGCAGGGAGCCTGCTTCCTCCTCTCTCTCTGCCTGCCTCTCTGCCTACTTCTAATCTCTGTCAAATAAATAAATAAATTAAATAAATAAAAAAAAAAAGAATTAATTCACTTGACATTCCTACATCTTCCCCTAATTCTCCTTCCCACCTCCGCTCCTCCCATTTGTATCCTTTTCCATCATCTTTCTTTGTTCTCTATATATTGCCTCCTTATCTGGTTAAATTATAGAACTAAAGTCATTTTTAATATTAGTTATGCTAATTACAATTTTATGTTTTCTGTCCTAGTTTCAAAAGCAGGATTTCGGGGTGCCTGGGAGGTTCAGTTGTTGGGCGTGTGCCTTCCACTCAGGTCATAATCCCAGGGTCCTGGGATCCAGCCCCACATAGGGCTCCCTGCTCAGTGGGAAGCCTGCTTCTCACTCTCCCACTACCCTGCTTCTGTTCCCTCTCTCACTGTGTCTCTGTCAAATAAATTTTTAAAATGTTAAAAAAAAAAAAGCAGAATTTCATTTCTCGAAGGAAAAGAGAAAACATTCGTTCAGTACCTGCTATTTGCCAAGTATTTGTCTATGTATTGTCTCCAACAATTCCATGAAAGGGGAAAAAAAGACAATCCTCTAAAATCTGTAGATTTGAAAACTTAAAAGTCACTAAATTGTAGGTCAAGAAGAATCAAAATGAAAATCACAAAATAGTTTGAAATGAACAATGAAAGTATAATAAATCAAAGCTTAGAGTATAGAGCTAAAATACTACACATAAAAATAAAGACCTTTAAGTTTATACATCAGAAAAGAGGAAATAAGCATTCAGTATAATAACTTATTTTTAAATCTCAAGAAAGTGAAAAGAATATGGATCAAATATTAATGAAATAGAAAAAGAAGCAAAAATCAGATCAATAAAACTAAATGAGTTTCTACAGGTTAATGAAATGATCACTCTTGTTAAAGGCTTAAGAAAATGAAAGAAAAACACAAATAGAGCAAATTATTAAAATGTACTACCTATATCTCTGGGCTAAATCTTACCAGAAACTCAGAAACACTAAGTAACTCACCCAAGAGTACACAGCTTGTGGGATAGAGTAGGGCAAATAATCAATATTACACAGGTGGTAAGGAGGGAAGCCAGCATTTTAACAAAAAGTTCCTTATCTTTTCACCACATCATACCACCTCTTTTTTTAGGAAAGGAGTCTAACTACTAGGGTCTCAGTTTTCTTACCTATGAATGACAAAGAAGAATGACATTATCTCTTAGGTCCCTTTCAGTCAAGTCCATGATTCTATGAGTCTAAGCTGATCTGCACATATAGACAAATAACTGACTTCCTTTGGTCAGATTGCAGGTGAAAGTGGAATTGCTTTGGATGAGCTAGACTACATCTTAATCTACTATGTGTGTGCTGACTGAGACATCCTGATGTCTAAGTACACTTTGCTGTAAACTACAGAAGAGAAATGTGAAACCTCAGCAAAACTTAAAACAAAAATAAACAATGAGGGAACTGCTTCTAGGAGCTCATGTTTTACCAAAAGGGGTAATGCATAAAACCTTTATGTAAGAAATATTCTCCCTTTGAAAAAAAAAGTCCAGCATATATCAATTTAACCATGTTTGTGCGTTTTTCTACATATAATATACTTGAGTCTAACAAGTAAGTCTACAGTTACATTTGTGAAATTTGCTTCTATGAACCCTTTCATTTTCCCCTTTTAGCAATCCTAGGTTAAAAGTAAACAAAAATTTTTTGGCTCTTTACTATTTTGTGCTACCTAAGCAGTTTTTAGAAAATTGCATTCATTCCAAACCTAAGGAATATTCTTTATTTGGTGTCAAATTCAGTTTGAACAAAATACATTTGCAGGGGTGTATAGTATTTTTCTTGCTTCCTTTGGAAACAGGTGTTATATATTCTCTACAGAATCACAGGAGAAATCTTCCTGTTGACAAGAATTACATGTTATTTCTGAATAGAGTTTCCTTCTCGTCCTTTATAAAGGATCATTAGGTGTCCAAAAGTAAAAAGAATCACTCAAAAATTTTCCAATTTAACAAATTAAACTAGTAAGTTTGTAGGTAAGAGAGATGGTTCCCTTTACAGATTCAGTGCACTCCTAATTAATATGCCTCTTCATTTGACACAAATGTTTCACGTCTAGTACACAGCTAGACACTCACATCTGACACTCAAGAGAGAATGTAAACTAAAGATAAATACCAGAAATGATCAATTATAAAGAGGACAGGCCATGAGATTTTATTTAGATCACTCAGAGAAAGTGACAACGGCCATAATCTTGGAAAGAAAACACAAAGTCAACAAAGCCAACTAATAAGGAATGGATCTTTCAGGAAAATAGGATGAGAACATGAAGGAAAAGATAATGTCAGGGAAAATGAAGGGGTATTTTTAAAAAATTACCTGTAACAGGAGCTACTTTTTACTTAACTCTCACCCTATATCCTGACAGAATTCTAGGTGTTGCAGCTTTGTAATCCCTCAATAACTTGTAAAGGTAGATAGTATTACAACATTTTGAAGATGAAGAAACCTGCCCAAGGCCACATAGTTGTAGAGTTGGGACAGGCCAATGAGGCCATGAGCCCACTGAGTTCATTTGGTCTTAACAAATGCCACTTACAAGGAAGCTGAGCAGAAAAAGAATAGACAAGAGGTCACTGATAGAAGGACTACAGCACCTGAACTGAGAATAGAAAGACTGACGAGATTTAAGGAGTGAAGACTGAGCGGGTAGAGGTGACAAGGGCACCTGGGCAGCTCAGTCAGTTAAGCCAGAAAGGCCTTAACGATGTAAATGAATGGATAGAGCTACAACCAAAGTAGATGGAGGAAATGAAAGCATAGGTAGACAACCAAGACCATCAAGAACAGGGTTAGCTAGGATTTTTTACAAAAAAATTTATAAGCTTCCTATTTCATTTGTATTGCTACACAATGTAGTCAGGACACAAGTCCTCTTTGGGGAAGTCACATCCAGTTACTAGTACCGGCTTCACCTATTTTCCCTGTTCCCATGCTCCCCCTGGCCCTTTGGCCCTGATGGAAAAGCGTGGCAAAGAATCAAGAGAACTAAAACAGTGTGCGTACCTCTGTGCATTTGGCACCATACTGAATATTTAACATTAATTTTCACTTCATCCTCATAATACTAGAATAGAAGCTCCATTAGGAAAGGATTTTTTTGTTTTGTTCGCTGATCTATCCCAAGCACCTAAGTCAGTGCTTAAAAGAGGGCAGGCCCTCAACAAGTATTTGATGAATGCACAAAGTCACCTTGTAAAACAGGTATTATTATCCCCATTTTAAAGATGAGAGGATGACTCAGAAAGGATAAGTAACTTAATTAAAGTCATAGATATAATAAGGGTGAAATTAAAAATATTTAACAACTAGTGCTGCACCAGCACTGGCCACTCAGAACAGACACCAGCTGGTGCTAGAAAAGCTGGGTTCTGCTTCAACCTTTCAGTTGAGGATCTTAGAGAGGTCCACAGCAGGGTAGTTGTGGGCTGGAGAAAGGAAAACTCAGATGTGTATTACTGGCTATCAGCTGTGATAATATGTGGTACATCCAGGTTTCAAACATGTACTTATTTAACTCTAAATCGTTCTAAATGAAGTGGGAAACAGGGGCACCTGGGTGGGACGATCCGTTAAGCATCTGACTCGAGGTTTTGCTCAGGTTGTGATCCTGTATCTTAAGGTCAAATCCTGCATCAGGCTCCATGCTCATCGTGGAATCTTCTTGAGATTCTCTCTCTCCCTCTTCCTCCGCCCCTCTTGCTCATAATCCCTCTCAAATATAAATCTTTTTTAAAAAATGAAGTGGGAAACAGTACCATTTGCTAAAAAAAAATCAGAGACCAAAGGATAAATGGAGGTTTTCATAGAGCAGAAAAACATCAAAACAACTGTAATGGAATAAAGAGACTAACACACTCAACAACTGCAATGGGAAATGGAATTAGAAATGCATTAAAGATTGATCACTGAGTTCAATCTGTTGCCAGACAACACACACACACACACACACACACACACACACACACACACAAAATGATCCAACTCAAGTAGGGCACTGAGAAATAACAGAAATATGAAAGGGCAAAGTGAAACTATACTGTGAGGATGTTCTGTCCCAGGTAAATATCGTGGATAGGTCTCAATAAAAAATAAAAAACCAACACTGGCTCTTGAGCAAGAAAGGGCTTGGAGAAAGCTGTACTGCAGAAGGATGAGTTTGTGTAAGAGAGAGGTGGAAGAGTGGAAAGAGCCATGCACCAGGTAGGAGGGGTCGGCGGCACTGTGTTTGGGTGTGATTCACAGAGATGGTACGTGAAGTATCCGGGGCAAGAGTTCAAGAAACAGAGCAACCTCGGGCTTTTACAGACACCTGCACTCTGGTCACCGGCTTGAACTGACCACAACATCTCTGTGGCTGATGGTTTTACTATAAAAAGTACTTAAGTATCTTGCTGGGTTTTTTTTCGTTTTGTATTTAAGTTGGGACAAAGGGGAGAAAAGGAGGTTTCGTAAGTGACATTTACCAAAGAAGGATTTTACTTTTTGTACTTTTCTGTCAATAATGACCTACAATACACTCAACCTTGCAGTTTCTTAGTTCATCAAGACACACAAAATAAATTTGTGTATATATTTAAACAGATGTTTTTGAAAAAAGAAATCCAGGACTATAATGGCAGGTTATTTTAATATGGACTCAGATTGCTACGAGCGTGCGCACACACACAGCCTATTTATTCATACACCAACAAAAATAGAAAGGAAGAAGTTGGTCACCTGTTGTTCCCTGCCCAAAAGACACAGAGTGCCAACTGGCCAGGAACATATATTCCTTCCACCCTCTCATGGTAACAGCTGTTCCCTTTCTTTTTCAAGATGGCAAAGGTCACAGTCAGTAGCACACTTTCCTTGTAGATTTCTATGTACAAAAGGCAAGGAGATGGCTGACGTAATAGGGTGTGGGGAGAGACGGCTAATTTTCTTCTATTTTACTTTCTCCTCTGTGCACTTATCAGCAATCTATTTTGGGTTTCTTTGATATTTGAAGCTGTAACTATAATCATTTCTCAGCCAAAAAAAAAAAAAATTCTGTTTACGTGAGGCTGGAATTTGGAACGATAAAAGCATTTTGAGAGTTCAAGGTCAAAAACTGTAGCAAAATTCTACAGTAACATTTACATCATTAGTGGTTGCCTAATTAGAAATGCATTATGCTAAGTGAAGAAGCCAGACTCAAAAGGCTACATACTGCCTGATTTCATTTATATTACTTTATAGGATAGAGAACCAATCAGTGGTTGCCAGAGATATAGGATGCGGAAGGATGTGACTACAAAAGAACAGCATGTGGGAATTTATTTGGGGTAACAGATCAGTTCTGTATCTTGTATAGTAGTTACATGACTCTAAAGCATAAATTGTCTAAGTTCATAGAACTGTATGTCAAAAGAGTGAATTTTACTCTTGACTTAAGCCTCATTTCACATTTCTCTATTTCCCATATCTGTTCCAAACCTCTTGCCACACTCTACACAATGACCCCACCTTCCACCTAGCTAACATCTACTTGCTACTCTAGCTTCTATTTAGCTACTCCTGACATCTTTCCTTTGATGTGGCACAGTAAGGTCCTGCATAGAGTTGGGACTTCCCCACCTAACTTGAGTTTATTTCTGGCATTCTGCCAGTTACTAAACTTAAGGGAGCATGGGCCAATTACTTACCTATCTGAGCTGGATTTCCTCATATGGAGAATGCAAAAAAATACTGTTTATATACCTTCCATAACAGTTGTAAACTAAGAGCCAAGTAATGTGCCTAACATAACACGAAGCACATTAAGAGAGCTTAATTGGTACTTATTCCCTATTTTTTCCCTCTGCCTATTGCTTCTAGTGAAAAAGTACCAAACTTGGAAGATCTATCAACACATACACAAGAAGATTTCATCAAATTATCAACTACATTACTTTAGATAGCTTTCTTCAAAGGCTTGTCAATGGCCAACAAATTTCAGAAAACAACCTAGGATAGTGAATCAAAGGAAAGATTCTTCTTTGAAGAGGTTCCTCTTTGAAAAGTTTACTTAGTCATTAAAGAAATTATGACCTATAGGGTTCTATCTAGGTATTATTTAAGCTTTTAAAACCAAGCGTCATGTATCCAGTTGAGAACACCTAGTTAAGCTACTTCTCTGAATATAAAATGAGTCTTCCAGTCGCAGCAATCCCATCCACAAGCTTTGCTTAACCAACAAAGTCTCTCTTATTGTAGTTGGTCAAGTAAGAGATAACTTCTCCCACACAGTGGGAAGGCCTATATTCCAAAGAATAACAACCGTGAGGGGCACCTGGGTGGCTCAGTCTGTTAAGCATCTGCCTTCGGCTCAGGTCATGATCCCAAGGTCCCGGGATGGAGCCTCAAGTTGGGCTGTCTGCTCAGTAGGGAGTCTGCTTCCCCCACTCTCTCTCTGCCTGCCTCTCTGCCTACTTATGATCACTCTCTGTCAAATAAACAAAATCTTAAAAATAACAACTGTGTGTTTACTATTATACTGTTTCTTGAATAAAGCTGGCAAACTGATACCTTTTTAAAATTTCTAGAACAGTCATCTTCTAGAAAAATGTATGCATAACTGCCTCTTAAGAGGCAGCCAACTGGTGGTTGGGGGCAGATTTAAAAACCTTTCAGGAGATTGCTTTAGTAACAAAGGAAATCAGAATTATTTGATTCCACCATTTTGGTACAAAATTAGTTATCTCAGTGCTCAAAATATGAGTAAGAAATAACTCAGGAGTCAAAATTACAAATCAAAATTTTTCAATAGCCTACTAAATAAAATCCAGACCTGAAACCACAAATGCATTTGACAGTTCATGTACCCCCCCAATAAAAAATGTATTGTATAATATAAACCTTAGAAGTATTTATGTGGATCCATCATGTCTAGTCTGAAATTACACCAACTGGCCAGGGTCCAAAACTAAATTAAAATTATACTAAGATGAGTCTCAGAAGAAAAACATGAAAATGTTTACTTTGGCAGGAAGTCACCAAAGTGGCATATCAAAATTAGTAAGTTTTTTTAACGTACACACACACACACATTTTTTTAAAGGCACACATGCCAAAAGAGTTGGTAAAATTCCTTTCTTAATGGTTATGATTACTGCAGTAGCAAATCATACATCCGTTTTCCCAAAAATATATGTTTGTACTACTCAAGTTGTTTTACACAGAAGATAAGCTGAAGAAGCAAGGATTCCCACCAATTATTACTTCAAGGCAAACATAAAATGATGAAACTACACAATGAACATCAGCTACCTGGGAAGCAAGAAAAAAGACAGGCAGGCATCAGTTTGTTAAGTGCTTGTTAAGTACCAGGTGCTTTATTTATAAAGATTCTCACTTATTCCTAACAAATCTATTACACAGACCAAATTCTCTCCATCACACAAGGGAAGAAACCGAAGCTCAGCAGGATGAAATAACCATCTGTGTGACCCAAATGAAGAATACATAGCAAAGCAGATTTCTGAAACCAAGTTTGCCAGGCTCCACATCCCAAACTCCACCATACTTGGTAACGGTTATTTGGAAAACAAAGGTATGAAGTAATCCATTGTTCTCAGCAAAGAGGGTTCTTCAAGAGGAGTTCAACTATTCCTATACAGGACTATTGATATAAAAATGGTATTCCTAGGGGTTCATGGCTGGCTCAGTAGATACAGAATGCGATTCTTGATCATAAGTTCAATGTACCATATTGGGTGTAAAAACACACATATACTTGGGAGTTGTTTTGTTTTGTTTTAAATAAAATGTATTCCTATACCTGACAAGATTATTCTTGCCCCGTCTGGCATATCATAGGTAACCATGACAACCTATTATTTTAGGCCATTAGTATGTCAGCTGATAGCCCTAACTGATCTGCTCACATTCTCAGAAATGATTCTGCTGGCCTGTGCTTGGAATCTTCTCTACTATATTCTCCTTTCTCAGTCCAACATTTTTTTTTAAGATTTTTATTTTTTTTTGTATTTGTCAGAGAGAGAGAGGAAGTGAGGGAAAGAGAGCACAAGCAGCGGGAAGGGAGCAGAGGGAGAGGGAGAAGCAGGCTCCCCACTGAGCAAGCCTGAGGCAGGGCTGGATCCCAGGATCCTGGGATCATGACCAGAGCTGAAGGCAGATGCTTAATTGACTCAGACAACCAGACATCCCCCCAACATTTTAAAGTAATTACCAATACCCACAATTTCCATTTTTTCACCTAATACCCACTTTTCAGAGCACTCCAATATGGAAATTGCTTTCTTACATGAGATTATCAATGACCTTTTTGTAACAAAATCCAATAGACACTTCTCAGATTTTAATTTACTGGACCTTTCAAGAGAATGCAGACATTGTTACCACTCTTTCCTTGGGGCACTCTCTTCACTTGGCTTTCCAGGAACATTCCCCTAGCTTTTAGTGTTCCCTCTCAGTCTTGATGTTCTTGATTTTTTTCAACAATCTGAAAGTCTAGTGTTTCTCAAAACTTCATCTTAAACCTTCTCTTCGTCTCACTTTGTAACTCCCATTTGGGATTTCACCAATTCTCATAACTTCAATTACCATTAATACATGAGTGACTCCCTCTCAAAAGTCAGACCATTCCTCTGAGCTCTAGACCCATTTATGCAAACAAGGACTTGATACTTCCCCTTCAAAATCTCAAAGGCACCTTAAACATAAACCAGAACTGGGGCACCTGGGTGGCTCAATCAGTTAAGCATCTGTCTTCAGCTCAGGTCATGATCCCAGAGTCCTGGGATCAAGCCCTGCATTCTCCCTCTCCTCTCGTTCTTCTCGCTCTTGTTCTCTGTTGATATGTTTGTCTCTCCCTCTCTCTCAAATAAATAAAATTTTTAAAAAAATTATCTCTTCCAGACCCCTCTTCCTATCTCAGATCAGGTTCTCTCCTAGTGCTCCCCAGCTCAGTACTGGCAGAAATCAACATCAATCCATTAAACAAGCCAGAACCTTCAGAGCTATCCTCACTATCTCCAACTTCCCACATCCAATATGTCACCAAAATCTTTTCATTTTACCTCCCAGAATTCTCAAATCCATCCGCCTTTCTCCATAGCCACCATTACCTCTTTAGTCTCACTACCATGATCTCACTTGGACCATTTCAACAGCCTTCTTAAAAATTTTTTATTTATTTATTAACATATGATGTATTATTTGTTTCAGGGGTACAGGTCTGTGAATCATCAGTCTTACACAATTCACGGCACTCACCATAGCACATATCCTCCCAATTTCTATCACCCAGCCACCCCATATCTCCCATCCCCCTCCCCTCCAGCAACCCTCAGTTTGTTTCCTAAGATTAAGAGTTTCTTATGGTTTGTCTCCCTCTCCAGTCCCATTTTGTTTCATTTTTCCCTCCCTTTTCCCCATGACCCCACCGCCCTGCCTCTCAGTTCCTCTCCCTAAATCCATCCTTTTCCAGCCTTCATCCATCTATTATTCTAACCTATAGCCAAACTCATCATTTTAAAAAGCTATCTCACATTCTCCTACTCAAAACTCTTTTTATAAGCCCTCATAATACCCATCTCTCTCCTTTATAGCACTTAACTGATTCATTTTTGTATTTATTTGTGTGATTCCATGAATCTCCTCTGCTTAAGAGTGTGGCACACATGGGCATCTGGGTGGCTCAGTCAGTTAAGCATCTGCCTTCGGCTCAGGTCATGATCCCAGGGTCCTGGGATCCAGCCCCAAGTCAGAATCAGGCTCCCTGCTCAGAGGAGAGTTTGTTTCTCCTGGTCCCTCTGCCCTTCTCCCTGCTAGTACGCTCTCTCTCGCACTCTCTCTCTAATAAATAATATCTTAAAAAAAAAAAAAGTGTGGCACACAACATATGAGACAAATACCTGTGGAATAAACAAATGCCTACTATGTAACACATAAGCCAAAGAGAATATACCGATAAAGACCCAGTCCTTTTCAGATAAAGAAACTGAAGCTGTGAATGTTGGTGATTTATCGTAACTATAGGTGAAAGAACTGGAATTCAAACTCAGACCTGTAGGTTTCCAATGTCCACACTTAACTTTTTATGCATCCCATAAATACAAAAGAATTCTCTAAAAACTTTTATACATTAGTAAAAATAAATGGAAATTATTTCATATCTTGGTAAAACAAATTTTTTAAAGTTCTGTTGAAACTACAAAGTAAAACATTCTAACCTCTTTAAAATGGAATAACAGTCTGTTTCCCTCTTATTTTGCCTAATAGTACTTTGCATAGATAAGATGAATACACAGATATAATTCACACCCTTTATTATTGTAAATATTAATATGTCTGTATGTCATATTACATAAACACCTTCTCCTGAATTATATTTAGATAACTCACTAAAATATGCCTATGGCTAGCCCTGTATGAACTGTAAGATTTCATTATTTGTTATATCTGACAGTTCAAAATGTCAAACTCGTCAACTTTTACTACAACTTTGACTTAACAAAATACTCAACAAAGTTTTGTTTGTTTGTTTGTTTTAAGTAAGCTCCATGCCGAGTGTGGAGCCCAAAGAGGGGGCTGGCTTCAACTCACAACCCTGAGATCAAGACCTAACTGAGATTAAGTCAGACGCTTACTGACTGAGCCATGCAGGAGACTCCCACCCCAATAGCTCATTCTTAATCATGAAAAGTCCAAAGACAGGACATATGGGTAACTAACACAGCATTTTTTCAGTAATCTGACTTTTTTCCCTAGTAAATCTTAGACAAAGTTTGAATTAATTGACCAACCTAAAGGATAAATTCCTTACTTTTAAAATCACTATAAATGTGACCCTTAAATTTTTCCAAATGAAAAATCAGAATCTCCACCACAATCCCTTTACTGGGCAGCAAGCAATCTCAGGCCTTTAGGAAGCACAACCTCATGATTAATTCTCTCATCCTTTCTATCAAAGAAGCTTCATCCTCTTCTGAACTCCTCTTAGAAGGCAAAAACAGATCATCCAGCAATATTCACTTCCTTCATTTTCCTTGTTTTCTTTTTCCCCACTCTCTTTTTTGACTCCCTTTTTATTAGAAGTAATTTATTTCCGATGAGCACCGGGTGTTACATGCAACTGATCAATCATTGAACACTACATCTGAAACTAATGATGTACTACTATATGTTCGCTAACTGAAATTAAATTAAAAAAATTTTTTTAAATAAAGTAAAAAAAGCCCACATCAGTGCCTTTAGGCTCTAGAGGCTCACTTGAGTTTCAAATTTCAGTAATGAGTACTGAATAGCTCAGTGCCTTTAAATGTATGTTTTTAAGTTATTAGCAAGCAAAAAATATGCTCTCAAATGGGACTCGATTTTGTCAAGACTTTCTTACAACTTTGGCCATGGAATTTTAATTCTGCTATATTTTTAATGGGTGTTGAGTTTCCATGTCTAGAGAGTAGATGAATTCCTTAACTGTTCAATGGTATCTATACCCTAATGGCCTACATAGTAATAAATCAGTTGGACAGCTACAGCTACACAGTAACATTGAGGTCTCACCATTTTAATCACTAATTGGCTAATGAACTAGTCTGTACTGAGGAAAACAGAAACACAATCTCAGAAACACAATAATGCAATCACTCTACTTCAAAGAATATCTCTCACCTGTTTATTATCCAGCAGGCCAATGGAACAGAACATAGCACAAGCAGATTACAAGATTAGAAGAGATTCCCTTGGTGCATCAGATCTTCGCCAAAAGAATCTGACAGACTTCACAGAAGACAAACTGCTGTTGATACAATAAACTCCTGATATTCAGCAGACTTGGTTAAAACTGTGGTTTCTTTCCCTTTTTAATTAAATGGTAGGCAAACATTAATCTTTTTTTTTAAGAATTTATTTATTTGACAGAGAGAGATCACAAGTAGGCAGAGAGACAGACAGAGAGAGAGAGGAGGAAGCAGGCTCCCCACTGAGCAGAAAGCCCAATGTGGGATTTGATCCCAGGACCCTGAGATCATGACCTGAGCCGAAGGCAGAGGCTCAACCACTGAGCCACCCAGGTGCCCCCAAACATTAATCTTTTATTAAAAAAAAAAAATCAAAATCTCCCTTCACTGAAATTTCAGTCAGTCTGACCAAATTATATTTTACATTGGCTTTTCAAGATAGCACATGTCCCAATTTCTCACAGTATGACTGATACAGGAATAATAAACTAGTTGCAAGATTTCATGAGCCACTTAGTCACTGATAAAACTGTGTACCTAAGTATGGCAAAAGAGAAAATTCAAGCAGGGGGCCTGTATTACTTTGATTACTTTGTATCAAGGCCCATCACTACTTCCTAAACACTTTCCACCTTTTTCCTACTTTCTGTTGAGAACACTCACCTCATTCTTGACTAGATTAGACTTATAATTGATCACCTATAGGTCTGTTCCAGTTGCTCAAAACACCCCCTTGAATACTATGTGTTCTGTCTTCCTACTATAAGTCCCCTGGTGTCAACTGCTATAATATATTATGCAGCAACTGACTCTTCTTAATAACCAAGGTTTGCTTACCACTACAATCCTGAGATATATACAGGCAGCTATTATTCTCATTATAAAGTACACATGAATAAATGAAGCAGCCCATGAGATCCTGCCCATGTGATCACTGAGAGTAGCAGAAGCAAGACCAGAATTTGATTTCCAAGCCAACGGCTTTAATTATTAGATCATACTCTGAACTATTTAAATAGTTACATAAAGAAATTGCACTACTGGAAAACATCCATGACATCATATCCTAAGCAAAGGGGAAAGTCCACATAAAAACATCTCCATAAAGGTAATTTACTTGTTACTACATTTGGTTCATAATTAGGCTATCTTCAATGGCAGCACTTAGAATCTCACTCATATTGTGGTACATAAAGTTAATATTAATGTAGATATCCAACACTAGCTATAAAGTTGAATATTACCCATAACCTGCCTAACAAGTTTTGATAACATCAAAGTTTAAGAAAACCTTTTTGCCAACTCGAGCAGTAGGTCAGAAACAATACATATTTGGAAAAGTGCCCTTTTAAAATTCCTTTCTCTTATCCATGCCATTTGAAAAAAATAAAAATAAATGTCACTTGCTTCTGTTACACTGCATAACTATGTTAGGTACATTTTCCAATCAAATTGGGATATCGCTTAAAAAATTTTTTTTAATAATAGGTTTAGAGTTAATATTATAAATGTATGATTTTTAATTACATTTAGTCATACACTTAGTAAACTGCCTTTATGCAGAAGGTTATCAGCTAAAATTGGGCTATCCCAGAACACTGCAGATGGATGTGACCACTACATACATCTGCTTCTTAAACTCTATGGAAAGAAGAAAGGATAAATTCTTACTGATAAAAAGAAGTTACAATGAGAACAGCTTATGTTTAGCTCCTTCAACCTGAACTACAAGTTAGCTCTTAACCAGTTTATATTTAAGACATAAAAAACCTTCACGTTTTAGGAACTGAGAACTAAGAGAAGTTACCACTATCCAAACCATGCCATTACTAGCTCACACACCTATTTCTATTTTACTAATCTCTCTCCAAGCACAAACATTCATTTGGGTACCTTGCCCATGAGCTATAGGAATACTGTTCACCTAAAAGTAAAATTAGAAGATCTTACTGAGGTATCTGATAGCAGAAAGAAATAGGTTAGAAATAATTGAAACATTTCCCAAAATGATCTGGGCACTAAAAAAATGAAATATGAACCAGATTCCCATTCTCAATGCTCTTTAGGCTGAAACTAGAACTACACTAAATAAGATTCCAAAAGAAAAGTCAATACCATGTCACATCAAATTTGAGTAACAGACCAGGTCAGTGGTACCAAATTGGTTTATTAATTTAATAATGATAACAACAGCACAGGCCAGAACTATGCTAAACACTTCACTACGCATTGTCTCATACATTATCTCATCTAATTTCACAGCAATAGGAGGAATGCACTATTAGCATCTTTTTCCTCATTAGATGACAAAACTCATCCAAGAGTTGAAGCGACCTGCCCAATATCATAGAGTTAGTAACAGAGCTAAAATTCAAACCCCAGAAGAGTGGCTGACTCAAATACATTGCCTATACATTCATGTGGCAAATACTGGAATACCTACCATGTGCCACACACTTTCTAAGCACCCACCTCCTGTGTCTTCACCCAGTTAATACAGATGGGGCCTCAACTGTCTACAGAAATTATTTACAGAATTTAGCACTAGCCAAAAGTAATGTACCCAAAGGTATACATTATCTCTGCCAGAGGGTAAAAGCAAACATCTCAGGAGAAATTATTTTGAAATATAGATAGACTTCATTAAAATACCTACCGATCTCTATTTTCAAGGCTCTGTATACCTCTCCAGTGAGACCCTGTCTCACTCACTCTTAGTAAACTTCAAAGCAAGGACCTATCCAGCACTCAACTTACCAGACAGTATTGCCACTATTTCTTACGAGTCTGTCGTCCACAGTAAGCAAGAGCTATTTGAGATCCATGGCTTTTATTTTTCTACCTATTTTTTATGCCAGTGCTATGACATAAAATGAAGCTAAAACCTCAGAATTTTGTAAGGACTGCATAAGTTTATGTAAGACATTTACCAAAGGCTCATTTAGGCATTTAGTGAATAATGGTTTTCTTCACTTTTTATCACTTACCCCTAGAGCACCTAAGCAGCCAACCCATCTCTCTTAGTGCTGATGTAAATGTACCAAAAGGCAAGGCAGAACCTGGCTTAACAAGCTGCCAATTAACTCAAGAGCTCATCCGGTACATATTTCCTATATGTCATTTTCCTAGGCACCCCACCCTGAAAAAGACTCAGGAAACATTTCCAAGCAATGACCACTGAGAACTAAATCATGAGATTCTAACTATATCTGCTGGAATGAACTAGAAAGGTGACTCTGAACTCTCTAACACATGACTTACATGAAGTACAGTGACTTACATGAAGTACAGTGAAGGACAAAGGTCTTCCTTTCCTGTATAGAAATGCCCATGACAAAGCTATCTGAAAAAAAAAAAAAAAAAATCTGTGGGTATGTTACCAAACAGGGCAAATTAGTTACATCTTCCAGTATGAGATACTCTCCTGGCAATCAGGAGTTGGAGTTATGAAAAATTAAATTGCCCCTTTGGACAGCAGGCACATGTTCAAAATATCGTAAGTCAAAATAGACTCTGAAGTCACATCATACTGAATTCAGATGGCCATAAAACAATTAGGCCACCTAAAAATAATGATTGTTTTTAGAATCAACTAATCCCCTAATCTCTCCTTCCTCAACCTCTCCACTTATTAGCACCTTTCCTAAATCTGGACCAGTGAATCCACATTCAAAACGTATAATCCTTAAAAATATGTTTCCCAAGTCCTGACTGTACCACCTCTTAGCTGGGTTCCCTTGGGAGAGTTTCCCAATTATTCTATACCTCAGTTCTATCACCTACAGAATGGGGATGACCAAGCTACTGTCCCTGATCAAGTTGTTAAGAGACTTTACAGGCCACACAGGGCCTAGTAAGCACTAAATAACTGTCAGTTATTATTATCCACTTTGACAGTTAGAAATAAGTTACAAAATTCACTATTATGAATACCATGGATGCATACTATATACCAGTCACACTGTTACAAATGTTACAATCCCTGTGGCAAATGCTCTTTGCTGTTTGGCCCTCAACACCTGCTCTTCCCTAAACCTAAAATCAACTTCTTCCAGTTCCTCCATGGCCAGTTCAGATATCCCCTCCTCAGAGAAGACTTCCTTGAGATTGCCACCCTCCCCCATCTCACTCTCTTCTTCTAACCTTATTTTAATTCTTTTGTGGCATTTACAAACATCTATAATTTTCTTAAAGATTGAAGACATTACCTTCTTCGCAATGGCATTTACAGCTCCTAACATTGTATTAAACACATAATGGGTGCTCACTTAATAAAGATAATGTGAAGTCTAATATTTTTAAAAACCTAGCATTATTCTCTCTCTCTCTCTCTCTCTCCCTCACACACACACACACATCAAAAAAACAATTTCAGATTAAGATACATTGAAATAACTATCTGGTTGAAAAAAGCAAGAGTAAGAGGGAAAAGAGGATATGGGGAAGTGAGTAAGAGGGAGTGGAGGGTATGGAGAAGTATTACACAACAGTTTTTTTCTTTGCTGTCCACTTAATTGCTGAGAATTCAAATAACAGAATTTACACAAATGAGGATGTACAATTAAGGTCAATTTTTTTTTTTTAAATGAAGTTTACTTTTATATGAGGAGTGACCATTCCCATGGCCTGGGCAATAAAAACAGTGAAGGTGACACAGAATACAGCTAACTCCATTTTCTTGATTAAGCTGAAATTCAGGATTTATGAATATATAAAGTTTTTCTATTTGTTTAATTATTCTCTAACACAACCTACACAGATCAGTTTCCACCATTGTTGGGATTACCACTACTTGGAGATTGTATATGTGGTTTTTACACATGACTGATAACATTATTATTTCAAGTTGCTTTATAAGCTTCAAAGACATTCCATGAATATTCATGGGAAATGTTTCGAAGTTTGTGACTGTTTTTTGTCCCTAACACAAAACTAGTTGATGTTATTTCTATTAAAATTATGTTATAGTTGGTAGGATTAGAGAGGATTAATCTTATTTGACAAACATATCCTGCACAAAGTACAAGGCACTGCTCTAAGCTTTTTACAAATTGATTTACTTTAGCCTCAGAACCGCATAAAGTAGGTGCTTTTATTAGGAAGAAGCACAAAGAAGAAAATTGCCCAAGGTCACGAAACTAGTAAAGAGAAGAAATGAAATGTGAACCTAAGCAATGCATATCAAGAGTCTCACAGGGGCCTGGGTGGCTCAGTGGGTTAAAACCTCTGCCTTTGGCTCAGGTCATGATCTTGGGGTCCTGGGATGGAGCCCTGCACTGGGCTCTCTGCTCAACAGGGAGCCTGCTTCCTCCTCTCTCTCCACCTGCCTCTGTGCCTACTTGTGATCTCTGTCTGTCAAATAAATAAATAAAATCTTAAAAAAAAAAAAAGAGTCCATTACTAAACTATGTTACCTCCCTATTATTTTAAAGAAAAAGAGAAACTTACAGTTTATAAAGAACAAGTCATTCCCAATGTAAAACTAGTTTCAGGAAAAAAAAAAAAAAGCAACAACTCCGTTTAAGCCATCTCAATTTTAAACCTAGACAGTAAAGGGGCACCTGGGTGGCTCAGTGGGTTAAAACCTCTGCCTTCAGCTCAAGTTGTGATCCCAGGGTCCTGGGATAGAGCCCCGCATGGGGAATCTCTGCTCGGCAGGGAGCCTGCTTCCCCCACCCCTCTCTGCCTGCCTCTCTGCCTGCTTGTGATCTCTGCCTGTCAAGTAAATAAATAAATCTTAAAAAAACAAAAACAAAAACCTAGACAGTAAGAAGGTTGCAGAGAAGGAAAGCAGGAGGAAGAGAGAAGGAAAAAAAAATAGTAAAAATGAAAAATAAGGTAAATAAATAAGAAGGATGGAAGAAGAAAGCTACTTGTAACCACTGTCCATACTATCTGAATGGTGAGTGCTTTCTTAAAAAGAGAATAAGAGAAATAAAACAGTGTCTATATAATCCATAATTAGCTTACTAAACAGATTGTAATTTCTATCCCAAATAGTGAATTAAGTTACCTAAATTAGGAGGAAGTGGACAATTAACATTCCAAATTCCTTTCCATAAAATGGAAGCTACATTTTAATCGGCTTACTTAAAATCTGAGAAGTTAGTGACTTTCTTCCAACTTCTTTTAGTAAACAACAGCAATGTAAACTTCAATTTTTTATCCACAAGAATCAGAATAATTCCCCAAGCTGAGCAGATAGGAAACTTTGGTAGAGCTCCCAAAAAATGACTAAACAAGAAAAAGATTAATCAAGATCCACAGCATGCCCAGAAGTTTCCAAAAGGATGTAATTCAAAGTGACTATAAGGAAGAATTTACATTTCATAAACTCTATAGAGAAGAACATTCTCTGAACATTTCCAAAAGCAAGGTAAGTTTAAGTTAAAACTCAAGTGTACAAAGCCAACTGGAGCCAAATGGTAGCATTTTCTTCCAGGCCTCTACTTTTATTCACTTAAATGTAGAAAAGGCCTGCAACAGGACTCCAGTCTAACTCAAGAATATGCCAGCTTAACAAATCTTTGTTCATTTTTTTTTCCCAAAGATTTTATTTATTTATTTGACAAAGAGAGACACAGTGAGAGAAGGAACACAAGCAGAGGGAGTAGGAGAGGGAGAAGCAGGCCTCCCGCCAAGCAGGGAGCCTAATGTGGGACTCAATCCCAGGACTGTGGGACCATGGTTGGAGCCGAAGGCAGACGCCTAATGACCGAGCCACCCAGGCACCCGCTTTGTTCATTTTCTGAGATGATTTCCTTTTCACTGTGGCTTGGAGGAAAGAGAAAGTTTTTATAAAAAAGAGAAACAAACCCAGTAAACTTTCATCAGAAGGAAAAGAAGTTTGCTTAATAAAAGTTAATGGAGATTGAAATGGCTAGCAACCAAGATAAGCATTATGTCCAATTTATGTATTTATTTACTTATTTTTATCTTCAGCATCCAACACAATGCCAAGCACCAGCAGATACTAAATAAATACATGCTCAATAATGAATGAAGGAACAAACAAACATTAGGAAAAAAGGGAAGGCACAAAATGCTGCAGACTATTTACCAAGTGAGAATCTTTCACTAAATACTTACTTGGAAATACTTTTTTCCTTGAGAAACAGGCCCAAACTGAGAGACAGGAAAGAGACCACTCCTCAGGGGTAATACTTAAGGGGCAGAATGATGTCAGTGTCATGGCAACAACATATGGTATCAGTATTTGAGATAGATACTGAGGAAGAACAAGTAACAGGGATTCTACAAACACCTACTATTGGCTGCCAGCTCTTTGCTGCCAGATTTTATTCTTAATCTACTGATTCTGATTTAGCATAATAGTCGTACCACATTTAGAGCTTGTTAAGGAAACTATGACCTTGGAGACCATGAGCTTCTGTTTGCACCTGCTATAAAGAGCAGCTGTAAAAGGTGTTAAGTGCAGAAAGGGAAGCTACCTCAAATCTGTTTTGGACATGTATGAATGTCATTAGTAGGGTCCCAACCAAAAATCAACCAACCAACAAACCACAAACACAGTCAAAAGAAGGTATTCAACAGAATTTAATGAATCATCTTTATAAGTATAGGCAGGATTTAGGTAAAGTAGCAAGGGATGGTGGAATACTCCCAAGCTACCAACATCAGGAGGCCATTATCATCATTAGGCCTAAGGGGCAATTACGGGGTTACCAGAACCCAAAAAGATCTGTAACTGGAGCTGGCTGGCAGAGAGGGCCATTGAAGAGAAGCTGAGACCTATTCACAAAACCACACAACAGCTCTAGCAACACAAATCCAGCAGGAGAGAACTGGCTATTCCATGCCTCTACTGATGTACCATCAGCCAAAACCAAACAGAAACCATAAAATAAGAGGTTAGTTGATAGAGCCCATATAATTTGCCTGCTTCCCAGAACACAGAGCAAGCTGAACAGAGCTGGAGGGGCAAAGAAGAATATGGAGCCCAAAAAGGTATTCTAAATGACTGCCACATAGCAAAACACAAGTACATAAAAAGTTTTTGCCAGTTACACCTAAATCCTCAAGACACCATGGGATGCCAGTTACACCTAAATCTTCAAGACACCATTCAAGACAAAAAAGTCATCAACATAGGTTACTTACTTGGGTCACTACTGCCTTGCATCAAGTTGAGGAAATAAAAAAAGAGGATTCCAGGAAACTTTTGTCATTTCTGCATCACTAAGGATAAACAAACCATTTGTTTATAATGGATCAGGTCTAAGATAACTCCCTTCTTTGAACTCAAAGGGTACATATTTCATACTTCCATTATTATGCTTACCATGATATACTGTAACCTGTTGGTTTGTTCTTCATTAGACCCTGATCTCCCTTAGAGCAAGGACTGTCTTACTCATCTTTGTATCCCTAGCACCTAACATGGACCTGGCAGAATCAGCCTTCAATCAGTGTGCACTGAATCAATCAGTGGACTCAGTGTCCACTCACTGGCAGCCTTATGCCATGGTGGATAAAATCTGGAATGACTCTCAGTAATTAAACACTAGTAAGTTTTATTCAGGACACCATTTAACACACCAGGCAAAAACACTGTTCCTTTCACACCAGCCCACTATCATTCCCTATAGAGCAGCTTTTCTCGTATGCTCAGATGCTTATAGCCAGCCTTATCTACAATGATAGAACTCATCATCAAAAAAGCCAGAGAAAGATGGCAAGACTATGCTCCATTTCAAATACATACCATCTCTCAAAATCCTGACTCTTTTTCTACGAACTTACCACATCCACTGAAGGAACTAATCACCTGGGTATATCAGATGGAGAATTCATGTTTTATAGTGATAAAGATGATGGAGGGGCACAAATGTACATACACACACCAAAAAAACACATGTTTAATGATCACTTCAACAGACATCACATTCCATAAAATTATAAAGTAGTCACGTAGCAAAATCATGTAACATCATCATATTAAAATGGATACACTGTATGATGTTGGAGTGGTCATTAACAGAACCTGGAACATATTCACATTGTAATTATGAATCACTTTCACATAACCCTGTACTTAAGAAGTGTTTAATCATCTTTTTGTTGGTATAGTTAACTCTTACTGGTATATTCTCACAGAAAATGAATAAAGTTAATGCCAAGTTGATAACCCCTAATTTTAGGGTGTCAATCTCCTGCTGTCAGTAAAGTGAATAAAAACCAAATTTAAAATAACCCTTACACTCCAATAAAAAGGTGAATTTGCTATCAGAATGTATTGCCTTCCAGGGGCACCTGGGTAGTTCAGTCAGTTAAGTATCTGCCTTCGGCTCAGGTCATGACCCCAGAGTCCCAGGATCAGACTCCCTGCTCAGTGGGGATACTGCTTCTCCTTCTCCCTCTCCCTGTTGCTCCCCCTGCTTGTGCTCTCGAGCGCACACTCTCTCTTTCTCTAATAAATAAATGAAAATCTTTTTTAAAAATGTACTACCTTCCAAAACTCAGCATGAAAAAGTTCTTTATCTCCTCCCCCACTGCCCTCTTTCATTGCTGTTTGTAATGGAGGACTGATACTGTTAAATCTACTGTCATCTTATATATGAAAATAAAAAGAAGTGAGTACTTCATTTTCTGTTTAGGAAAAGGGAATTCTGGGCCCATGATGAAAATCTTCTGAATTACTTTAAAAGAATCTTGAGTAATACAGTAACAGATAAAACACATTTCAAACAGATGAGATATCTTCTTCTAAAACATACTTAATCCTTAAGTCCCCAAAGCAAGTCTTTCCAAAACCATCAAAGATATTTAAAATAAAAAACGCAATTGTATCTTTTTGGGAACCATCATAAATCCTGCAACTGTCAGGTCAATGTAGCAATAAAATTATTCTTACCTCTGTAGTATAATTATGTACTATTTGCATCATGTTGAAAACACAGACAAGAAGAACTTGTAATTTATAAGTCTGTTTTTAATGTTTTTCCATTATAAGCAAATTTTAAAACATACAAACAATACACAGGTCTACCTTGTGACTTTGTGATTATTAATATTAGCTTTAGCTACCTTAAAGTGGTATTATGTCTCATTTGTCCTAATACAGTGCTTGGCCCATAGAAAAAAACCTGACATTTGTTTTATAAATGAATAACTCTCACAAGGTAGGAGAAGAGGAAGTTGATACATAATTCTGAGAGTACACAATATGCAGCAATGACAGGGTACTAGCCAATATATTAAAATTATCAAAATTACTTCTGACCATTTTCCTCTCCCTTCTCTAAAATATAAATGAAGCTTAACGAAGCCCTACTGACGGTGAGTATGGGTTAAAGTACATTTTAAAATTTTACATCTTATCCGAGGGGAGGTGGGTGAGAAAATGGGTGAAGCAGGTGAAGGGGATTAAGAGTACACTTATTTTGATGAGCATGGAGTCATATGCAGAATTGTTGAGTCACTATACTGCACACCTGAAACTAACATAACACTGTTTTTTAAAAAACTACATTGGAATTAAAAGACAAATCTAAACGAAAATGAAATTTATCATCTTTACCAAAGATAAACCTTTCATTGTCAATAAATCAATTTCAATACATTTAATAGTTATTAATATGTCTTGACAACTGAAAGAGTTCCTCAGGTTTCTATAGTGTTCCTAAACGTGTTTTGCTTTCCTAAACTTAACTCCAAAAATTCACTGTGGAGGAGCTCTACAGGAAGTGTCTTAGTCAACAATAAAGATATTTCGTAGATAATAAAAAGGGATTTTACCTCAAAGAGAAGAATTTCTAAGAATTGAGCAAGACTGCAAGCCCCTAAGTGTACAGGTTTGAGGCAGGAAAAGTGGAATTCGGGATTCAAACCCGGGGAATTTCTTACCCGTGAAAGGCTATTAGGCACACCTGCACCTAGGATTCTCAAGTCACAGATTCCCCCAGCCAGGGAACTTGCCAGAACCATTACTTCCATACTTGATTAGGGCTACCCAAACCTCAATCAGATCTTGTTTCTTTTTTTTTTTTTTTTAAGAACATCTAAATAGTTCGCAACATACTGCTTTACAAAATACATATTAAAAAGATGAAAGTTTCCTTCCAAAGCCTATCCCTCATCCAGATGACTTCAATTCTTGTCAAAAGAAAGAAGCACCTGCCAACCAGCAGCCCCAGAAATGAACTCTTCCATGAGGAAGACAACGCCAAATCTGCTGCAGCCAAAGAATGTCTAGTGCTCCTTGTGGGCTGTCACTGGAGATGGAAAGCTACACCATGGCAAGGTCTGTACAGAGAAGGAAAGAGGTCTGGAGCACGCGCGCGCGCGCACACACACACCCAAACACACACACCCAAAAAGGCAAGCTTCTTCGGACCTATAGGCAGAAACCTGGCATCCTCACGCCCACTGGCAACGTGACAATTTACAACCGGGCAACACCTTCTAATTAGGAACGTTCTAGCCTTTTAAAGATGAAAAATTAAACTGCTTCCCACAAGTAAGATAAACCAGGCACTGGCGCCTGTTACTGAGAATCCTCAGTGAATCAAACCTCCGTGTCGCTCCTGAACCTGACAAGCCGGTGACCGGGTTTCCCTACAGCGTGGAGGGGAGGAGCCCACCCCGCTCTTGTTGGGAGTGGAACTGGAAACAGAGGACAGGAGCAAGGCACTGAGCGCAGAGGCGTGAACAGCGTCCAAGCAGAGCTGAGCTCAGCACACCCGCAGGAGACAGACAGAGGAGGTCACACGGGGGCCTGGGTGCAGGCTGCAAAGCGGGATCCCGGGGCTGCGGAAGCGGCCCCCGGAGTCTCCCCTAGCAAAGGCGTGCGCGTCAGGCGCACACACACCGCCCCCACGCCCGTCCGCAGCTCTCCGCGAGTCCCCTCCCAGAAGACACACGCCCGTACCCACCGGGGCACACGCCCCTCGGGCCGGCGGCGCCTACGTACCCAGCAACACGCAGAGCACATCAAGGGCCACGTACGGCAGCCGCGTCTTGTCAAACATGGTCCCGGCGGCCCGACGCGGGCGGTAGATGAGGCACACGATTCACGACACTGGGCCACGGGGTGGCGACGGCCCCAGCTGTGCCTCCTCTCGGCGGGAGAAGCGCCTCTGAGGGCAGACGAGGTCCTGCCGGCTCTCTGGCGGCCAACAATGGCGCCCGGGACCCCTACCCTCGCAGCTCCCACGCCCCGAGACGTTCGCGTGCCAGCCGCGGTTGCTCCGTGGTCTCGGGCCCTCCTCGGTAGGCCCTGGCCTGCCCGGGCGGTTAGCTGTCGCGATCCCGAAGCCCGCTCCAACGGGCGGGGCGTCGGAACTCGTGCTTTAAGGATGGGACCGGTAGGGAGGAGGAACATGGGCTCGGCCCCTCCTGCGGGGCAGCGCGGGACTGGCCAGCCTGCGGCCTCGCTGGCTGAGGGGAGCACAGCAAACTCTAAACGGCCAGTAATGGGGCGGTGGGGCGGGGCCGGGAACCCCAAGCCCGAGAGCTTTGGCCAATCAGCGCCGCCAGCCCCGCCCCGCCCGACCTGCGGACCCCGCCCCTAAATTGGGATGCACTGCGGTCTGGCTGACGTTGGGGGCGCCCCGGGTGTGAGGCGAGGGCCGTTGCTCTGACCGGCGTTCCTGCGGTGGTCGCAGGAAGATGTCTCGGGAGTCCTGGCCGAGGATTATTGCTGCCGGGAAGGAGAGCTAGGCTCCGGGCCCACGATCCGGCCTCCTTCCAGCCATCCTTATCCGTACAGATTGGCTAATAAAGAGGTCTGAGGCAGGCAGTGACAGAGACTTGTCCGAGCGTTATTTAGGCTCCTGTGAGCCTTTTGCTTGCTTAGGCTTCGACGTAGGCCCTCAAGTGTGGTCTGGCTGAACCCAGTATTAGTACGAATCCTGCTAAGTCATCGCGCTCCTTGATGTCTGATGCCTTTGATACGTGATCAAATAACTGATCCTCCACCTTTGGCCTGCCTTTCTGTTTCTTCATAGTAATTTTCCATCCACTGAACCCTCGCTCTGCTTGTTTGTTGGCTATAAATTCCCAGCTGTCTTTACTGTATTCAAAGCGAAGCAAAATTTCTTTCTCCTATTGTAGTAATTTTGACCCCCCAATAGCAATAGTTTTCCTCACCATTTTAACAAGTGTAAATCATTTTTCTTTAACCTGGGTGGCTCAGATGGTTAAGCGTCCACCTTTAGCTCAGGTCCTGGAATGGAGTCCCGAGTCGAGTTCCCTGCTCAGCAGGGACTCTGCTTCTCCCTCTCTCCCTGCCTCTCCCCCTGCTTGTGCTCGCTCGCTCTCTCTCTCTCTCTCTCTCAAATGAATAAATAAAATCTTTAAAAAAAAAAAAGAATGTAAATTTTGTGTTTCACCTTTTGTTGGAATATCTTTTTAAAAGTTTTAACAATTTATAACAAAAAAATGTGCCATTGTTGATATGGCTTTCTTTACTTCCAGAGTAAAGTACAAAGTCCCCAGAGTGAAAGGTCACAGCAAATTGAAATTACTTGTGATATCTAAGTATTTGGTATTCATTCAAAACATATTTATTGTTACTGTGTGCTGGGCATAGTCTAGGGACAGTGCTTTATTTAAACAGGTTTTGAAATAAACATTTACTTTTTTAAAACGCCTTTTCAAAAGTAAACATTCAAAAAACCCTATTGATTAATTTTATTTTATTCACTCATTCATTCCTTCAGCATTTGTTGAGTCCCTCGATATACATCAAACTCAGTGCACACTATAGAGACACTAAAATGAACAAGAAAAGATCTCTGCCCTCTAGGAGCCAACCGCCCCGTCAGGAAGTCTAATGTGTAATCAAATGAACATTGTGATGTTGGCTTACAGCAGGCACACAAAGCAGGAGTAAGTGTTTTGCCTGAGAGCTCTGGAAACACTGCATAGGGAGGTGCACTTTCCCATCCCTCTGCCAACACCAGAAGACATTTTCTTAGGTTAGAAGGAGGTAAAGAAAACAGTTAATATATTAACAGATTTTTTGCCTTTTGGAGGAGTTACAGTTAATAACTTTTAAAATAGATCAACAAAAGAAAGTCCATTAAGATGTATTAAGCCATATCCTGTTTTTTAAATCCCAGACTGTACTCCCAGGCGGTTGTACTATTTTACCTCACCCACACTAGCAGTAGTGACCATCCCACATTTTTATCAACATTTACTTATTTTTTAAAGATTTTATTTATTTGACACAGAGAGAGATCACAAGTAGACAGAGAGGCAGGCAGAGAGAGAGGGGGAAGCAGGCTCCCTGCTGAGCAGACAGCGGGATGCGAGGCTCATCCCAGGACCCTGAGATCATGACCTGAGCCAAAGGCAGAGGCTTAACCCACTGAGCCAGGCGCCCCTCAACATTTATTTTTGAGATGTCTTCATTTTTGCTAATTTCGTGATTATACTATGTAGTCATAATGAGTGGTTATCACAATGTAGTCATAATTTGATTTCCGTGATCACTAATGTGACTAGGCATCTTTCTCTAAATTTATTCACCACAAATGTTTCTTCTGTCAATGGCCTGTCTTTCGCATATTTTTCTATTGGGTTGATTTATCTGAGCAGAGAGCCTGATGCAGGGCTCGATCCCAGGACCCTGAGCCAAAAAGCAGAGGCTTTAACCCACTAAGCCACCAGACACCCCAGGGTAGAAGTTCTTTTTTTTTTTTTTTTTTTTTTTTTTACGATTTTTATTTATTTATTTATTTGACAGAGATCACAAGTAGGCAGAGAGAGAGAAGGAAGCAGGCTCCCTTCCAAGCTGAGAGCCCGATGCCGGGGCTCAATGTCAGAACTCGATCCCAGGACCCTGGGATCATGACCTGAGCCCAAGGCAGAGGCTTTAACCCACTGAGCCATCCAGGTGCCCCAGGGTAGAAGTTCTTTATATAATCTCAATAGTAATCACTTATGGCTTGTGATTTCACTTCCTTTATGAACAGCTAGGTTACAGAGTTCTTACAAATGTTATATACACAGAAATCTACTGGCAGGTTTCTGTGAAAGTTCTTGCTCTCTTGACCAAAGATAAAGACTGGCTTCCCTTCCCTTCTCTTTCCACCTTCTTTGAACATGAACATGACATTTAGAGCTATAGCAACCATCTTGTGATCATGAGGAAAAAGCCTATAAGAGTAGTCCCCCTAGTCTTTAGAATATAATGTTGAACCACTAAAACAGTCAGCAACTACCTACCTCCAGATTTTTTCATATGTGAGAGAAAAACAATTGCTTAAGCTCAAGTATTCACGACTGTTACAAGGCTAAAGAGTATGTTGAGTCCTGTTTCTGAGAACTCACACGTCATATTACTTTAAGAAAACCTTTTACTTGAGCTTGCTTAATTGAATCAAACCATAATGCCCTGAATAAAACAATTTGGGCAGACAGGAAAGAGTGCTGAGTGGACTGTGAAGAACGGTTTGAGCAAAGAGGCAAAACCAGTAGCATATTCTGAGGCCTCTGAGTAAGATAGGTGAAAAACCTCACAGTGTGGGTGAGTGGAAGATAAGGTTCTAAAAGTGCGGTTATGACAGTTTATACCTTAAGAGTGTGTCTGGAGGCAAAGAAGAATCACTGAAAATGCATAGTGACCTGCTGAAAAGGTAATTTAAAACAGGTGATCTAGCTGTGAGAGGAAGTCCTAATCTCTGTAGTGGGTTATAAACTGAAGAAGGGCAAACCTTATTTTGTAAACTGGATTATCTGGTTTCAAATCATTTTCTCTGTGTATTTCCATTTCGTTACCCTCCATCCTTCCTAAAATCTTGTTTATGGCTCCCAGTCCTTTTACAGTTTTGCTAAGGGGTATGAGGGTTAAAGTCTTCTGCTAACTCTTGAGCCAGTGCACAAATGGGAAGAACTATAGAAGGAGGTGAACCTCTAGGATTAGCCTTGGGGACCTCATGGGTGGGCAAACGGGCTCCACCGAGATAGTCCCCTCCGACCCACCCTCTCCTTCAGTGTCAAGCTTGCAGAGCTTGAATGTTATGCTGTCGTTGGTTTTCAGGAAGCCAAAATTTTCTTAATAGGCTTACTGTGATGATCAAACACGAAAAAGTGTGAGTGCCGTTGCCTAGCAAACATCTGATCTAAGCAGACACTCAACATATATATTTTTTCAAAAACAAAGATTTCTGTGACTCCCTCCATTATTTCTGCTTTCCTAACACCCACTCAACCCCAAATCTACCCTGGTTCCCTAATCCACTGAAGAAATGGTGTTGGTCTGACGTGACTTGTTCTTAGTAAATCCACACCTGGTACTGTTGATCACCACTTCCTTTCTCTACGATGGTCACAAATTATTGCCTTAATAATCTCTTTAAAAATGTGTCACCAAGGGGGGTGCCTGGGTGGCTCAGTGGGTTAAAGCCTCTGCCTTCAGCTCAGGTCATGATCCCAGAGTCCTGGGATCAAGCCCCACATAGGGCTCTCTGCTCTGCAGGGAGCCTGCTTCCCTTCCTGTCTCTCTGCCTACTTGTGATCTCTCTGTCAAATAAATAAATAAAATATTTTTTAAAAAATATGTGTCACCAAAATACAGGAGTTAATCACCTATAAGATATCTATAGCATTAGAGACAATGCATATATTTTCTTTAAAAAAAATCTTGAATAGGATGGCCATCCATTTCCTACTCTTCTTCAGAATCCACCTTCTTCAGCTGTTTTAGCCACATAATAAAACCCGTCCTTCTCTCACAACCCTTGCTTTGTGCTCTTCTTATATTATCCATGTCCCTCTCCTAAACCCCATCCCTGGATGGGTACAACTGCTGAACTCGTTACCTTAAGCAATGGGAGTAGGCCTCCTTCAGCATTGTATTCCCAGCTCCAGAGTTGTACTCGGCAGTTAAGAAAATTTAAAAAGTTTTAATAAAAAAATGAGAAAAAGGAAAATAAATAGTTGAGAAGAGAGTCAAGCTGTGCCTCCCACACTTTTCTGTTGTTATTTTAGCAAATGGAAGCTTGTCTGGGGTGAAGGTGGGAAGCAGGTTTAATTTTCCTGCTTACAGGTCTATGATACCACTTTATAAGCACTCTTTTGTGTTCTCTAGTATGTGAAGTGGTTTAAAAAGTGGATCTATTCCCTTCTAAATCACGATGGTACAGAATAATTCTAACTGGAAGTCAAAGAATCAAAGGAAAGCAAAGGAAACTTATGTCCTTTCCTCCTTTTCTTTCTCATTAAGATCAGAGCCAGGAATGCATTTCTAGGCACTTCTTACCCTTCAGAGCTACCTTCCCTTTCAGAGTGTCTTCCCTAACAGATTTCATTTAGTTTGTTCTTTTAAAATGCTACCTTTGGAGAGTCTATGGCAATGATACTAGAACTTTTTACTTTGAAATCATCTAGGGTGTTGGTTCAACAGGCTTCCCTGGGCAGGGTCTGGGGAAGGGGTGACAGGCACCATGTCCTGCTGTGATGGTAACAAGAAGAAGCCTCTGAAACAGCCCAAGAAGCAGGCCAGGGAGATGGACAAGATAACGCATTCAAGCAGAAACAGAAAGAGAAGCAGAAGCAAGAAGAGCTAAAAACGAAAGCCACAGGGAAGGGGCCCCTGGCCACAGGTGGAATTAACAGATCTGGCAAAAGGGAAGCCAGCGCCAGTGCCTGAGGCAAAAGTGATCCTCAGTTCCATTCCTATTTAAACATCTGGATCTCTACTCCCCCTTTCCACCCTGTCCTAGCGTTTGTTGCCACCTGTAACTGGAATGAAGTGTTGTCTTAGATCCTGTTGTAGATTTAAGAATAAACTTTTGTTAAAAAAAAAAAAAATGAAGCAATCATTTAAAAAAAAAAAAAAAGCCCAGCTCCATTCTATCTCCAGAGATTCTAAGATAAAGATTTAGCATGGAACCCAAGCATTATTTTCTTATCATGTTTAACAAAAGCCCCAGGAGATTCTGATGGCCATCAGAATTTGAAAACCTCAGATCTAGTCTGTCCACATTTTCACTTTCCAGACAAGGTGGGGTTTTTTGGACAAGTTTTTTGGGTTTTTTTTTTTTTTTTTTTAAGATTCTTATTTATTTGACAGAGAGAGACACAGCAAGAGGAGGAACACAAGCAGGGGGAGTGCGAGAGGGAGAAGCAGTCTTCCTGCTGAGCAGCCCCTCCTCCCTCCCCCCCTTGGGATCCCAGGACCCTGGGATTATGACCACAGCCAAAGGCAGACACTAGTTTTAGTAAAGTTTTAATAAAATGAAATCACTTTCCTCAAAGTAATTAAAACACATTAAGACCATTGTAAGCACCACACAGTAATTAAACACCTGGGCTCAGGAATCAGGTTCACCAAATACCTTTGAGCAAATTACCTAAAAGTTTCTGTGCACCAATTTCCTCACTTGTAAGATAAGAGCGATAATAAAAGTACCTACCTTATAGGTTTATTGTGAGGATTAAATGAGATAATATGTCTAGAACACTTAGCACAACAATGCCAAAGCACACAGAGGTAATAAATGTTGGACATTATTAAATGAAGATTCTTGTCACCTCTTCATCGGAAGCAGGTTGATGGTATGTTCTACTAGCCTAAGAATAGTGTTCAGGGGCTCTCCAAACTCTGCAATTTTATGTTAAATTTTATGTTTATGTGTTCCGCTGAGAAATAGATCTATAGGTAGCTCTTCCCAGATTCTCCGAGAGGGTCTGTAACTGTCCTGAGCTCTAGAACCTAGCTTCTCAAACAGTGCCCTTAACTGGCAGTGTCTGTCTTCCCTCGGGCTTCTCAGAAAGGTGGATTCAGACCACACCCCAGAAATGCTAAATCAGAATCCGTTTCGGTAAGATCCCAAGTGATTCCCGTGCACATTAACATTTGACAAGCACTGCTCCAGAAATTTCCCAAATTTCCGTGATAATGAGAATAACCTGGTATCTTATTAAATATGCAGATTATCTGGGATCTTCTTTAGAAATTGTGACTCATTAAATCTGGGTTACTCTTTTGCAGGTGGGGTGAGTGTTATTCTTATATTTAGGGAGGAAACACTGGTCTCAAAGATGAAGTCATCTGTAAGTGAAGAATTTGTCAGAGAATCTGTTTTTTGCTGACCTAGCCTTCCTGCCATAGCTTCTTTGTCTTTGCAGGTAAGAGTGAAGGAGAGGGTATTTAGTACTGAGGCTGCTTAAAGCCCAGATGATCTCCAGTTCCTATGCATGTGAAGCCTTGTGATCAATCCCTTTGTTTTCTCTAGTAAGCTTGCTTCTCTATAGCTAGCCACAAAAAATGCCTAATACAATGTGTTGGTATTTTATAGAATACAATATGTAATACATATAAAGCAATATTGGTAACATTACACCTGAGAATTTACATTCCAGCATAAGAGCTAAAAACATAATCCCATTGAAATCACCCTGGGTAATCCTTCCCAATCCCATACCCTCAGCCTGCTCATTTTCCACTCCCTCCAACACAGAGTTCGTGACCACCTTCTACATTTTGCCTTTATCATTCTCTTCACTTAAAAGAAAATCATGATGGGGTGCCTGAGTGGCTCAGACCATTAAGAATCCGACTCTTGATTTCAGCTCAGGTTATGGTCTCAGGGTGGTGAGATAGAGCCCCGCCTCAGGCTCTGCACTCAATAGCGAGTCTGCCTGGGATTCTCTCCCTTTCCCTCTGCCCACCCCCCCAATGGTGCTTAATCTCTCTCTCTCAAATAAATCAATCAATCTTCAAAAGAAAATGATGGCTTTGCCACATATTTGTCCCTAGTCAGTGTTTAAAATGTTTTGAATTTTATAAGAACAGTGTACTATGTACACTAGTAAGGATTTGCTTCTCCACTTATCATTATTACTAGTGTTTATTCATGTTATTTCCTGTTCCTACAGATCAGTTATTCTCACTGATGGATAAATTTCCATTTGTGTAAATATGCCCTTCTACTTATTCATTCACCTGCCAATTGACATCTGGGTGATTTACTTCAGACTTTTAAAATTCATTTCAAAAAAATACATGTAAGCAGGAGTATCTCTAGAGCACTTAATAGGAGTGGAATAGCTAGGGTATTGGGGTAGGTTGGCAATGAACCCCAAAGATATGTCCACATCCTCATCCTTCAAACCTGTGGCCATACCTCATACAGAAAAAGAGTTTTAGCAAATGTGATTAAGTTAAATATCTGGGGATTTTCTTGATTCAAGATTATCTTGAATTATTCAAGTGAGCCCTAAATGCAATCCCACCCTTCTTATAAAGTGGGAGGCAGAAGGAGATTTGAATCTAGACAGAAGAGAAGAAGGCAACGTGCCTTCTCAACACCTTGATTTCAGTCCAGGGAAACTGACATTAAACTTCTGGCCTCCAGAACTATGAGGAAATAAGTTACTCTCGTTTTAAGTCATCAAGTTTGTGGTCATTTGCTGCAGCAGACATCAGAAAGTAATACAAGTATGCATACATACAACTTGAGAAGATAATGCTAAACTATTTTCAACTGATGATATGTCAACGTCATGTATCAAATATTAGTTCCAGTGGTGGTTCCAGAATTCTTGTATAGGAGGATTTAGGAAACTTGTTTTGAAGTTATATTTTCCCAATACTTTTAAAACAATGGGGGAAAGCCCATCAAGGATCCCTATCAAAGACTACTGGTGGCGAGAGTGGGTTGCTATTCATAGACACACTCTCAAGTTATTACTTTGCAGGCTTACTAATCACAACTGAGTTCTCTGCTTAGTTGTATTATTCTCTTGTTGGAAATCACAGAGAGATAATCTTGTTGGCCTCAGGCTGGGGAGGTGTAACTAGTTCTTAGATGCCGGAGCAGGTTTTTAGGATCACTGGCATGCCATGTGTTTATTGGAATGATTTCCCTGTTTATGAAGCTACTTTTGTTGTTACACCAAGAGTAGGTTTATGTAGAAGCATTGTCCTGGTCTTTATACCTTGCAGAAACAGCATGTCTTTTCAGAACAGAGCCTCCAAGAACAGCCAAGGGGCTGAACTGCAGATAAGCCCACTGTGCCCTTTACTCTTTGCATGTTTGTTTGATTCAACACAGCTCACAGCTCTTGGTCCTACCAAACTTCAGACACTCTAGGATCACTGTTGCTGCTGCTGCTGTCAGTTGCAGCCCATAAGGGATAAAAGAAAGAGATTTTTTTTAAAGACTTTTAGTTATTTATTTATTTGTTATTTTTTTGAGAGAGAGGGTGAGCACGTGCTCAAGCAAGCATGGGCAGGGGATAAGGCAAAGGGAAAGAATCTCAAGCAAACCTCCTGCTGAGCTCAGAGCCCCACTGGGGGCTCGATCTCACAACCCTCAGATCATGACCTGAGCCGAAATCAAGAGTCAGTCACTTAAATGACTGAGCTGCCCAGGCACCGCAGGGATAAAAGCATGAGATTCAAAAAAAATTTTTATTTCCAACAATCAGGAGGACAATATATTAGTTTCTGTTTCTGCTTTCACAAATTACCACAAAATTCAACGTGAAGTTACAGTCTGTGGGTCACAAGTCCAACATGTGTCTCACTGGGCTAAAATCAAGGTGTTGGCAATTCTGTGCCCCTTTCTGGAGGATTTAGAGGAGAATCTATTTCTTTCCCTTTTGCAGTTTCTAAAGGCTGCCTACATTCCATGGCTCCGAGTCTCTCTCCTTCCTCTTCAAAGCCAGCAAGAGTACATCCCTGACCATCTTTCCACAGGCACATCTCCTTCTAATTGCAATGGGAGAAGTTCCCCAATTTTAATTTTAATTTTTCTTAACATATAATATATTATTAGCCGCAAGGGTATAGGTCTGTGAATCGCCAGGTTAACACACTTCACAGCACTCACCATAGCATACACCCTCCCCAATGTCCATAACCCCACCCCCCTCTCCCTAGCCCCCCGCCCCCGGCAACCCTCAGTTTGTTTTGTGAGATTAAGAGTCTCTTATTGTTTGTCTCCCTCCCGATCTCATCTTGTTTCATTTATTCCTTTCCTACCCCACAAAACCTCCACGTTGCCTCTCAACTTCCTCATATCAGGGAGATCATATGATAATTGTCTTTCTCTGATTGACTTACTTCGCTCAGCATAATACCCTCTAGTTCCATCCACGTCATTGCAAATGGCAAGATTTCATTTCTTTTGATGGCTTCATAGTATTCCATTGTATATATATACCACCTCTTCTTTATCCATTCATCTGTTGATAGACATCTAGGTTCTTTCCATAGTTTGCCTATTGTGGACATTGCTGCTATAAACATTCGGGTGCACGTGTCCCTTCAGATCGCTACATTTGTATCTTTAGGGTAAATACCCAGCAGTGCAATTGCTGGGTCGTAGGGTAGCTCTATTTTCAACTTTTTGAGGAACCTCCATGCTGTTTTCCAGAGTGGTTGCACCAGCTTGCATTCCCACCAACAGTGTAGGAGGGTTCCCCTTTCTCCGCATCCTCGCCAGCATCTGTCATTTCCTGACTTGTTAATTTTAGCCATTCTGACTGGTGTGAGGTGGTATCTCATTGTGGTTTTGATTTGTATTTCCCTGGTGCCCAGTGATGTGGAGCACTTTTTCATGTGTCTGTTGGCCATCTGGATGTCTTCTTTGCAGAAATGCCTGTTCACGTCCTTTGCCCATTTCTAGATTAGATTATTTGTTCTTTGGGTGTTGAGTTTGATAAGTTCTTTATAGATTTTGGATACCAGCCCTTTATGTGATATGCCGTTTGCAAATATCTTCTCCCATTCTGTGGGTTGTCTTTTGGTTTTGTTGAATGTTTCCTTTGCTGTGCAAAAGCTTTTGATCTTGATGAAGTCCTAATAGTTCATTTTTGCCCTTGCTTCCCTTGCCTTTGGTGATGTTTCTAGGAAGAATCTGCTGCGGCTGAGGTCGAAGAGGTTGCTGTCTGTGTTCTCCTCAAGGATTTTGATGGATTCCTGTCTCACATTGAGGTCCTTCATCTATTCTGAGTCTATTTTCATGTGTGGTGTAAGGAAATGGTCCAATTTCATTTTTCTGCATTAAGTTCCCCAATTTTAAAGACACATGTGATTTTTAGGTCCTGGGTATCTCTTGTCAAGGTCCTTAATTTAATTACATCTGCAAGTCCCTCTTGCCATATAAAGTAATATTTGAAGGTTCTAATAATTAGGACATGGATATCTTTGGGGGAGGCATTATTCTGTTTACCATAGCAGAATTCTTTAAAGAGGGAAATACAGAACAAACACTATGCTTATTTAGCTACAAGTACTATAGACATATATGCCACATAAGCAAACTGTTGTCCTGAGGGTCCATTAAAGCATTTCATTTAAAACTTTTTGGGGCACCTGGGTGGCTCAGTCAGTTAAGGAGCTGCCTTTGGCTCAGTTCATGATCTTGAGGTCCTGAAATTGAGCCCCATGTCGGACTCCCTGCTCAGTAGGGAGCCTGCTTCTCCTCCCTCTGCCTCTGCCCTCTTCCCCAACTCCTGCTCATTCTCTCTCTCTCAAATAAATAAATAAATAAATAAATACATCTTTAAAAATACATCTTAATACATCTTAAAAAAATACATCTTAAAAAAAAATTATGTGTCAGGGCACCTCAGTTAAACGTCTGACTTCAGCTCAGATCATGATCTCAGGGTTATGGGATCTAGTCCCACATTGGGCTCCCTGCTCAGCAGGCAGTCTACTTGTTCCTTTGTGCCTTCCGCCCCACCCCCCACCTCGTGCTTTCTCTTTCTCAAATAAATAAAAAAAACTTTCAAAAATAAATAAGAAATAAAAAGATTATATGTCTTAGTTATTTAGTGAGACTAATTACATGGAAATTTTATTTCATGGAACTTTAATAAATAAAAATATGACATGTACCAACCTACACTGAAAGCCCACAAATCTCAATACATTTTGCTTTCTCCTAATCTTAATTGTTCTCCCAGTAATACCAGACTTTCACTTTCCTAGGAATGTAACACTTTACTACAAAACTGTAGTAGAAACCTAATGTAACAAGCATCTGGTATTACTTATCTCGTACATGCTTTTTGCCAAAGTGAGATACTGAGAGAGGTGCCTGGGTGGGTCAGTCAGTTGGGCGGCTAACTCTTGATTTCAGCTCAGGTCATGATCTTGGAGTCCTGGTGTGGAGCACCAAATCAGGCTCCGTGCTCAGCAGGAAGTCTTCTTCTCCCTCTGCCTCTGCCCTTCCCCCACCCTGCTTGCTTGCTCTCTCTCTCTATCTCTCTCTCTCAAATAAATAAATCTTTTTTAAAAAGTGAGATACAGATAAATATTTACTGCCAGGTAGATAAAAATAAAGTCTTAGTTTATAGGCCTGGTTTTCTAATTTTATTTATTTTTATTTTTTTTTAAAAGATTTCATTTATTTATTTGACAGACAAGAGATCACAAGGAGGCAGAAAGGCAGGCAGAGAGAGAGAGGAGGAAGCAGGCTCCCTGCTGAGCAAAGAGCCCAATGTGGGGCTCCATCCCAGGACCCCGGGATCATGATCTGAGCCAAAGGCAGAGGCTTTAACCCACTGAGCCACCCAGGCGCCCCTGGTTTTCTAATTTTAAAAATCTGACTAATTCCCATAAAAGAGTATTCAGTTCACCAAAAAAAGAAAGTTCTAGGTGCTTAAAAATAAATAAGTTTCAGAAAAACAACCTATCACCTTTTCACACCAGAAATATGTGTTGGACTATATTGAAAAGAATCTCTTTCAAATTCTCTCCTCTAATTCTGATCAGATAGTTTCCCTTGCAAACTATGCACATCCAATCATCAAATATTTATTAAGCAGCTCCTATATACTAGATACTCTAGTCATATGGCTTCCAGAAGACATTATACCCTTGTGGCCTTTTTGAAGGCCACAGGATGCAGCCTTTCGGGAGGTACCAAGATTTATCACACATTTGGAGGAACCTCAAAGATGCCTCAGGACCCCACCTACATGAAGGGGACCTTCCTGCCTGATTCTTGCCCACTGGCCCAGGAGTGACTGGGGGCCTGGTTCTGAACCAGTGTTAGCCCTGTGGCTGTGGCCCTGTAGCAGCCAGGATCCAACCAGGAATTTAATAAAGGGGATTGGTTACCTGGGTAATGAAATAGCTGAGATGCCAGGAGGGGACATTCCAGTATTCCAGATATTAGCAGCAGCAGCAGAAGGAACACACACTACCACCTGAAAGCGGGATAGAGGATAGAGAATCATATGATTAGAGCCCATGGGCAAGTGCCAGCCAGTGGAAGCCAGAACCGCAGTGGGCCTGTCTGATGGAAGTGGAAACCGTGAAGGAGACACACTGGCGACCAGAGGAGGCTAAGACAGAAAAGCCAGGAAAAGGCCCTGCTTTCTTTCTTCAGCCTTTCAGATGGATGCAGGTACCGCTCACTGACTGATCCCCTCTGAAAGTCAGGCTGTAGGGAGCTAGGAAACAGCCCATAGGAATCAGGCACCCTGCCCTGCTGAGCAGAGCAGACGAAAAGCTGAAGAATAGATCTGAGAATGCTGACCCAGGACTAACACAGGACTAGTATGAGACGTCTTGGATTCCAGATGCCTATCTGTTTCATAGTTACCTGCAGCTGAGCCCTGCACACTAGCCAGTTAGAATTTCTATGATCTCTCGCTGCAACTCCCCATCACCGGCTTCCTGTCTGAGTGCACACTGGAATCACCTGGAGGCCATTTGAAAAAGGACCAATTTCTGGGCTTCTCCCCAGATACTGAATAAGAGTTTTGAAAGTAAAGTAGAAAAACCTGTATTTTTAGCATCTCAACTTGATTCTGATGTAGATGGCCTTTGGATAATTTTTTTAAGTGGGTCTTAAAGGTGGGACTACTCTAATTCCAAATTTATGGATCTTCCAAGTTCTCTTTCATCCTGATAGAATGAAACCCGTCATGCTGGACTATAGAATGCAAGTGGTCTCCAAACAAACACACAATATTTAATATATAAAAATAGATTTGAACTTTATATTATTCCTAAAATCCAAATGAGAGATTAATTTCAGTATCATTCTTATAACCTGATAATGTCCAATAATATCTGTGAACATACTGTTTTTCTGGTTTAAATTGAATTAAGCGTGGCATTAAAAAGAAAACTTCCTCCGTAATCTGATTTTAGTTAATATAGGGATTGGCCATTTTAGACTTTAGCCATAATTGTGTATTTTTCACATAGTTGAAAAGGCACTAAACATCAGAAGCCTGCATCCATAGACGACAGGATTCATGGCACCTGGTGGCTCAGTTGGTTAAGCATTTGATTTCAGCTCAAGCCATGATATCAGGGTTTGGGGATCAAGTCACACGTTGGGCTCCCCTCTCAGTGGCAGGTGGAGGGGTGGTTCTGTTTGTCCCTTTCCCTCTGCCCCTAACTGCTCATGCCCTCTCTCCCTCTCAAATAAACAAATAACATCTTTGGGGAAAAAAGAAGACTGGATTCATTTCTTGCAGATTTGGTCCTTCTTGTAATTTATCAGTATCTTTTCTATTATTTTGTTTTGTTTCTTACTAAAGACCAAACGGCAATCTGAGGAGGTACCTCAATGACCATACAGTACTAGGGGAAGGAGAGAGCTGAGCAATTGGGGCTCTGAGCCTGGATCTAGCTTGGACCTGAGCACATTTTTCTTTAATGTTTTACATATTAGGTTTCTACATACAATTTCATGTGGAAAAGAAAAAAAGCTTTCCCTTACTCAGTTCTGAAAATCCTGGATTCTGGACAAAGCTTCACATAGAGCAAATGAATAAAAGTTTCCATAATTGCAGAATCTTACATGTTTGATGTTTCTGGGAAGTAGGCTCCTGATAGAGGTGTGATTTAAGGCAGCTTGGAGACATAATTCTGAACAGGCTCATTAGTCTGCTTTTAACTATAGGTTTTATTGGTGGTGATAGGATGAAACTCTCTGACAGCTGTCAGCCAGGAACAATGTATGCATAACCCAGGGGATGAGAAATCGGGTCAACAAACATCATGTAGTCAGGAAACATTGTGGTTTCTTAAGTTAACTGCTAATGCATTATTTTAGGTAGAAACCTCTTTTTGCTCTGACAGGGCTACTTTTAAAAGAGCTTTTTCCCTGAAACCTTAGGTGGCTTGGAATTGTCATCAAGAAATAATTTTTCATCTTTGAAATGTTTGCTTATTTCCTTAGTGAATTTTTGCAATGTGACTCTGTTGTATCTTTTTCCTACCTTTACAGATATAATGTAGTTTTTAAAAATTGCTCACTTTTTCTTTTTGCCTCCAGCAAGATATATTTTATACTCACTTTGAGTTCCACTTAAGATGTGGTTAAAACCAGCCAGTAGTGTTTAGTAGTTAAAAATAGTGCACATGAAAAAGTGTTCATCATCATTAGCCATCAGGGAGATTCAAATCAAAACCACATTGAGATACCACCTTACACCAGTTAGAATGGCCAAAATTAATAAGGCAAGAAATAACAAATGTTGGAGAGGATGTGCAGAAAGGGGAACACTCTTATACTGTTGGTAGGAATGCAAGTTGGTGCAGCGGCTTTGGAAAACAGTGTGGAGATTCCTCAAAATATTGAAAGTAGAGCTACCCTATGACCCAGCAATTGCACTTCTGGATATTTACCCCAAAGATACAGATGTAGTGAAAAGAAAGGCCACATGCACCCCAATGTTCATAGCAGCAATGGCCACAATCACCAAACTGTGGAAAAAAGCTGAGGTGTCCTTCAACAGATGAATGGATAAAGAAGATGTGGTCCATATACACAATGGAATATTACTCAGCCATCAGAAAAGATGAATACCCACCTTTTGCATCAACATGATTGGGACTGGAGATTATACTGAGTGAAATAACTCAAGCAGAGAATGTCAATTATCATATGGTTTCCGTTACTTGTGGAACATAAGGAATAGCATGGAGGATATTAGGAGAAGGAAGGGAAAAATGAAGGGGGAGAATCAGAGGAGGAGATGAACCATGAGACACTATGGACTCTGGGAAACAAACTGAGGTTTTTAGAGGGGAGGGGGGTAGGGGGATGAGTTGGCTGGATAATGGGTGTTAAGGAGGGCATGTATTGCATGAAGCACTGGGTATTATACACAAACAATGAATCTTTGAACACTGCATCAAAAACTAATGACGTACTATGTGGTAACTAACATAACATAATAAAAAATAAAAAATAAAAAACAGTGTTCCATGTATACATTATTTATATGACTTAGAAGTACGGATTCACTTGGTGAGATATTATGTAGCCATTAAAATGATACTTATAAAGTTAATGTAATATCATGAAATGACATAATCTTCAGTAGAAGTGGAGGACATAATTACATCTAATGTAATTATGATCATATTTTAAAATATATGCACAATATCTTTTTCTGACATTTTCTTTTTTAAATTTCTTTTTAAAATTTAAATTCAATTAATTAACATACAATGTATTACTGCTTTCAGAGGTAGAGGTCAGTGATTCATCAGTCTTATATGATACCCAGTGTTCATTACCTCACGTGCCCTCCTTAATGTCCATCACCCAGTTATCCTATCCGCCTACCCCTCGTTATCCTCAGTTTGTTTCCTATGATTAAGAGTCTCATATGGGGGATGCCTGGGTGGCTCAGTTGGTTAAGCGGCTGCCTTCGGCTCAGGTCATGATCCCAGCGTCCTGGGATCGAGTCCCACATCGGGCTCCTTGCTTGGCAGGGAGCCTGCTTCTCCCTCTGCCTCTACCTGCCACTCTGTCTGCCTGTGCTCGCTCTTGCTTCTCTCTCTATGTCAAATAAATAAATAAAATATTAAAAAAAAAAAAAAAAGAGTCTCATATGGGGGGTGCCTGGGTGACTCAGTGGGTTAAAGCTTCTGCCTTTGGCTCAGGTCATGATCCCAGGGTCCTGGGATCGAGCCGCACATGGGGCTCTCAGAGAGCCTGCTTCCTCCTCTCTCTCTGCCTGCCTCTCTGCCTACTTGTGATCTCTGTCTGTCAAATAAATAAATAAATAAAATCTTAAAAAAAAAAAAAAAGAGTCTCTTATGGTTTGTCTCCCTATCTGATTTCATCTTATTTTATTTTATTTTTTCCTCTCTTCTCCTATGATCCTCTGTTTTGTTTCTTAAATTCCACATATGAATGGTTTCATATGATAATTGATCTTTCTCTGAATTGACTTGGCAGAATACCTTCTATTCCATCCACATCATTGCAAATGGCAAATTTCATTTTTTTGGATGGATGCACAATGTCCTTTGATCCAACAATTCCACTTCCCAAACAGGTCTGCAAAGATGGAAGAATGGTCACTGCATTGTTTATAATAGCAAAAAGTTAGAAATAACAAATCTTCATCAGTAGGGATTATAAAAAGTATGGTTACATACATGCAGTGGAATACTATATTGTCATTTTTAAAATGTAGTAGATACACATATCTGGACTCTGAAAGATGTCCAGATCTTTGAAAGATATATTATTCAGAAAGATATATTCAGAAAGATCTCTGAAAGATATATTATTATAAAAAAAGAAAATTACTGAACAGAATATTTAGTAGAAACCATTTGGTAAAAATATCAAGTCATCATATATAATAGATAACATATTAGATATTATATATTGACATTACATAATACATATAATATATAATATTTAATGGGTATATAAGCTAGCTATATACACTAGGTAATATTATCAAACTTTTCACAGTAATTATTTCTATGACTATTGTGGGTTATGATTATAGGAGATGTTTGTTCTCCTTTATTCATTTCTGCATGTAAATTGTCTATAGTAAGCATGACAATTTATAATACATTATAGTATAATATATACAGTTTATGATATGAAATACATAAAATTTTGGGATTGATGAAAGACTGGAAGGAAATACACTGACACGATTAAAATGCTTGTTTCTAATTGATAGAACCATGAAAGATTTTTCACAACTTTTTTGTGCCAGAGGGGTGCCTGCGTGGCTCAGTTGGTTAAGCATCTGCCTTTGGCTCAGGTTATGATCCCAGAGTCCTGGAATAGAGCCCTGCACCAGGGTCCCTGTTCAGTGGAGAGCCTGCTTCTCCTCATGCTCTCTCTCACACATATGCCCTTTCCCTCTCTCTCAAATAAATAAATCTTAAAAAAAAAAATGTTTTTGTGTGCTGTAATAACTCCATGTATAATTCCAATCTCATGTGTTAATGCTCTGCTTTTGTAATTAAAAAAAAAAAAGGTAGAAAAAGGAGGCAGGGAGTCAGAGAATGAGTTGTTAAGGATTGGATTAGGTCATTTAAACACCTAAACATCTTCTAGCTTCAGTTCACTCTCTTTAGGCACTGAGAATGTTACATTTTCAGAATGCCAAAAGTGCAATTTGTTGGATCAGTTTCTTCTTTAAGAAGGCCCAATTATGGGAGAAAAGGTATCAGAGATAAATATACGAATTGTTTTTGCTGGAGGTTTCCACCAAATGTGTTCTTACCACCGTACTAATCATATAAACTGCTGGAGGCAGAGTCCCTCATAGCAGAGGACACTAGCTCCTGAGGCACGGCTTCTCCATTTGTTTGTAAGGATCCATCAGTGCATCTGACTACAAGCTAGAGTCGATTTTATTTTATTTATTTTATTTTTTAAAAAGATTATTTATTTATTTGAGAGAGGGAGAGCGCACGTAAGCTCCAGTCTGGGAGGGGCAGAGGGAGAGGGGAAGCAGGCTCCCTATTGAGCAGGGAGCCAGAAGCAGGGCTGGATCCCAGGCCCTCGGGGTCATGACCTGAGCTGAAGGCAGACCTTAAGGGACTGAGCCACCAGGCACCCCTAGAGTCAATTTTATTTATTTTATTTTATTTATTTTATTTTTTTAAATTTTTTTCAGTGTTCCCAAGTTTCATTGTTTAGAGTCAATTTTAAACAAATAGTGGCTTTGGCAAATTTCTAGAGCATCGGAGTTTTGAGGTGGTAAGTCCTTCAACCCTGTGATGTCAGCTTACTTCTCAGAAGAGCTCCCAGCTGAGATTTTCCCAGAAATCTGACCATCTGAGGCAAAGATGTAGACACCAGCTCTTTACCTTGAGGATTCCTTTTCCGGTAAACTCTCTTGTGGGCAAATTTTAATATGCCAAGAAAACTTCTGCAGCAGACTTTGGTTGTCCTAGAATTTGAATTTCATAGATCACAGTTCATAAAAGGTACCCCTCATGGGGGGCTCCTACCAGGACCCCTGTTTTCCCTGCATGTACAGTTCTTGCTGATTTTCTACTTTCCTAATAAGAGAGGGAATAGAGAAGAGGGATCAATAATTGGCAGCCGGACCAAAATCCACAAGTTACCAACCAAGACCATAGCAGGTGGCATTTGCCACAAAACCAGAAACACAACCAGATTTATGGCATTTGAGTTAGTAAATAGCAGTATCATTTAGCAAGACGCTTGCTGCTGATGGAAAACCATTTCATAGATGGAAAATCGTCAAATTGTTTCACTCTTTGCTGCTGTGTTTTTAATTGGCAGGCCCTAAGGCTTTGTGGCATGAGTTCTGAATACATAAATAAAGTCATTTCATGTCATAAAACCTTTTCAAATGGCAAAATTAGGAAAGGAGAGTTGATTCAAATGCCACAGAGACAAAAAATGTGTTTTTCCGGGACAAAGGAAAATGAGTGATTTAAGTTTGTGGCAAATTTTAGTCTCGTTGCGCACCCACACAAATAATCTTTTTTAAAAATTCTATTCAGCACTTGGGTACAAGTACATAGTGTCCCCAGGAAGTTCAAATGTCTATTATCATTATTAATACCCTTATTTTTCTCACTCACTCGTTGCCAAATACAACAAGGAATTAAACCCAAGCTACTGAGGCAAATGGGCCAGGAGCGTGAGGATCCTAGATAGAAGAGGCCTGGTCAGCTTTTCCGTTTCCTATAGGGCGGGTTCCTTCTCTTGTAAGGATGGCTTCTTGGAAAAGGTTACTACAGTGTGTCATACTGACAACTGTCTGATTTCACCAGGTAAAAGAGTTTCCTACATTTCCTTGGTTATGTTGGAAACACTCTTAAGATAGTAGTTACCTGCTTAGCAGTCAAAAGAGAAAGGGATCCGGAGGGATGCCACTATCTCAGGGGCTGTGTTTTCCCTCTGGAGATGCAGCCTCCATCTGGGGTCAGGTGTGATTTTGTGTTGTTTTCTCTGGGGGTTTTGCACAGAGTTCTCCTATCTTTGTAGACTCGTCTCAGTCTGTTCTCAGACCGGAGACTAAAGCAGTCCCCGAGGTATGCAGCTTTCAGCTCAAGCGGCCAAAGGAATGTCCCAGCCAGGCATTTCTACCAGTGAGGCAAGCTAAGGGATTCTTTCTACTTTTTGGAACATCACTGAGCTGTGGAAGGAAGAAATGAGTACGGTTTCCTTTTTTCTTCTTCTTTTTTTAAAAGCTGAAACAGGAGCTGGATTGTAGCTGTCACAAGCTGACTAAATATTTTTTTTTACAACACCGAAGCCTTTAAAATCCTTGGAACGCTTGTGAGAACTAATGTTTATGTTGGGACCTTTACATTAATTGGGAGGGGGTCCTGTGTGTCCAACTTCCATGTGCACCGTGCCAGCCACGGCCGCTGCCGGGCCTCCACATCTGAGGAAGGTAAGGCGAGAAAATCAATCCACCGTCTGGAATAACTTAAGACTGCAGAGAAGTCGACTTCAGCTCAATGGTCTGAAAATGGACGAATCAGAATGAGGTTTGCAGCAAGCCCAAGAAAGCCCTTGACATTCAAACCACACACCCTAGCTTCCCTATCAGACTCGTAATTCTACTCTGTCTCTCCGCCTGGGGAAGTTCTGTGCAGTGTCAGAATTCAGCCAATAGGCCTCAAAACCCTGGGAGGATTCTATTTCTTAAAGATAAATCTAAGACCTAGTTGCAGAGGGTTGATTTCAATCTTCTCCCTTAATAGAAGCCACCAAATAAAAATATATAGAAAAATGGAGACTATGCGGCTTGAAAAATTCACTTTAATCTGATTTATACCAGGGTGACTTAGCATTTTTCCAGTAATTGGTTTTCAAGTTGAAACATTTTTTAAAAAATGAATCTATGGATCAGTTCACTGGAATGTTCACCAGCTACTCGTTCGCACATATAAAATATTAGCCTTTGATAGGGTTGCTGAGCCAGTTTACATGTGAATTGACCCTGAGGAAATCTGAGTGTGACTGTAAAGGTCATGACCATAATTTAGAAAAAAGACAAAAAGGTTTTCTTCCTATGGTTACTCTGTAGGGTTAGCTTTTGTGTGGGAAATATCACTGGCTATTATTGTCAAAGTATAATTTTTAAACATTGAAAAATGGCATTTCATATTTATTTACCTTGGTAACTGGGGCACCATCAGGATGGTCAAACTGAGAGGAGAGGAGTGGAGAGGAGAATTCAAGGACAGAATTCAAGGGATTGAGTATATGTAGTTTATGAAAGAAAGAATCCAGGAATCAGATTGCTAAGTTAGGTGTTGTTTTGTTTTGTTTTGTTTTAAAATTGATGGGAATGCAACATGGTACAGCTACTCTGGAAGACAGTTCAACAGTTTCTCACAGGGCTAACCATACCCTTACCACGGGATCCAGCAATCACAAATGAACTGAAAGTTCATGTTCCCACAAAAACCTGCACACACATATTTATAGCAGCTTTTAAAAAAAAGGATTTTATTTATTTATTTGAGATAGAGCATGCACACAGGGGGAGACGCAGACTCCCCGCTGAGCAGAGAGCCCTATGTGAGGCTCAATCCCAGGACCTTGGGATGATGACCCAAGCTCTAGGCAGATGCTTAACTGACTGAGCCACCCAGGTGCCCTGATATAGCAGCTGAATTTATAAGGGCCCCAAAGTGGAAACCATCAAGATGGTTTCACAACAGGTGAATGGAAAAGTAAATGGATATATCCATACAATGAAGTATTACCATGAAAAACAAATGACACAAAAAGACAAGGGGGAACCTTAAATGCATATGACTAAGTGAAAGAAGCCAGTCTGAAAAGGCTATATATTCTATGATTCCAACCATATGGCATTTGGAAGAGGCAAAATCGTAGAGACAATAAAAAGATCAGTGGTTTTGGGGCGCCTGGGTGGCTCAGCGTTAAGTGTCTGACTTCAGCTCAGGTCATGATCCCAGGGTCTAGGGTTTGAGCCCTGCATCGGGCTCTCTGCTCAGTGGGGGGCCTGCTTCTCCCTCTCCTGTTCCTCTGCTTGTGTTCCCTCTCTTGCTGTGTCCCTCTCTGTCAAATAAATAAAATCTTAAAAAAAAAATAGATCAGTGGTTTGCACATACGCACAAACACACACACACACTCACATTTTGTAAAAACAGGAAGAAAACTGTAGAAGAATGCACTCCTGAGATATATGATTATCTCTGGGAAGAGGAGTAAGACAAGAAATGAGAGATAGAGGACACAGATTAAATTTTTCCTCTTATATTTTTGCATTATTTTATTCCTTGTGTATATACATATTAATTCAATAATTGAGGAAAATAACTCACTAAATTATAAACAAAAAAAATTTTCTATTTATTATCACAGGAAAAAAAATATCAGTGGTCGCCAGGGATACATGGGAAGTAGAAAGGTTGAATAGGTGAAGCATAGGACACTTTTAGGGCAGGGAAACTATTCTGTATGATATATGAATGGTGGATACGTGACACTATGCATTTGCTAAATTCCACAGACAGTACAACACAAAGAGTGATCCATAGAGTAAACTATGGACTCTAGTTAAAAATAATGGATCAATACTGGCTTGTCGCTTGTAACAAATGTTCCCACACTAAGCATGATATTACTAATATGGGAAACAGTGGAAGTCCAGACAAGGAGAGCGAGGATACACTCAACTGTCTGTACTATCTGTTCAGTTTATCTGTAAACCTAAAACTGCCAGAAAGTAAGGTCTATTAACTTCAAAAAACCTGTTGAATGTCCTATAGGTTAACAAAACCATAATTTTTGAGATTCCTTTTTCCACCCAACAGAGATTATTTACAACTCTACTCTACAAAAAGTCATTTGCCACTTATCAGTCTTCTATAAGTTTATGTCTGGTCCTAAGCAATAACAAATAGTAAGTTAAACAAAGGTGCATTTCCCTAGAGAACTGTGAAATATGTGGGTAGGCCTGTTATACAATGCCAGGATGACACTAAAGGGAAGAGGCACATCATCCTTTTGTCATATTTAAAAGTGTCAAATATTTTTTTCTTAGTATTATAACATATCCTATTTGCTAAACAATTTTGCCACACTCTTGGTCAATCTTGCAAATAAATTTCCAAATTAAGAATTAGCTCCTTGGGGGGTGCCTGGGTGGCTCAGAGGGTTAAAGCCTCTGCCTTCGGCTCAGGTCATGATCCCAGGGTCCTGGGATCGAGCCCCAGGGTCTTGGGATCGAGCCCCACATCGGGCTCTTTCCTTGGTGGGGAGCCTGCTTCCTCCTCTCTCTCTCTGCCTGCCTCTCTGCCTACTTGTGATCTCTCTCTGTCCAATAAATAAATAAAATCTTAAAAAAAAAAAAAAAAAAAGAATTAGCTCCTTGGGACGCCAGGGTGGCTCAGCTGGTTGGACGACTGCTTTTGGCTCAGGTCATGATTCCGGAGTCGTGGGATGGAGTCCCGCATCGGGGTCCCGGCTCCACGGGGAGTCTGCTTCTCCCTCTGACCTTCTCCTCACTCATGCTCTCTCTCACTGCCTCTCTCTCAAATAAATAAATAAAATCTTTAAAAAATAATAATAAAAAATAAAACAAAGAATTAGCTCTTTGTATCAGCCAGAGCCCAGGCAGGAGTCAGAAACCATACCAATTATTTTAATAAATAATTAACTTATCTCATAAATAACTTAAATAAATAAATAATCTGCCAGTTATTTAATATAAAGACAGTTGAGCAAGTGCTGGAAATCAGAAACACAGAAAGAGAACATGAAGCTATCACAGAAGTAACAACTTCAGGCAGTGATCATCACAGAAGTAGTAATTTCAGGACTGAAGGAACAAAGGGATATGAAGGATATTTCAGGACTGAAGGAACCTGGAATATTACAATTTAGAGCTCAGGAAGCAGAGACTAAAGATCTAAGGGTGCCTTAGGAACTCAGAGGAGGGACCCAGAATTACTGGGAGCCAGATCTCTGAAGTGGCGGTGTGATTGGATGGTATGGCATCACTGAGGGATTCAATGAAGCCAGTTGTGGGTATGTGGACCACCTGCAGACTGGAATTAACTGGCTACTAGAAGGGACTGACACTGCCAGGATGAAGGGCTGTTTGCAGGGTGACATTGATGACGTTGATAGGAATAGGAAACAAACGGGAAGGAGCCAGTGACTTGTTCCCCTAGCGCCTCCTATTGGCAGAACCTGCGAAGCGCAAAACGGCAAAAGAGAATTGTGCTGTGGTTCACAAAGCGGTGACTAGAAGCTGGAATTTGAGGCTGAGACAAATGCTTAACAACCAGCACTTTGCTCTAATTGGGACGCTTGAAATTAATAAATTTGCTGTTGTGGAAAAGCGTGGGCTTGGGGGCAGTCAGATCTGGTTTTTTATCGGAATTCAAATACGTGCTAGCTTGTTACTCTAGGCAAATACTATATTGTCTTTCATTTGCCTAAGCCTCAGTTTCCTTATATGAAAACAGGGACAAGAATATCTATCCATAGGGCTTTTGTGAGGATTGAATAAGGTCGGGTATATAAATTGCCTAGAGTGGTGGCAGAGCCAGGCAAACTCAGGCAGTGGGACTTAATCTATTAATCACAATATACACTGGCTTTCCAATCTATGTGGGAAATTACCTGATTGGTCAAAAATAATACAATTCAGGTGGGTGGAGGACAAGTGTATGTGGTTATTAAAAAGCATCATAAGGAATCTTTATGGCGATGGCACTGTGTGTATCTTGACTGTGTGGTGAGTACACAAAACTATATAGACGGCAATGTGGTGTAAACAGTAGGGAAATAGAAGATCTCTGGATTGTATCAATGTCAATATCCCAATTTGAGTTACAGTTTTAGAAATTGTTACCATTGAAGGAAACTGGGCAAAGCATACAAGGGATCTCACTGCATTATTTCTTATAACTGCATGTGGATCTATAATAACCCCAATTAAAGTTTCAATTAAAAATAGTAATATTGTTTATTATTGATGCTGAGACTGCCTTCTGTGATGCCCCTACATTAACTGCAAGAGGAGGAAAGTATCAACTAGGGGTATATTCATGTCACACTAAACATTTTAAACCATGTTTCTAGGGACAGAAAAATGAATAGTTTGAGGTTTTGATGATAATGGATTTAACTTTATAAACATAGGTAAAAGCTATATTATACTCAAATGATATTTTGACCTGTAAAACTTAGTAAATCAGATATTCTGAAAGATTTAGGACAATATCGCCAAAGATAAATGCAAAGCTTGAAGCAATACACACTGTTTTGTCTCTGACCTCGTTACCCCATTACTGAAAGTAAAACATGGCAGAAGTGGGCTCCAGATTACCAAAAGAGTCCTTTTTGGCCCAAATCATCCAGAGATTTTACCTAAGTTCTTCCCTTCAGCTTGGGTTTAGACACAACCCGTAAGCTAAGCTTTAATCATCATTCCAAATATCAAGATGAAGAGACATCTCAAAGAAGCCATCTGGTTCCGCAGATTAAAAAAACAATGACTTTTAAAAAGTATATGTCAAAAAGATCTTGCCAAACAGCTGAAGTAACAAATGAAATCTAGCTGGTTTCCGGCAGAGATTTATCATCTCTATCAGTGCGTTTGTTCTTAAGCAAGCTGTAGGGCTCTTGGTTGGTTTGGGGGGTATCTGCTGTGTGACTGCGTTTGAAACAATCAGTTGTTCTGAATCAGCTCCCTGTTCTCTAAGGCTATCCTGTGATTAAAGACATATCTGAACACATTTCTGTGCCTGTATCAGGCTTACTAGCTCAAGAAGTGACTGAGTAATAAAAACACAGGGCAGGTTTTTATAACCAAACAAAAACAGAATTATCCTGAGAACACATTACACATCTCACTGTGCCAGATGGTGTTGTTGTTGCTCCTGCCTTTCCTTTAAGCTTGGAACATCTCTCTCGCCACTAAAACTGTCAGAAGCCAGAGAGGGGGAAGAATGGACATAAATTCTTTTCTTGTTGGTTCCAGATCACCTCCCCATTTCATTTCATAGTAAACTGAAAATTTATGATAAATCATGCTATATTCTACCACATAATTCTACCATGGAAATACAGTCAATCCCTCAGATAAAAAGGGCCACCACAAAGGGGGAAAAAAAACCCACTTCTTTTATTGAGGCTGTTGAATTAGCAACTTGTTTTGAACTCTAAACAATGGCACGCTATTATATTGCTCTGAACAGAGTGGGTGTTCCACATATTCTTGTTAATTATCCGTGATAAGAAGTGAGAAGAAAAAAATCCACACAGGAGACTATCCCTGTTGGAATCTGATGAAGACGTGTAGCTTAAAAAAAATTCAACCCCCTTCTTTGAAAATGTTTCTATTATTGATTTCATTTTAATTAAAAATCTTCTGTCTGTACAGCAAGAGCTATGAATTATATCTCAGAATTTTCCAAGATACCTTACAATTGTCATAAGAGGTCAAACCACCAAAAAAGACAATGGAGTGAATTGAACAGGGGAGGAAATTGCATGCATGTCTGAGCTTCTTCCTCTCAGGCTCCCACAAGCTCTACGGAGCAGAGGCTGCCAATGGAGTACAAAGGTCTGCCCTTTGCTGCAAATAACTGTGCTATTCTGAGGGCATCAAGGCCTCTATAAGGCAATGAAGTCAGTGCATTTGTGAGCTGAACTCAGTTATAAAGAATTTCAGATTCCAGCAAGGGAGTTTAGTGGACCATGCTAAATCAGGTTGAATTCAGAATTAGATTAATGTCTTTATATAGCGGTTATGTCCTGAGAGGGGGCAGAAAGCAGGAATTCATGGTGGCCCTCCTTCTGATTTGGAACCCCAGAGACCAGTTAGTTTGGTCCTGATCCAAGCACATGAATATCCTTCTACTCCTAGTCAACTGTGTTACCAGGGACAGTTGTTAGGATGGGTAGAAAGGAGGCAAAATTCATGCATACCCATCACTCCTGGAAAACCAAGTATAAGCCCTTTTCTGTAACAGAATTTTAACTAATAATCAGTCAATTCAGGGCAAAACTATCCAAAAATAACCTTTCTTCTGCCACTGTGATCATAGCATTCTGGGCCATGCCAGGATTTAAAGTTGGTGGGACCAATGTTGTTGTAGTTATTTACGTAGGCTGCTTATCCCCCAACATTCCTATTTTTGCCGATGGTACCATCACTTTCCTATCATCCAGCTTTGAAACCTTGACGATTCACGTTAAACTCTTCCATCCCTTGTCATATGTAACTAACCAATACAATCAACATATTCTGTTTTTTAACATTCCAGTCACTGCCCTCTGAAGATTTATATTCTAACACTTTTTCATGTCATTCGTTTGCTCAAAAGCATTCAGTGGCAAACACCTCTGGATTATTCAGTAAAAGTCTAAATTCAACCAAGTATCGACAGGCTATAAAAATCTGGCCTGGAGTTGTCCTTCCAACCTTATCTCCCTACATGAATTATACATTCCTCCCAAATGAGTCTATTCATTGTCCCTAAAACATGTGACCCATTCCTATTTCCTTTGCTTTTCCAAGGCTGCGTCCTGTGCCTGGAATGCCCACCCTTGCAAGTATTAATCACGTGCCCTGGGGTTCTTAATTTCTCTTGTGGATAGCTTTTGCCTTCCTGGTAAATGTCTTGCTCAGTATCGGACTGCTCCTGCAATGCATGTACTTGGTTTCGAAGAGCTTCTTTATTAGGCTTAGCTTCTTTTTAAAGCTTTATTATTTGAAACGAGCAGAAAATGAGGGAATCCAGGCTGCAGTCTGTTATCGGTCCTCACCCACTGATCTATGCATTGTGGAACCTGGTGAATTCTATATGATACATGGCTTCTATATATGATAACATTTTATCCTAGGTGAAAAATACTCAAATATGGAATATTTTTGTCAGAAGGAGTGTAAGAGACTCTGTTAAACCTTCCTATTCAAAGTGAGGTCCACAAACCAGCAGCACTGTGTCACTGGAAGCCTGTTAGAAATGTACAAGCTTAGATGCTACCCTGACCTATTGATTACATCTGCATTTTAACAAGGTTCCTCAGGGAATTCGTGATTCGTGTGCACAGTGAAATCTGGGAAGCACGGGACCTTGAGAGCCTACCTTGAGATCCAAAATGTTTGCGTGACAAGATGAGAAGAAAGAGGCAGTGTGAGATAATGGAAATTATTCTGAAATAGGAACCAGAAGTTGTACATTTCGTGTCATTTACCAGTCATAACCCTGGAAAAACCACTTAACCATTTTGGGCCTTGCTTTCTGATCTTTCCAATGGGAATAATCTCTCCCTGTTGTTTCATGGGGGTGGTTGCAAAGTTAGGGGGGAAAATGTGAAAGCAATTTTAAAAACATTTTGGGGCACCTGGCTGGCTCAGTGGGAAGAACATGTGACTCTCGATCTCAGGGTTGTGAGTTCCAACCCCACATTGTGTGTAGAGATTACATAAAAATAAAACTTTAAAAACTCCAAAGCATGTAAGGTTTACACACATTTAATTTTTTTTTTTTTTTTTTTAATATCCTTTCTCAGGATCACACAGCTGGTTTGTGGCAGAGTAGGGACCACAACCCAGCTCTTCTGACTTCTGGTCCAGTTCACTGTGAGAGAGGCTCCTGTCCCCACAAACTCAGGAAGGCTCTTGACAATGATAAGAGGCAGCTGGAACAATGTTTTGAGAAAGGAATTTGATAATATGTCTCAAGAGTGTTTCAGTGTGTTAATACCCCCCAACCTAGTATTTTCTTTACTAGAAATCTAGCTTAAGGAAATAACTGAAGAATTTTAAGTAATTACGTTCACTGCAGATTTACTTATAATAGAAAAACAAACAAACAAACAAACAAACAAACAATGGCAAACAACTGGAAGGTCCAGTAGGGAATTGTTAAATTACAAATTATCATAGGATAGCACATGATGCATCTAGGAAAATTGGTTCTCTTCTTCCCATAGTTACCAGAGTCCAGAAGATACCAGTGAGCCTATGGGAAGCCGTAAATGTCATCCAAAACAGATCTAGGTCCAAGTTGTCCCTGAGGTTAGAAAGCACCATCTACACCGTTCTGTAGATCCCTCCATACGACATCTGGTGTTCCTCACATGACAAACTGTCTACTTAGTTTTGTCCTCTGCCTCCAGGCCTGTCCCTAACATTTGTGAAACCCATGACAAGAATACAAATTAAAGCCCACATACCATATGTCTAAATATTTAAATCAAACCAATATACTGTAAATAACTTATTTTATCCTCCTATCCTTACAAACCTACTTTCATAGTGATCTGAAAGGCTAGCTTCAAATTCAGCAATGTCAAAGTTCCCCAAGTTCCACACTGGAAGGAGGGGACATATGAAAGTCTGACTCTGGCCTTCCCCCCATTCCCTTCGTACCCCTTGGACACTCCAGTTTCCACTCCAAGAGACTCTTGAGCACATATGTTTAGACCCTCCAGTCACTCATTCTCCCCTGATCAAGACCCCTTTAACACATCTGGGACTTGGAAAGTGCTGGAGGTCACACTTAGGGAGGAGGTCTGTGCAGAAAGCAGTAGCAGGGGACAATGCCAGTTTCCAGGTACTTGGAGCATGATCTAGAAGTAGGTGAGCTTGGCTCCTTAGACTCCTGGTCCTGCGGGGACGGGGATCATAAAAGGATCACAGCTAGGCCTTGTATAGTGTGTGGCCCAGGAAGGTCCCTCTTGCCCAGGCTTAAGCTGATACAGCCTACCTCCTGTGTACCTAATGCATTATCATACAATAGGTGGCTGAAGAATTCCCTGAGGCTTTTCTTTTTCTTTTTTTTTTTCAGATTTTTATTTAAATTCTAGTTGGTTAACATGGAGTGCAATATTGGTTTCAGGAGGAGAATTCAGTGGCTCATCACTTACATACAACCCTCAGTGATCACCATACCAAGTGCCCGCCTTAATCCCCATCACCCAGTTAGCCCATCCCCCCGGGCCACCTCCTTCCATCAACCCTCAGTTTGTTCTCTATCATTAAGAGTCTCTTATAGTTTTTTTCTTCTCTCTTTTTTCCTCCCTCCTTTCCCCTAGGTTCATCTGTTTTGTTTCTTCCATTCCATACATGAGTGAGATCATGTGGTATTTATCTTTCTCTGCCTATTCTGCTTAGCATAATACACTCTCTAGCTCCATCCACATCATTGCAAATGACAAGATTTAATTCTTTTTTAAAAATATTTTATTTATTTATTTGAGAGAGAGAGAGCATGAGGCAGAGGGAGAAGGAAGGAGGCTCCCCACTGAGCAGTGGGCTCAATGCAGGGCTCGATCCCAGGACCCCAGGACTGTGACCTGAACCGAAGGCAGACGATTAGCCAACTGAGCCCCCCAGGCACTGCAAGATTTCATTCTTTTTGATGGCTGAGTAATATTCCACTCTATATTGTGACTTCTCTTTTTGTACTTTCTTTGAAAACAAATTTTTTTTCCTTGTAACAGGTTGCTATAAGGACTTTGTTGTCTTCAGGTTCTCCAGGCAAGATGTATAAAACTGCAAATCAGTTTATGCTTTCATGTATATGTGTTTCAGTAGCACATATATTCATAAAGAGCAATATATGTTATTGTTAAAAATAAAAATATTTCTTTTCCTGATATAGAAGTAATATGTGCCCACTGTAAAAAATCTGGACATTCTTTAAAGGGAATAAAAAAGAATGCAAAAAAAAAAAAAAAAAACCCAAACACCCACCTATCATCTCACAACTTAGGAACAACCATGATTTATATTTTGGTATAAATACTTCTAAACTTTTTTCTGTGGATACACATACAGAAACTTTTTTATATAAAGATGAGATGATTCTCTCAATGTCGTTTTATGGGGTTTTTTGAAGTACAGTTGACACTATCCGTGTAGTTTTGTAATGTGCTTTTCCTTTTTTTATAATTTTATTTTTGGGGGGGTGCCACACTGGCTGTCAGTTGAGTGTGCAGTGCTTGATCTCAGGATGTGAGTTCAGGTCCTACTTTGGGTATGGAGTCTACTTAAAAATAAATCAGTAAATCGAGGCATCTGGGTGACACAGTTGGTTGAGGGTCTGACTCTTGATTTTGGTTCAAGTCGTGATCTCAGGATTGTGAGATGGAGCCCGCATTGGGCTCTGTGCTCAGCAGGGAGTTTGCTTGAGGATTCTCTCTCTCCCTTGCCCCCTGCCCTTCCCCCCCGCCCCCGTGTTCTGTCTCTCTCTCAAATAAATAAATAAATAAATACAATTTTATTTTAATTACAGTATAGTTAACCTATGGTGATCTATTAATTTCAGGTAAACAGTATAGTGATTCAGTAATTCTATACATTACTTAGGGCTCCTTGTGATGCATGTACTCTTAATCCCCTTCACGTATTTCACCCAGCCCCTCACCCACCTCCCCTCTGGTAACCATCAGTTTGTTCTCTGGTTAAGAGTCTGGTTTTTGGTTTGTCTCTTTTTTCCTTTGTTCATTTGTTTCGTCTCTTAAATTCCACATGTGAGTGAAATGGTATGGTATTTGTCCTTCACTGGCTTATTTTCTCAGCATTACACTATCTAGCTCCAACCATGTCATTGCAAATGGCAAGATTTCATTCCTTTTCACGGGTGAATAATATTTCACTGTGTATGTATGTATGTATGTATGTATGTATGTGCATATGTACATATACACACCACATCTTCTTTATTTAGTCATCTATGGATGAAAACAGTTGGGCTGCTTCTATAATTTGGCTGTTGTAAATAATGCTGCGTTAACACAGCAGTGCATCTATCTTTTCGAATTAATGTTTTCATATTCTTTGGGTAAACACCCAGTAGTGAAATCCCTGGATCATATGGTAATTTTATTTTTAATTTTTTGTGGAGACTCCGTACCGTTTTCCACAGTGTCTGCACCAGTTTGCATTCTCGCCAACAGTGTAAAGGGTTCCACTTTCTCCACATCCTCACCAACACTTGTTGTTTCTTGTGTTTTTTACTTTAGCCATTCTGACTAGTGTGAGGTGGTATCTTGTGGTGTTTTGACTGAGCATTTTGATTTGCATTTCCCTGCTGATGAGTGATACTTAGCATCTTTTCATGTGTCTGTTGGCCATCTGGATGTCTTCTTTGGAGAAATGTCTGTTCATGTCTTCTGCCCATTTTTATTTGGGTTATTTGTTTTTCAGGTGTTGAGTTGTATAAGCTCTTTATATATTTTGGATACTTAACCCTTTATCAGAGATGTCATTTGTAAATATCTTCTCCCATTCACTGGGTTTTCTGTTAGTTTTGTTGATTGTTTCCTTTGCTGTGCAGAAGTCTTTTATTTTGGGGTGGTCCCAATTGCTCATTTTTGCTTTTATTTCCTTTGCCTCAGGAAGACGTGTCTAGAAAAATGTTGCTACGGCCATTGTCAGAGAGAAATTACTACCCATGTTCTCTTCTAGGATTTTTATGGTTTCAGGTCTCACATTTAGGTCCTTAATCCATTTTGAGTTTATTTCTGTGTATGGTATAAAAAAGTGGTTCCATTTCATTCTTTTGCATGTAGCTGTCCAGTTTTCCCAACAGCATTTGTTGAAGAGACTGGCTTTTCCCCCATTGCATATTCTTGACTCCTTTGTCAAAGGTTAATTGACCATATAATTGTGAGTTTATTTTGGGGCTCTCTATTTTGTTCCATTGATCTATGTGTTTATTTTTGTGCCAGCAACCCCACTGTTTTGATTTCTATACCTCTGTAGTATATCTTGATATTTGGGATTGTGATGCCTCCAGTTTTGTTCTTCTTTCTCAAAATTGCTTTAGGTATTTGGGGTCTTTTGTGGTTCCATACAAATTTTGGGATAATTTGTTCTAGTTCTGTGAAAAATGTTCTTGGTATTGGTATTTTGATAGGGATTTCATTAAATCTGTAGACTCACAGGGACAGCATTAAGTGTATAGTTTATTTGGGATAGTATGGACATTTTAACAATATTTATTCTTCCAATCCATGAGCATGGCAAGTCTTTCCATTTATTTGTGTCAATCTTCAATTTCTTTTATCAGTATTTCATAGTTTTCAGAACACAGGACATCCAACTCCTTGGTTAAGTTTATTCTTAGATATTTTATTATTTTTGGTGCAATTGTAAATGGGATTGTTTTCTTAATTTCCCGTTCTGCTACTTCATCTTTAGTGTATAGAAATACAAGGATTTCTGCATATTGATTTTGTATCCTGCGAACTTACTGAATTCATTTATCAGTTCTAGTAGTTTTTTTTGTGGCGCCTTTAGGGATTACTATATATAGTATCATGCCGTTGGCAAATAGTGAAGATTTTACTTCTTCCTTGCCAATATAAGTGCCTTCTATTTCTTTTTGTTGTTTGATTTCTGTGGCTAGGACTTCCAGTACTATGTTGGGTAAAAGTGGTGACAGTGGACACCCTTGCCTTATTCCCTTTTATAAAAAAGATTTTATTTATTTGTTTGACAGAGAGAGAGAGAGAGAGCATGAGCAGGGGGAGGGGCTGAGGGAGAGGGAGAAATATATCCCTTGCTGAGCAGGGAGCCAATGTAGGACTCCATCCCAGGACCCTGGAATCATGACTTGAGCCAAAAGGAGACGCTTAACTGACTGAAACACCCAGATGCCCCTCCTTGTTTTATTCCTGATCTTAGGGGAAGATCTCTCAGCTTTTCACCATCGAGGATGATGTTAGTCGTGGGTTTTTCATATATGGACTTTATTGTGTTAAGGTATTTTCCATCTAAACCTACTTTGTTGAGCATTTTTATCATGAACGGAATTTGTACTTTGTCAAATGCTTTTTCTGCATCTATTGAAATGATCATATGGTTTTTATCCTTTCTCTTGTTGATATGCTTTTCCTTTTAATAATAGCTCATGGACAATTTTCTGTTTCAATGAAAGTAAATATGTATCATTATTCTTTTTTTCTTAAGATTTTATTTATTTATTTGACAGACAGAGATCACAAGTAGGCAGAGAGGCAGGCAAAGAGAGAGAAAGGAGGAAGCAGGCTCCCTGCTGAGCAGAGAGCCCGATGTGGGGCTCAATCCCAGGACCCTGGGATCATGACCTGAGCCGAAGGCAGAGGCTTTAACCCACTGAGCCACCCAGGTGTCCCTGTATTATTATTCTTAATGTCTGTAGAATATCCAATATATTTCTTTGTTCATTTATTTAATAAATATTCATATATGGACCTGGCACTAGAGATGCCAGGAGATGCTAGATTCTGGAGATGCAATCATATGTAAGCAAATCTTTGCAAAAACAAACTTACCATAATTAATTAAATTAGTTGGACAGTGAAGTTGTTCAATTTTTTCTATATAAACAAGTTATGGGGGGGGGGCGCCTGGGTGGCTCAGAGGGTTAAATATCTGCCTTTAGCTTGGGTCATGGTCTTGGGGTCCTGGGATCAAGCACCGCATCAGGCTCTCTGCTTGGCTGGGAGTCTGTTTCCCCCTCTCTCTCTGCCTGTCTCTCTGCCTACTTGTGATCTCTCTCTGTGTGTCAAATAAATAAATAAAGTCTTTAAAAAAAATAAAAATAAAGAGTTATGGGAGCACCTGGCTGGCTCAGTTAGTAAAGCATGCAACTCTTAATCTCAGGGTCTTGAGTTTGAGCCCTGTTGGGTGTAGAGATTGCTTAAAAATAAAATCTTTTAGAAAAAGAGTTATGATAAATCCTCTGTACATAAATTCTTGTGCCGTTGCTTGAATATTTTCTTAAAATAAATTCCCTGAAGCATTAATCAACCAAAAGTAAATATTTTAAAAATACTGAAACAAATGCGGATCAACTTCCAGAAATGTTCCAATGATGTTCCCATCAACAGCGCTTATTGCCCCATATTCTTGCCAACACTGGGGACTAGTAAGTTTCCAAATCTTTGCCAATCTGATAGGCAAAAATTAAAATAAATGTTATCTCTCTTTCAACTGACAGCTCATATCTTTTGCCTTGGGATGTTCATCTTTTTCTTAGAGATTTGTAAAAATAATTATCTACATTAAAGAAATTGTCATGTATTTTACAAATATTTCCCAATTTTTTGTTTGTCTTTGGACATGGTTTGTATTTTGTCATAGTTTTGGTATTTTTAACCATATTGAAGTTAATTCTTTTCCCACATAAAACAATTTCTGGTGACTACTCATAACTTTTAATAGTGATGGCTAATTCATAGGCCTGTTGATTGGAAACACTTGGAAATCTCAAGTCAAGGTTTTTGTGTGTTGAAACACTAATACCAACTTGTAGATCTCTGTTGAATTCCTGGCAGGGCAAATGGGAGACCCTCAGGAGCACGCAAGAGGAAGAGTAGGTGATCTGAAAGTCTGTTCCTTCAAGAGGGGAAGGAGTGGTTTCTGCTGGGTGGAAAATGCGAGCCAAGTGATTTAAAGAAAAGGATTGGAAAAAAGATAACAACCAGTTTGGCTGAGAGAGGTCTGGAGAGGAAGATGGGGTGGAAAGAGGGAAAGAGATGTGGTGGCAGTGGTAAGGAGTGGAAATTTGGGGAAAGAGAAAGAGGTTTAAAGATAATTTTTAGGAAGTTTGTCAGTATGATAGCCAGTTTTCACAAAACCTGTGGCAACAAAAACCACATTACTCATCATACTTTGAAGCTGGACTTGGACATATTCTTGGTTCAAGGCAGGGGCTGGTAAATGCAGTGCCAGCCCAAGGCACCCACCTATATTTAAGCTCCCCATTGTGGTCACACTAAGGGTGATGCCCCAGCATTCAAACCATTGAAAATAATTAATCCAAGGCATTTACAGCGGCTACTCCCTTACCAGTGCTCTATTCAGGAATTGTGCCAATGAGATTCCAGGAAAGATTTTACTGGAGAAAAGCAAAGAAGGGTCTCTCCTGATCAAAGAGGACATGGAAGCCCGTTACCTCAGGTTGTGTGGCCTTGAGGGGAACCTGCTGTAAGAAGAAGCTGAATGGGTGGGTAGTAGAGAGAAAGACAGAAAGAAGCCGGGTCCTTAAAAACATCGACAAATCACCGAATGCACCTTTCCTGAAAATCTGCCCTACTTCTGCCCTCCCTGTCATGGGAAATAATAAACATCTTAACTCTTTATTCCTGTGGAAGTCAGAATTTCTCTTACTTGCAGCTAAAAACATTCTAAGTGACACACAGAGTGGAGTTTGAACAAGTTGGAACCCTGGCAAATGTACTGAATTCCTAAACATAGAAGTCTGGACTTGCTCAGTCCGAATGTTTAGAGCCATTCTGAGTGGTTCCTGGAATATGCTGTGTTTTCTCCCACCTCAGGGTCTTTGCACATGCTGTTCCGTCTCTCTGGAACATTTTCTCCCTCTGCTTTTGTGACCCTGACTCTAGCTCGACTTTAGTTCTCTATTAGACATTGAGGGCTCCAGAAAGATTTCCCTGGCCCCACAGGCCTGAGTGGGTATTCCTCCGTGTGCCCCCACAGAGCTGTGTGCTTTCCTGGGTACAGCTTCTGTCAAGTTGTAGTGACTTTCCTGCAGCTCCCCGTGCAGCCAGGGACATATCCGCTTTGGTCACCATTATCTCTGCAGGGCCTGGCATATTGCCATATCATGTTTTCAACATTTGCCAGATGAATGAATCAAAGACGCATTCGTTCTTTCTACTTGGGCTTTAGAAAGATTTTGCCTTTTGCAAGAAAGCTGCAATTTGTTACAAACATAGATCCGTATTTAACTTTTTCTTTAAAATGCAGGTTCTTCTTGAACAGAAAACGAATGTTAGGTAGAAACTAAAGAAATCTGAAAAAAGACTGGACAGGATTTCAGTGAATAAAAAAAAAGGCAGGCTCTTTCTGTGGTCTGTGCTTACTGTGCAGATATAATTGAGATATAATTAACATATCATAAAATTCACCCTTTTAAAGTATGTATGTAAGTCAGTGCTTTCTAGAATATTCACAAGGTTGTGCAGCCACTGCCACTATTCATTAGTTGATAAACATCTAGGGCGTTTTTACTTTGGGTTATGACAAATGATGTTGCTATGCATGTCAGTGTGTCAGTTTTTGCGCGCACCTGTGTTTTCAATCGTCAGAGCTCTGTACCTCAGTGTGAAATTGCTGGGTCACAGGGTGACTCTTTGTATAACTATTTGAGGAGCTGCCAAACTGATTTCCTAAGTGGCTGCACCATTTTACATTCCCACCAGCAGTTTATCAGGGTTCCAATTTCTCCTCATCCTAGTGAAGATCCATTTGAGTAAATTTATTTTAGGCAAACAGAATGCGGACTTGGAGAAAAAGGAATGATATACTTTCTACCCATGTGGTTGATGTGTACGAATCAAAGGGTGGGTAATAACCTCACCAATCTGCCATTTCACGTCTAAGAGCTCATGAAGACAAAGCAAAAGAAAAGAAAATGACCCACTTAGGAATGAATGATTGATGTAACCAAAGTTGTCTGTTTAAAAAAAAAAAAAAAACAGGGGCGCCTGGGTGGCTCAGTGGGTTAAAGCCTCTGCCTTCAGCTCAGGTCATGATCTCAGGGTCCTGGGATCAAGTCCCGCATCAGGCTCTCTGCTCAGCGGGGAGCCTGCTTCCCTCTCTCTCTCTCTACCTGCTTCTCTGCCTGCTTGTGATCTCTGTCAAATAAATAAATAAAATCTTTAAAAAAACAAAAACAAAACAAACAAACAAACAAAAAAAGCATACATTTTGAGTAAAGAGTCTGAAGTAAATTTGAACTTGAAAGCTATGCAGCAGTGGCCTCCGCTTAAGCCTAAACCATCCCCTGCTGGGGTTTAGATGTATCTGGGCCTGTTTGGTAGACTGAGCTGCCAGAAACTGATCTGCAAGAGGGACCAAGGAACTCAGGAGAGAGAATTCACGTAACAGAAAAGCTTATTAAGTCTTCTTGTGGGAGGCACAGCTCTAAACACACAAGACTCCCCAAACTCTAGTCTTCCCTCCATGTACCCAGAATGGAGTCCTAGATGAGAAAGCCCTGTGCATAAAATCTGAAAGCACTGTTTCTGTTCTTTGCTTGTTTTATCCACCCCCCCCACACCCCTACCCCCAAATTCCTCTGCTGAAATCATAATGCCTCATGTGATGGTATTAGGAGGTGGGACCTTTGGGATGTTCTTACTGTTGTCAGGGTAGAGCCCCCTTAAATGGGATTAGTGCTATTATAAAAGAAACCCCACAGAGTCCCCTAGCCCCTTCTGCCCCCAAGCTCACAGTGGGAAGGCAGCAGCCTACAACCTAGAAGAGGGCCTTTACTAGACCCCAACCACGATATGATCTTGGACTTCCAGCCTATGGTATTTCTGTTGTAACAGCCCAAACAGACCAAGACAATTGTTCTTGATAAAAGCTCTAAGGCAAGGAATGAAAGGTGTTACTGTCTCAGTAATCTGCTCACATAGGTAGGTTACACAAAAGGGAGAGAGACTTCATGACCTCCAGAATATTCACCTCTGTATTGATACATTGCAGCCCCCTATGTCCCAGGGGTGGTGAGGGTGGCAATGGGCCTGTAGGGGGGTGGTTGGCTATGACATTGGAGGCTGCTGTGAGACAATTTCACACAATTGTGTGGGTACTGAAGATGGGAGGAGTCGACATCACTGAAGAGAGGCAGGGCAGGAGAAGAGAGTGGTGGTAGCTCGTGAACTTTCTGGTGGGCTCATAGGCTCTCTGGAGATTCCCAGAAGGGGCACAGATGGGGACTAGAGGTGAGGAAAGATCACGACCTGTGCGGATCATCACTATCTGTATGTTGAGAGCATAGAGCATTTTGGCTAGGAAAACACAGTCTAACTACTAATGAAATAAAATTTAAGAATAACTAGGTAGCTCAGAAATGAGCCAAATGATTTTGAAACAAATGACTAAAAAACACATTGTTCTTTTGGGATGACTGGTAGTCGTATAAACTTTTTTCCACTTCCAAAGTCTTTGCTATTGTGATAGCTGATGTAATAACCCCGTGTAATGGCCTTTCCTGTTATAGGTTACTGTGTTGTTCTCACATTTGGGAACTTTCCATTGCTTCAGAGGTGAACTTTCCCACAGTTTTCTATCCCGTGACATTTGAGGTTATAGATGAAAAGGTAATTAGTCGTCGATGGCAGGAAAAATAAGAAGCCAATACAATGTGTCATGATCAAAAAAAATGAAGCAAGCTCAATGGATCCAAGATGCTGACTTAACATAAAGCCAGCACAACAGAACCTGTGAGGACGGCCATGCCGTGGGGTTCTCACATCTCATGAGGGAGCTGAAGGATGGGTCCACACATGCTACATTTTAAGCCTCATGGAAATGGAACCATGTGATCACACCTCTGTTTTTCTAGTAGGATGAAACACATTAAGTTCAGGCCAATGCCTGTTTTTGTAGATATTGTGAGTTATCATTAGACTCTTTTTTGGTCAAAGAATACTTTCTAGACTTCCAAGAAAGAAATACAACAGATCCCATCTATTCTTGGAATGTGTCAAAGCATTAAGACATCTCAGGGAATGGTGGGGAGGTGTTTGTAAAACATGTTGGGGAATGGTGGGGAGGTGTTTGTAAAACATGTTACAAGTCTAATCCTTCATTTCAGCTCAGGTTATGATCTCCGGGTGGTGAGATCTAGCCCCGAGTGAGACTCCCCGCTCAGTGTGGAATGTGTATAAGATTCTCTCTCTCCCTCTCCTGCTGTCCCTCCCCCAGGTCACACTTGCTCTCTCTCTCAAAATAAATAAACAAAATCTTAAAAAAATATAAATACCTTAGAAGGCATGGTCAAAGAAGACAACATCTACCCTCTGTATGGAAAAGATGGATCAAAGCTATGGTTTTCAAACCATGGATTCAGTGGGGGCATTAACCACCCTGAAATTATCCTGGGGTGACTGGGGAAGGGCCACATAAGTCCACAGCTCTCTCAAAATCAGATTGCCTGAGTTTTTATCTCTCTTGTATGTTGGCTCTTGTCAGATATTTATATTTGAACATAGGTATTTGTTGCTCAAAGAAGGAGAAGAGAGAGAGAGCACGAGAGAGCGAAAGAGAAAGAGATTGAGAGTGAAAACCACTGGGGTTTGCTTAACTTCACTTGTGCAAATGTTATGATTTCTCAGGAGGAGCCTTCTCCTGGCTGAATCCTGTGTGTTAATCACAGTTGTAGCAAACTCTGTTGCTGTTTTCCTTGCTCACACCGGGAAATCATCTACTCCTGGCGCCCAACAGATGGTCTTGGCAGAGCTTGTCGTGGCTGCTTTGTTACTGAGCTGCACGGTGGAAACGCAGAGCCCTTGGCTGGGTCTGTCCCACCAGCCCCTGGCTGACCTCTCGTGCTGTACACCTCCACATAGGGGAAGAAAACTCACGAGCCTCGGGCTCGCGATGGCTGAACTGCTGGTCCTGTCCAGAACTTGCTCAGGACAGCTGAGATTAAAAGAGAATCAAGGAGGAGAAGTCAGCCGTTCCTTGAAGGGCCATAAAACTTATGGAAATATCAGAAGATGACAGTCAGGGGGAAGGCTTGGATGCTTGGCCACTTTAGCACTTAGCTCCTGGCCCTTTGGAAACAGCATGTCAAACAAAGTGGACACTGCTGAGTCCAAAACCAGCTTTGATATTTGCTGAGGTTTTTGTATTGTTTGTTTGTTTGTTTGTTTGACATCTTTATGCACAGGCACTTTAAGACACCGTAGACAGTCTTCCAGTGTTTTCCATACATCATAATGGCATAAAACCAGGGGAGGAACAGAGAGAGTCAGAAAGAATTACAAACAGAGAATAGAAGAAAAATATGGGAAAAAAGCTAGGGTGATATCTGTGAGCATAATCAGTAAATTAATCCGGCAATGTAAAATTGACCCAGTTAAGAGCAAAGAGAACCAGTTAGGTCCCTGCCTCCTATGAGTCTCTCCCCACCCCCCACCACCACCTCAGGCGGGCTTTGGGCTCCTCAGGCAACGGGCAGACATGTCCGTTCCTGCTGGCTTCAATCCTGTCTGGCCTCTGGAAAAACGGCCAAGCACTTGATCATTCAGCATTTCCCAATCCTGCGCCTCCAAAGGCCACACGTGGCATTATTGGGAGTTCTTCGCTTGTTAGCAGGCCTGGAATTTGCCTGCTGCACCCACATCTGGTCCCCAGATGGTGGGGCTGACCCAAGGCTTCCAGGTGTTCACCAAGTTGCAGGTTCCTTGTGTTTGTGGCCAGTTTGCCAGCCGAGTATTTTGCCTGTTTTTTCACAGGGACTAGAATCTGGTGGAGAAGCAGTCTAGAGCTGCTGTGCCTCTCCTGGCTCCTGCCAGCCTGCTCATCTGTCTTTTCCCCTCTATGGCCCATTCACCCCACACCAGGCTACACTCAAGTTCTATGCTGGTTATTTTGAAAAATTTCCACCCTACAGCAAAGCTGAGAAAAGAGTGCAACAGATAGCTGTATAGTCCTCGCTTAGATTTACTAATTGTTAGCAGGTTACCACATTTGTTTTTTTTTTCTAGATCTTTCTACACACACACACACACACACACACACACACTACCATCATTGTCCCAATAATGTTCTTTGTGGCTATATATTTTTTAAAATTCAGAATCCAATCAAGGATCATGCATCTTTAGTTTTCTTTGATCTAAAACAGCTCCCTTGCCTTTCTTTTTTTTTTTTTTTTTTAAGATTTTATTTATTTATTTGACAGAGAGAGAGAGATCACAAGTAGGCAGAGAGGCAGGCAGAGAGAGAGGAGGAAGCAAGCTCCCTGCTGAGCAGAGAGCCCCATGCGGGGCTCGATCCCAGGACCCTGAGATCATGACCTGAGCTGAAGGCAGAGGCTTAACCCACTGAGCCACCCAGGCGCCCCTCCCTTGCCTTTCAAATCATCTCTTTTGACGTCAGTATTTTTGAAGAGTCCAGGATGACTGTTTTGAGGAATGTCCAGTTTGAATGTCTCATTATCTCCTCCAGCTTAGATGCAGTGGGGCTACAAGGATTTTTTTTTTTTTCCTGCCCTTGCCTTGCTGCACACACGGTGTTTTTGGCAGGAATACCCTATAGGTATGACTGCCTCTTAGTTATGGGCTGTGACTTCCCTTACCTTCCCCTGCACATCACTGCACAGGGACTGTCTCCCCCTGCCCCAGACAGAAAGCAGAGCAGAAGGGTGGCCAAGCAAGGGTTGCTAAGAAGTTTGTGCTGGGCTCCCGAGGTTGTTGCCGTCAGACACTTCTCTGACAGTTCAGTCAAACTGGTGTGGTTCAGAATGGAAAAAGCTAGATGTTCCCTTTTGGATCCCATTTTCAGTAGTCACAGATGAGCTCTCAGATATGCTGGGGTCTTAGAACTCTGACATAGTTTAATTGTGGCCAGGCTGAGAGTGGACCCAAGAGGAAACAAATGGGGAAGAAATTCTACAGAAGCTACATCTGAGAGGCCTTGTAGGCCTAAAGGCTCTGGTGTATAACCTTCGGTATGTGGACAGAGCTTCTGGACTCAAGCAGAATCTGCAGGCAAAGGGACTGCTGGGCTGAGCTTCAGACAGAGACAGGAAAGCCAAGGAGGAGTCAAGACTGGATGTCTGGTTGAGCACAGGGGCTTGGCAGGTATCCATGCTCTGCGTTAGCAAGGAAGCCAAGTTCCTCCTTGGAAAGGCAGCATGGTACTGTAAGTTCAAAAAGTCAAAGTCCCAATCCAGAACCCAAAAAACCCCAAATCCTGAACCTTCATCGGTTAGAGGGGGAGCCTTTCTGTTTTGATCAAGCACTATGCTTGGTGGACAAGAGGCACCCAATCCTTGCTGTTGAATAAATATTATTTCTAAAGAAGCAGGGTCAGATTTAGTATTCAAGAGTTCAGTTTAAATGGGAGGAGCCAAGAGGATCTATAGCATCTGAACGTACAGATGGGGAGATGGCAGAGCAGAGCATTTTGGGATACCTAAGTCAAGGAAAATCCAGTTGGAAAATGGGGTTGAAGCACAGTAAGGCGTTAAATGTATTATAATTTATCCTCAATCCACCTAACTCCAGACTTTGTTCTTATGATGAGCTCATTGGTGTCCTAGTCTTCCACATGCAGAGATCCCTTGTCCAGCCCCTGCATAGTCAGAAATGTGCCTGCCCCTTCAGGGACACATTCTGCTTCCACGAAGCTGGGAACGGGGCCACGAGGATGATGATTTTTCCTTCCCTGCCCTGCTGCATGTGGCAGAAAAAGAGGGTAGGATGTGGACACACTCATATAATATCCAGCCATAAAGTGGCATCCAAAGCTCACTCTCTAATGTCGTAAAAGCTGGGAGGAAAGTCCAGAAGTAGGAATGAAGAAATGCTGTGGAACGAAAGCTCAGGAAGCTCCTAATAAAACAACAAAAACATAGAGTTTTGGCACTTTAAGACAAGCAGGGTAGCGAGGGGTCCGTGATAGAGCATTCAGCATCTGGAGTGCTAGAAGCTTCCAGCAAGATCTGCTAGACTGATAAAAGTGGCTCTGGAAGATCTCTTCATGGATACAGGCACTGCACAGGGGTAAAAAAAGCCTTGTCAGGTGATTCGGAAGAAAAGTATTTTTAAGTTGAGAGGAGTGCAATTGTATTACCATCCCCACATTTAGAGATGAATAAAAAAGGCACAAAGAAAGGAAGTGGGCTGTTCCGGGGCCTCCCATAACTACAGTCCAGCTCAGCTTCCTTATATAGGTTTCTTTTTACACACATGCTCTTAGTTTAGGTTTCTAAAACTGATGGGTTTTATTTGCAGGTTAAGCAAAACCTAATTTTTCTAAATACTCACTGAAGACAATGCTGGCAAGATCCTAATTTGTGTTATGACCACGCCTAGTACACCCTCCATCCTATCTTCCTGTCTGAGTCCCTTAAAGAAGGTGGGTGACCTCTTCATCTCTGTAAACTTCCCCAAATTTCTTCCTTTCTCTCCTCTCCTCTCTCCCCTCCCCTTTCCTCCTTTCTTTCTCTGCCTTGTCCTTCCTTTCTCTCTTTCTCTCTCTTCCTTCCTTTCTTTCTCTCTCTCCCTCTCACTCTCCCTCCCTTCCTCCCTTTCCTTCTTTCTCCCTCCCTCCCTTTCCCTCTTTCTTTCTTTCTTTCTTTCTTTCTTTCTTTCTTTCTTTCTCTCTCTCTCTCCCTCACTCCCTCTCTCTCTTTCTTTCTCTCCTTTTTTTTTGCCAGCGTGTCAGTACAGCTGAGCCCTCCTGATCCCTTTTGGCTGCACAGACCCAGTTCCAGTTGTGTCCTCCTTTTATTGGGGAACTGATGTCAGCCTGGCTGGATTATAGCCCAGCAACCGTTCTGTTGCTAATGAATTGGCAGGGAGAACAAAACACTGCAGCTCTCCTGGAACTATGTTGTCATCTATGGTTGGAGCACATAAGACCTTGGAATTTGGAAAAGAACAAATGCCATTGAGTCTGCTTGTTTGCCTTAGGATGTCAGGACCCTCAGTTCACCACACCCTGAGTGTTGATCTGATTACAGAATTCATGCAACTGACAAAGGTTAAAGAAAACTCCACCCTTGCAGGCTTCCCCACTCATTTCCCGCCCTCCTGGCATTCTTAGGTCAGGAAAGTTCTTATATTTATAGTCCTGTGAATGAGGGGCTGGGTGTGGCACGAGGGGGTGGAGCGTAGAGGGTGCAGGCTTGGCAGCTTCATAAGGGCTGAGTGAATTGGAAAGCTGGGATTGAAAGAGCCGGTAAGAGTATTAAGAACAACATTCTCCTGCAGAGAAACAAGCCAGAGAGGCTGCCTGGTGCTATGGGTTGAATTGTATCTCCCCAAAATTCACACCCAGGACCTCAGAATGTTACCTTATTTGGAGATAGGGTCTTTACAGAGGTATAAGTTAAAATGAGGTCATTGGGGTGGGTCCTAATCCAATATGATTGTTGTCCTTATAAGAAGAAGAAACTTAGACCCACAGACACGTGTTCAGGGAGAAGGGCATGTGAACAGGAACACAGCTATCTACAAGCCAAGGGGAGAGGTCATGAATAGATACTTCCCTCACGGTCTCAGAAGGAAATAATCCTGCTGACACTTTGATTTCAGACTTCTAGCTTCCAGAACTATGAGACAATACATTTCTGTTGTTTAACCCACCCAGTTTATGTTATTTTGTTACAGCATCCCTGGCAAACTATCACACCTGGAATCTTTGTTCTAGAATGATCATGCCAGTTGGGTTTCCTGATTCTTCTGCCCAAAGTTCCTTGGGTCACATTTCTCCCTAGACTGGAGATAAACTATGAAATTACCATTTACAGAAAACAAGAGTACTCAAGAAAGATAGTTTGTCTAAGAATTTCAAGAGCAGCATCTCTGATCTTTCATGCTGGGATCTGTGTGTTTTAATAGATGCAGGAAGATGCTCCCTACTACTCCCATCCTATTCAGTTTTAAAAGCTGCCCCCATTTAATTCATTTCTCCAGAGCCCCTGGAAATAGGCATTTCCTTTTCATACAATTGTCTCAATTTTTAGTACTTGTCTCAATCTCTGAAAAATTACCCACCTTTTTTGGTAAGAATATCCTTAGTTTAGCCAATCTCCTCTTATCTCCAAAGTTGTATTCCTTACTTTTCATTAACGATACCTTTGGTTTCTATCAATTTAAAATTAATAATGGGCTTGAATTTAATTTTTATGCAGATAACACATGGCACTTTGTTACTGGAGGAATTTTTTTGAAGGATGGAGTGATACAGATAATTTGTAATAACTTCTCCCAATAGGGTGAAATTCTGACCTCAAAGAGTTAAAACAGTATCATCAACAACAAATGTAGCCTTTACTACTGAGGCAGGTTCTTTTCTAAAGTGATGTCCCCCTAAAGGGGGTATTAGGAGACTGGGGATTAACTCAGAACATGTGAAGGCTCTGTTTTCCCTTACGTCTAGGCGCTGAGGGAGAGGCAGGGATAGTAAAGCATTTGGACTATCTGGGGAAAGCTTAGGGACATCCCAGAGAAATCCTGGCAGACAGGTGAAAAGCGCAAGGACAACCATTGGGCATGAGGGATTAGCCAGTTGGCTCCAGAAAAATGTTCTGTGTGAAATCTGTACCTCTGCTACCACCCCAAAATTCATTAGTTGGGCTGGCCTGTGATGTCAGGGACTAGTCATTACACTGGTTTCGCAATATGGCTAGTTTGTATAAACCCCTGCATCACAGAAAAGGTATATCCATTTGGGTTTGTGATCAGTGGCACTCAGAGTTTAGGTTTCATGAACCATCCCCCTCCCTGCACTAAAAGAGGGCACTGGCAAATGGTTGGCAGCTTTTAATTCTGCCAAAGGAAAATATTATACAAAAAATAGTATCTTCCGGGGCGCCTGGGTGGCTCAGTGGGTTAAAGCCTCTGCCTTCAGCTCAGGTCATGATCCCAGGGTCCTGGGATTGAGCCCCACATTGGCTCTCTGCTCAGCAGGGAGCCTGCTTCCTCCTCTCTCTGACTGCCTCTCTGCCTATTTGTAATCTCTGTCAAATAAATAAATAAAATCTTTAAAAAAAATAGTATCTTACATCAAAATCAGTTTCATATAAATATGAATATTTTAACAATTTTTTAACTTAAGAAGACAAAACCTAAGAACAATGACAGTCCTTCCCTCAAACAACATTTGGCAATCCTGAGTGACATTTTTAAAAAATGATATATTTATATATCTTTATTCAAATGGAGAAATCACAACATAATACTTTATTTACCACTGCTGCTTCTGGTACTGTTGCTGGTGCTTGAGCCCTGGGGAGTTCTCTGAGCAAGCCCAGCATCCTCCCACTTCAGGCTTGATGGTAGGTTTGATAGGGATTACCTGCCCTGAAATTCACCCCTTCCACTTTGTAGCTCCCTGCTTTGTGTAAAAACAGATGTCCTTCCCAGAAGTTTTTGCATCTCCAGAGTGAAGAACTAAAAGTTGTTATTACTTAATAGTAGCTGCTAAAAATGCTTTGTTAGCTAGTATCAGTTTTCAAAAGTATACATCATACCCCTCTACAAAGGTGATGTCCCCTCCTATCTCAGGTTGGTCATCCCAGAAGCAGGTTCTGAGATAAGGATTGGAGTTCAACTAGGTTACCTGGAAGGGGATCTTGCTAGGGGGAATGGGGATGTGAGACAAGGAAGAACAGGCCCCTCATAAAGAGGAAGCATGCATGAGCCTACTATCACTGGAGCAGCTGGGAGACCCCCTAGGAAACTGCAAAGAGTACCCCTTAGAGTCTTGTACCACAATTCCCATCTGTTACTGGTTGAGTTCTGCTCCTAAAGGCATTGCCCAGCACTTGGCTCTCCAGCCCCATGCATAAGCCCCATGAGCTCCATCAGCCACAGTAAGTCTTCAGGCAGAGTCACAGAAGCCACCTGTTTTTAAAATAACAAGGAGTGCTAGAGGATGTGGGTGGGCACCAAAAGCATCTGCTGTACCCCCCTCAAGTCTTGATATGAAATCGTATCACTGACCCTGCCTGTCAATATAGAAATTAGGAAGACCTATGACATACCTCAGCCACTGAAGGAAAGAGGAAGGGTCTTCTTCCCTCAAAGAGCCACATCTTCTTTTCCCATGGGCAACCAATAGTCTTCATCTCTCACTTGTGGGCAAGGCTGCTGATAGATGTGATGGCATGAAAATTTTTATACTTAAGACTCAAATCTCCCACTACTACCATGGGACTTTAACTTACAATGATCCAGAGACAGTAAATTGACTCCAACAGTGTATCAGCTGGTAGCGGCTGCCTAGAGCACTCTACTGAGAATTCTGAAGCTTGGGAGAAGAAGCATATTGAATATGGATTAGGACAGCTAGGTACCAATTCCTAATGGTGGGGAAAAAAAAAATCGCTGGAAAACTTTGAAACTCCAAACCTAACAAAGTGGAGAAAAGTGTGTTTTCAAGATCCTTTCAGGAATGTACTATATGTGTATATATGTGATTGTAAGGAATATTTTTGTAAGAGCCTCGGAGGCTGTGTGTGAGGGACAAAAAGCCTGCATGCTCTAGACACATTTTGGGTGTATCTGTTGGGTGGTGCTGGGGGTGCGGGCAGGCTAGGTTTTTTTGTTGACATGGAAGGGGAAAAAAATCACTGAAGGCAAAATTGTATTTATAGTTCTCTTAAATGGCTGAAGTCCCTCGTATGTGGGCCCTCAGAAAGTAATAAGCCTGTGTAGTTAAATCCCAAATGCATATGTGATGCAACTCTGCTGTAACAACACATGGCCCCTAACTAGCCTTCAGAAGTGGCCCCAAGGGGCAGGTCCCGTAGGCCACAGGACTTTCATTTGGCTGAGTGGACTGTATAGGATGGCAGTTGCCTTCAGCTGCTATCCTTACTCTTCACATGACTAGTGCTCTGCTCCTCTTCTCACATTAAATATTGACAAAATAAATAAGTTAGTCCTCAATCTCACATAGTATGTGAGAGCACATTTCACATAAATTAATGAGTTAAATGTAAAAGACCAAAATTATTTTTTCTCCAGACCAAAATTATTTTAAAAACTGAAATTAAAAATTTGGTAACATCCCATGTTGGCAAAGATGTGCATGCATGGGTACAATTTCATAGCTATTTCTATTAAAATTTTGATGGGGTGCCTGGGTGGCTCAGGCAATTGAGTGACAGACTCTTGATTTCGCCTCCGGTCATGATCTCCTGGTCATGAGATCCAGCCCTTCATGGAGCCCCATGTGGGGCTCTGCACTGTTACAGAATCTGCTTGTCCTTCTCCTTCTGCCCCTTCCTCCACTGGTGTGTGTGCATGCATGCACAGGTGGTCTCTCTCTCTCAAATAAATAAATAAATAAGATTTAAAAAAATTTTACTTCATTTCTCACTATCTATCCTATAAAAATACTCATCCATTGAGCTAAGATACCTATACAAGATTATTCATTGCACCATTATTTTTAATAGAGAAAAATTGGAAATAAAATATTCTTCAGAGAAAAAATATTCCTCAAAGAAAAATTGCTAGAAATTAAGGTACATCCTAATAGACAGTTACACAGTTTTTAAAAAGAATAAGTTGGATCGGGCGGGAGACAAACCATAAGTGACTCTTAATCTCACAAAACAAACTGAGGGTTGCTGGGGGGAGGGGGGGAGGGAAAGAGGGGTGGGGTTATGGACATTGGGGAGGGTATGTGCTATGGTGAGTGCTGTGAAGTGTGTAAACCGGGCAATTCACAGACCTGTACCCCTGGGGATAAAAATACATTATATGTTTATAAAAATTTTTTAAAGAAGAATAAGTTTATACATATCGACATGGAAATAGCTCTAAGATTTACTACAACTCATTTGAATTTAATTTCTTCATCTGTAAGATGGGAAGATTGAACTAAAAAATCCCTAAGATTCCTGGGCACCTGCAGGCTTAGTGGGTTAAGCCTCTGCCTTTGCCCCAGGTCGTGATCTCAGGGTCTTGGGATCTAGCTCACTGGGCTCTCTGCTCAGCAGGGAGCCTGCTTCCCCGTCTCTCTCTGCCTGCCTCTCTGCCTACTTGTGACCTTTTTCTCTGTCAAATAAATACAATCTTTAAAAAAAATAAATAAAAAAATCTCTAAGATTCCTTCAAATTTCATTCTAAAAAAAGGAAGTATGTCATATAGTTCAAGAATTTTGTGGTCTTAAGAAAATAGAATTACCCCTTTTTCATTTTTGTCCCTTGGGAAAATCTGAAATTCACAAAACTGATAACTCCTCTACATTTTCTCCTTTTTCAAGGTTAAATCTACTTTATTTCTCAATCCAGAGGATCAAAAGATCTTGGAACCTAAAAGTAAATAAGGAAACTCTGAAGATAAATTCTTAGTTTTACTAAGAAAAACAAAACAAAATAAAACAAAAAAAAAAACCCAGAATGTGTGGGTTGTATAGGTTTCAAAGACAACAGACTGCATAATTAAATGAAATCTCTCTCTAAGCCCTCTGTACAATATTGGTGAACGCTATCAGCAATGATCTGCTCAGCCAGAAAAGGGCTGTATTTGTGTCCGGGAGAAGAGACTTAAGAAAAGGTTCTTCATAATGAAGGACTGAGATGTCCTGGTTCCAATTAGAGAGGATTCCAAATTACGTGAGTCAAAAAAGCAATCTCCTAGGAACTGATGAAAAGTAAAGGATTTCATTTTAAACAAATAGGAAAGATAACCTAAGGAAGCAGAAGTCTCATCTCCATTTTGACTCTATTTCCATAACCACGTGAGAACCCAGAGTTCCTTTGTTGCACAAGTAAAAAATTTGTCTAACTTTTCTGGGCCCTCAGCTTTCCCATATGGAAAACAGGTATGGAACTTTTGACTCATCTTTCAGGGTCACTTTTGAAGAAGGGTGAATATTAGAAAAAACTTCTGGAAACAGAAGAGAACACATCAATCACTGAGGGAAAACCAGGACATAGAGCATAACAATAAATTATCCACTGGCTAAGAAAGTCCTGGATCCAATATAGACTATCATTTTGGTTCTTATTTACAGCCCAAGAGGCCTCTGAAGCTCATTAGAGTCTGGAATTACTTCATACGCTGGGCTGGAAATTTCAAAGGAAAATTTCAAGAAATTTTAAAGGAAACTTCCAGATGCACTAGCTGGTTTGCTCTTCACTAAATGTTAACTGCACCATTTCCTCTTTAAAATCAGGCTGAATTTTGCGCTGGCAGAGCCAAATTCGCCTCTATCTGGGCAACTCTTATTGTTGTCAATGCAGCTCTGTGTGTAGACAGGAGAGGAGAATATGGCCCATTGTCCTATCAGATGCAAATTATGGTCCTGATTCAACAAAAAACATCTGTCTTCCATGCAGGGAAAATAAGAAGAGTCTCTGAGCCCAGACTGATCTTTTGTGACATGGCATCCTGGCTCTCACAGAAATTCACGTTGTGGTTTGTGATTAGCAAGCAAAAAAGAGAGAGAGAGAGAAAAGAAAAAAAAAGTATTCCGAAATTGAATGATATATAATTATTCTGTTTTGAGGTCCATGCTAATGATAAAAATCTGTTAATATTTACTCAGAGAGAATAAACTGATAGTTTTCTGAAGGATAAAAGATTTTAAAGAAGAAATTTTTATTTATATATTGCTGTACATGAAAGTTGATGCTTCATTCTATCATTCTCTCTGGACCTCCAATAAAAAGGAGTATTCATAATACATCTGATTTTAAAAAAATATTTTATTTATTTATTTGAGAGAGAGACAGTGAGAGAGAGCATGAGCAAGGAGAAGGTCAGAGGGAGAAGCAGACTCCCTGTGGAGCTGGGAGCCCAATGCGGGACTCGATCCTGCGACTCCAGGACCATGATACCAGCTGAAGGCAGTCGCTCAACCAACTGAGCTACCCAAGTGCTTCCATCTGATCTTATTATTATCTGTAGTCAATGATGACTGTTTTGCTGAAGGTATAGATGACTGAAATAAAGGGTTGGATTACATGCAGATCACACCCTTTAAATTGTAAAATATATTTGCTCTCTGCTCATGTATAATAGAATCTTTTTTTTAAATTTAAATTTTATTTTTTTAAGATTTTTATTTATTTATTTATTTGACAGACAGAGATCACAAGTAGGCAGAGCGGCAGGCAGGGAGAGAGGAAGGGAAGCAGGCTTCCTGCTGAGCAGAGAGCCAGATGGGAGCCCAAGGCAGAGGCTTTAACCCACTGAGCCACCCAGGCGCCCCTAGAATCTTCTTTTTAAAAGATTTATTTGGGACGCCTGGGTGGCTCAGTTGGTTAAGCAGCTGCCTTCGGCTCAGGTCATGATCCCAGCGTTCTAGGATCGAGTCCCACATCGGGCTCCTTGTTCTGTGGGGAGCCTGCTTCTCCCTCTGCCTCTGCCTGCCACTCTGCCTGTGCTCTCTCTATCTTTCTGACAAATAAATAAATAAAAATTTAAAAAAAAATAAATAAAAGATTTATTCTTTTTTTTTTTTAAGATTTTATTTATTTATTTATTTATTTATTTATTTATTTGAGAGAGGAGAGCAAGCAAGCACAAGCACGGAGGAGGCAAGAGAGAGAGAGAGGGACAAGCAGACTCTCTGCTGAGCAGGGTGCCCAGTGTAGGGCTTGCTTCCAGCACTCTGGGATCAGGGCCAGTGCTGAAGGCAGACACTCAACTGACTCAGCCACCCAGGGGCCCCAGATTTATTTGTTTATCTTGGAGAGGAAGAGAGATAGAGAGAGAGAGAGAGAGGAGGCCTGAAGCAAGGCTCCAGGAGAGGCTTAATCCCAGGACCCTGAGATCACAACCTGAGCTGAAACCAAGAGTCCAATGTTAACCAACTGAACCACCCAGGTGCCTCTAATAGAATATCTTAATATTAATCTATTAGAGAGCTGTCTGACTGAGTTGGTCAGTGGAGCATGCAATTCTTGATCTTGGGATTCTGAGTTGAAGCCCCACGTTGAGGGTAGAAATTACTTTAAAAAAGATCTTTAAAAAATCTTTAAAAAATATTAATCTATTAGAGTTTTCAACTTTTTGTGCTCCTGCCCCCCCTCTCTTCAGGTGAAGAGAGCTGTGAGTAACGATAGGCAATTTCCACGCAGTTGAAGAGTGCTGGGGAACGTAGTTTGGCTGCTCTGGGTGCAGTACTGAGCCGAGTAAAGTAGGTCAGGTTTGAGAACCACTGGAACCCCTCCAAAACTTAACTTGTTCTCTCAGAGAATCCTCTAGAGTTAACTTGACAAACTAAAATGATTCCTGCAGCAGACTAAATCTGATTAACCATAGAGCATTAATCATATTCTAGCTATCAGGCAAAAAGTCACAGGAAACAAAGGAACCAAGAGAGCTATATAAAAAGGACCTAGAAAAACAACAAAATACACCTTTGCCAAGATTTCAAATCAGGATTCAGAGTAGCAGGATATCTGAGATGATTTAGACTTGCATAATAAACAATTAAAGGAAACCTCAAAATGACTAGTAAATGTGAAGAGAACAATCACTTGTAATCAGAGAGGCTCTGAGTGTCCCATGAGAGAGAGGCCACTTAAACTTGACCTAACACTGCCTTTTAGACTCATCTGAGGTCAAGGAGGTGCTGAGCCCCATGGACAGGGGTTAGAATTGCTTTGTGAGGGCTCTGTTTCCTGCTGCGCCTTGAGCAATGGCCTGACCAGAGGATCCTTCATGTACCTCAGTCTAGGTCTCAGGACTGTCTGGTCTGTGTAAGCTGTCCAGTTGGGCCTCATGCCTAAGGGTTCCAGAGATGCTATCCACTGGTTCTGCCATTATATGACATGCTGTTTCTCTAATATGGCACATCCAGCAGCACCCTTGGATAGTCATAGCTTTAGGGAATTCCCAAGAAGTCAGAGAAGAAGGAGAGAAAATGATTTGCTACTTGCTGCTGTGATTTGTAAGGTGGTGAGTGACATGGTTAACTGTGTCAACTTGTTTAGGTCACAGTATCCAGATACTTGGTCAAACATATCTGGACATTGTTGTGAAGGTTTTTTGTTTGTTTGTTTGTTTGTTTGTTTGTTTAGATGACATTAACACCTTTGAGTAAAGCAGATCACCCCATAATGTGGGTGGGCCTCACCCAATACTTGAAGACCTCAAGAAAAAGAATGACACTCCCTGAGGAAGAGGGAATTCTGCCAGCACATTGCCTTCAGACCCTGAAACTGCAACATCCAGCCTGCTAGCCTCCCCTGCAGACTGTGGTCTTGTTAGTCTCTACAATCACGAGTCAATTCTTAAAATAAATACTATGCAACCCTCCACACCCCATTCTCTTCTATTGGTTCTGTTTCTCTGGAGAACCCTGACTGCTATAATGAGTAAAGAGCTCAAGTTAACCCTACTTTGGGCTTAGACTGAGGCAAGAACTGGGGAGTAGGGTATCTCCATTACTTTGTATTTGCATTCAGGTATAATCACACTTTTGCCAAAAAAATAAAAAATAAAAAATAAAAAATTAATAGTGCCAATTGATTTGTGTGACATAATTAAATACACCAATATTTTGTGCTTCTATGATACCCAGATGTTTTACCACCCACACTTACTTGAAAACCACTGATCTGATTACATAAGGAAGACAAGGTTGCTTTTGCCAACCCACTGCCATGCTTCTCTTCTCAAGCTATCAAGCCTCTCAGTAGAAGGGGTCTGGCCCAATCCACGAAGTAGTTTCAGAAATGTAATCATAGAGTCCTAAAACTAAGCATTTATGTATCACAGTTTAATAAAGTGCTTTCAAATACAGTATTCTAAATTCTTCTAAACAACTACGTGAGTTAGGTAACAGAGGTACTATTATAACCTTCCTATTTTGGAAAAGAGAGAACTGAGAATGACTTTATTTAACTTCTGTATGTCTTACAGCTAGTCTGTTCAGTGAGTCCAGGGCAAAGTCAGGATTAGAAACCAGTTCTTTTGTGCCTTACCTAGTACTTTTTCTTACCACCCAAACATATATTTGGCCAGGTAAGCAAACTCTTTGTCAAATTAAAATGCCAATTTAGTTAGCATCCTAACAAGGAAATTTATTGTCCATGCTGTCAGTGGTTTTTGACAAGGAGATAAGAGGAAAGTGGGGTTAGGACACTGGGAAGCAAGTCCAACTAGTGCTAGGGATGGCCGGAGACCTGGAAGTTCAGGGAGCAACTGGTGAGATATCCTCATTTTTCTACAGAATGAATTCCAAATCTATCAAGTCTTTTTTTTTTTTTTTTTAATTCCTCCTTTTTCCTTTCTCAACTTGTCAAAATAAGTCTAATTCAAATAGACCCCACTCTGGGAAGCAATTCCTAATCACTCAGTCAAAATTAATCACTCTCTCCTGTATACTCAGTCACATCCTTTATTATAGAACTACTTATATATTAAGCATGGCTGTCTCTCTAACCAAGTGCTATAGAAGTTAGGGTAGCTTTCTGCCATTATTTTTATCAATCAATAAACACTGAAAGTACTATTGTGTGAAGGTCCAAGGGGTTTTTATTACTATCAAAAGAGATCCTTAAAGTTCGTTTTAAGTGATGAGAAGTTGGTGAAAGATTTTTTTTTTAAGAAAACACTTTCATTGCTGTTTTCATAAAACATGAATACATTTTACTTTAACACTTCAGAAAATATAGATAAACAAGACAATAAAAAAAATCCAGTAGTCCTAGCACCTAATGTTCATTTTTTTTTTAAAGATTTTATTTATTTTGAAACAACATGGGATCAAACATACAATATGGGAGACAAACCATAAGAGACTCTTAATCTCACAAAACAAACTGAGGGTTGCTGGGGGGAGGGGAGTAGGGAGAGGGTGGTGGGGTTATGGACATTAGGGAAGTTATGTGCTATGAAGTGTGAAAACCTGGTGATTAACAGACCTGTACCCCTGGGGCTAATAATACATTATATGTTAATAAAAAATAAAAAATTTAAAAAAAGATTTTATTTATTTAACAGAGAGAGATCACAAGTAGGCAGAGAGGCAGGCAGAGACAGAGGAGGAAGCAGGCTCTCTGCTGAGCAGAGAGCCGGATGCGGGGCTCGATCCCAAGACCCTGAGACCATGACCTGAGCTGAAGGCCGAGGCTTAACCCACTGAGCCACCCTGGTGTCCCTAATGTTAATATTTTTATATAAACTCCTAGCCCCTTATATATGTATAAATGGATATTTAGATATGTATAAATGTTTTTAATTCTATAGTTAACTGTAATCTCTCTTCACTAATATTTAGAAACATCTTTTGATGTGACATTTATACATCTGCATCATAGTAGCTACACAGTATTCTGTTAAATGGCTATTCCATGACTTAACTCCTGCTGTTGGACATTAAGGTTGTTTCTAAGTTTTCTAATATAAAGAATAAAGAGATGAACATTTCTGTGTGTGTATGTCAACATTTGTCCAATTATTTCATTAGCATAGTCCTCTGGAAATGAGTCAAAGGCCCACTTTGAAGCTTTGGTGCCTATTGCCAAATAACTCACAGGAAATCTGCACCCACGCATATGCATGTGTCTGAGTGTCCATTTTCCACATCTTTGTCAGAGTACTATAATTATTATTGTTGTTATTGTTGTTATTTTAGTATTTATCAAGTAGAAAAGCATTTAAAATTACTTTTTTTTTTTTGGCTAGTAAGATTGAATTTTTTTCTTTAACAGCTTTGAGGGATAATTCATATGCCATAAAATTCAGCTAGTGTACGTATACAACCCAATGATTTTAGAAATTATGTAGTTGTATAACCATTACCACAATCCACTTTTAGAACATTTCTGTTGAGTAAGGGACAGGTGAGGCTAGGTAGGGAGAGACATATAGGGAGCGACAGGGCTAGGGTCATGCAGGGGGCTACCTAAGCAGGCTCACAGAAATCCCAGATGTGGAGAAACGTTACAGACAAGATACTAACCACAAAGAAGGAAACATAACTAATCTACCCTGTTTGTTCTACATATAGATGAGACACTTTCATATTTACAAATCCACCTTGTCTTAAATGTTATAGACGAGCTTTTTACCAAGTTCCCTGGTCAGTTTTCTATAAAAGACTAACCATAAAAGCCATCAGTGGCAACCCATTCGGGACCCCTTTCTCTCTAGAAAGCTTTCCTTTCTGTTCTCACCTTGCCTTAATAAACTTTCACTTGCACTTCAACCTTTTGTCCGTGAGATTCATTCTTTGACTCTGTGAGACAAGAACCCTGCAACACTGTCATCCTAGAACGTTCCCCTCCCACACCTGTTAATGATTAGTCCCTGCTCCTGTGCCCAGGTCCAGACAGCTATCGCTTTGCTTTCTGTTCCTATAAATTTGCCTTTCTAGACATTTCATATACATGGAACCATACAGATGTTGCATTTTATTTCTGGCTTCTTTCACTCACATTATGTTTCTGAGGTTATCCATGAGCATGGATCACTAGTTTGACCCTGAACTTTTTTTCCTCTTCATGTTTATTTGCAGTTTTTCCTCTGAGAATTGTCTGCTGCAAAGGTCCTTGACCTTTTTCTATTGGGGCACTGAATGATTTTACAGACAAAGAATATAAACAGTGTCATTAAATACTGGATTCTGGCAGCACTAGGAAGAATGACTCTATATGCCTTTCTAAATCTAGGACAATCAGTAAAAGTTTACTGCACTGAATTAGGTTTTATCTTCATACAATAAAGGACTATGAGATGGTATTAAGGAGTAATTTATTTGAATCATTTCAGTTTCCTCTACTTAAGGAGTGTCATATATATATATTTTTAAGATTTTTAATTTTTTTTTTTTTTGACAGAGACACATTGAGAGAGGGAACGCAAGCAGGGGGAGTGGGAGAGGGATAACAGGCTTCCCACAGAGCAGGGAGCCAGATGCGGGGCTCGATCCCAGGACCCTGGGATCATGACCTGAGCTGAAGGCAGACACTTAACAACTGAGCCAACCAGGCACCCCCAGAGTGTCAAAGATTTCTAATTTATTTTCTAGAAAATGTTCAAGTTAATCCTTAAAAGCTGATTTTACTTTAATGTAGTAGAAATAGATCCTTTTTGGGACAAACAGAGTAAATAAATAAATGTTGCTCTTGGTAGCAAGTTCTTACATCAAGAGCCCTTAAAATGTTCCTCAGCTATTCTGAAATTCATTAAATAGCTATTGGACAATGAGACAGTATTCTTTGTACTCTTTGTCTCTGTAAAAATTAAAAGAAACAATAACAACAATAACAAAACCTGCTGCAAGACCCACCCTCAAGTAAAAACTCTAATCTAAAAAATAAAAAAATCCGATTTTGATCCCAAGTTAACCATTAATGAATTTGTACCCCATGCTACTTTGCTAAATCCTGTTTGACTCTTCCAGAAATAGAAGCGCAGATTTGGTAAAAGTTAGAGCTCTTAAAGGTAGCAGAGGAATGCAGTTTCACATATGTGAGGGCAGAAAACTTTTCATTATACTTCCTTCAACCTCCTAAATGCCCTACCCTTGTGGACAGTTCACCTTAAAGCTAGAGAGAAGCTTAAGTCATGGGCTCCTCATTTGCATGGCTGCTTTCCTAATTTTGCATGTATTTCCTTAAAGGGAAACTCCAAATTATATAAGCGTCCAGCCCCACGAAACCTGGGTCTGCCCTATAACAAAAGATCTCTCTTACCTGTCCCAAAGGTTGTTTGTAGGTTGCTCTTTAACTTCATGGGTTGAATGTAGATTCATTTCTGCAAAACTTCTTTTCTATGATTTTTTCTAGACATCCTTTTAAGAAATATGTTATGTAAAAAATTAAGTGACAATAGAAATGATATACCTAGAATCCCATCACCTCATCAGGTCACCCATGTTTATTCTTCTATGGCCCCTTCCACTTTTTGTCCACATGTCTATATCATTTTATGTGATTACCCTAGGATTTTGAGGAATTTTCTTTAAAAAAGTGTTATCTTGATAAATGTGCAACATAAATTTGCATTTATTGCACCTGTCCCATAGTCACCTCTTCAAAAGGTGTATGATGTGCCTACATCCCAGCATTCAATGGAGACAGACCAGCAGGAAAAGCTCAATGCCTGGCATTTCAGTGACAACTAGGGAAAATGACCAGCTGTTGGTACACAGGGCAAAGGAAGCTAAACTTGGGCTCCTGGGTGGCTTAGTTGGTTAAGTGTCTGCCTTTGGCTCAGATCATGATCCCAGGGTCCTGGAATGGAACCCCACATCGGGCTCCCTGCTCAGTGGGGACTCTGCTTCTCCCTCTCCCTCTTCTCCTGCTTGTGCTCTCAAATAAATAAATAAAATCTTAAAAAAAAATGCTAAGTGTCAAGGCTACATCCACTTTGTTCATTACTATATACTCTGTGTTTAGCACAGGGTCTGGCATTCAGTAAGAACATTGATTTAAGGTCTAATTCTGAATCTGATTGAACCAGTTCTATTTTTGGGGGGGAGGGGGGCTGATGGAATAAAATTTTAGAAAATAGCAATTAACTGATTGCTTTCCATTAAAGTCAAATCTGTCTCATTAATTTAAGTGTGCATTAAGTGTCTGTTATGACCCAACAAAACTACATCACTTGGGATCAAGTGAGGGCGAAAGGAGGAAAAATCTGGAGTATGCTCTTTCTAGTCCCAATCCCAATTGCAATCCTTACTTTATGGCCCGTGATGAATAAGGAAAATGGAGAATTTTTTAATCTTTTAAAAAGACAGAAGAGTAAGGAAATATGCAAAAAATGACATTGGGGGAAAAGAAGGAAATTTTACTAAGGGAAGGCAGAAAAGTAAAGCTTTTTATTGCCCTTAAATAGCTCTAGAAGATTATGACACTTAGCTCTTTGCCAGAAACTAGGGTACACTTACCTGAAATGTCACCTTCATTTTGTAAGGTTCTTGCAGGGCGAGATCACAACAGTTTATTGTCCAAAAGGGGTGATCATTTTAGATCTTGGTGAACATAACCCAGCACATACCTTTCTCCAGGATGGAATACTAAAGGAGGGCTCCTTGTGGCCTAAGGTGACAGATGCTCCAGTCACTTGATTGACTTGATGTGACAACACGTGAAGTCACTAGAGAAGTCTGACCCTGCAAAATACGTGACTTCAGCTTCTCTCTGCCCCAAGGTCAGTGCTACTAGGCAATAGCATTTCCTGGTAAAATTCAATTGAACAAAATCCTGGAGTTGTTTTTCTTCAAAATAATTTTGATTTAATTTCTCCTTTTATATAAAAAGACAACAAGTTACATTTCAGAGAACGCTGTTTAGGTTAGGAGGGTCCCGTCAGTGCTGTTTTGCAATACATGTTTACGTAATCTGAAGTGAAGTCGGCAGTCAACTGTGAAACTGGGGCCAGCCAGGCTGCCTGTGCACATTTTACTTTGGATCACAAACTAATGTAACATTCTATTGTTTAAGTGTCAACTAGGTCTGGGTTTTGTTTTGGACATTCAAATTGGGATAAGAAAACAAACAGCTACCACGATTCTAAAAAGCAGTAAGATCAGTGCTTTGTAAAGAGAACATGCAACATCAATATTTTCTGCTTTTATCAATGAGCTCAAACATTTGACATTTTGTATCCTGGTATTTAAGTAAGTCAAATCTTTGGAGAGAAAGTTTTATGGAATCTATTTGTATGGCCCAATATGTTATTACTTATTTCCCATATTAAGCAATTGTGCTTTGCTGTCCAAGGTTCATAGAAGTGAATAATGTAGTGTTAAAAATACAAAGAGAATAATAAATAATATCCAGAGGCAGTTAAATACTTCCCATAAAATTTCTTAGAAAAAAATATATTTATAATAATATATAATTGCCAAAATAAAAGCACTTATACTTTAAATGATCCCATATGACAGTGAAACTATCAAATATCTAAAAATTAGGACAGTTCTTAGGAGGAGCCTGTAAATGGGACCTTGCTGCTTTACCCATTTCCTTTACCAGCCCTCTCTGGGGACCCTAGCTGGAAGGGGTTTTGTTTTCTCTAATGGTCCCTTGCAATATAGTTAACTACATACATAGTTCATTACTAGATTAAGGTTCTTTTAGAATATGAACGAAATCTTACACATCTTTGACTCCTCCAAACCACTGATGTGGTAGTTTATTATTATTTATGGAAACAAATGCCAAAATAGAGATTGTAAAACATAAATGAGTTTATTTCCCTTTAATACAGCCCCTTTTTGTGGGTGAATTTATTCTTTACTGCAGTACATTTTTTGGATGTGATGACAAAACTCATTCTGGACAATCATCCACAGGTATCAAATGTCAGAGGACATTTCTTTGTTCATTTTGGCCTAGTATGAGCATACCATATTTTCATCCAGAAACTTTTTAGGGAACACTTCTCTAAACAAGCCATTTTAAATTTTATAATGTCCTCAGTTGTGTGTTAAATAAGCTAAATTCAAAGAAACTGAGGTTAACCACATCAGAGCAAAAAGTAAAATAAATTTAATTAGAAAATTCAAAAGGAAAAAAAAAAAGAAAATTCAAAAGGACAGTAGAGAAAGCCTGCAATTAATTATAATGTGATCCAAATGAATTCATATCTCATCATTCCAGTGTGTGAGCCAGGATATACACACTCACATGAAGAGCATCTGGCCAAGCTAAACAACAAGTCAAAGGTATCAGTTTCATGAAAAGAAACTTAAGAAGGCAAAATTATTCAGCATAAGCCTAATGTAGGATTTTGGAAGTTCTAAATTATCAAGCCAAATATCCACATTACTTTTTAATTTAGTAAATAATGCATTCATTGTCATATTCACTTTGATCATTACATGGACAAAAATATACCAAGTCATTTTTCCATGTGTTAAAACATTCAAGTATATTACTGAAAAGAGGCAATGAAAATTCTGTCTCTCGGGGCGCCTGGGTGGCTCATTTGTTAAGAGTCTGTCTTCAGCTCAGGTCATGGTCCCAGGGTCCTGGGATAGAGCCCTGCATCAGGCTCCCTTGCTCAGTGGGGAGCCTGCTTCTCCCTCTGCTCATGCTCTCTCTCTCTCTGTCAAATAAATAAATAAAATATTAAAAAAAAAAGAAAATTCTGTCTCTCAAGTTTTCAAAGATGAGGGAGGAGACTAGGGATAAACAGGGATTAAACATGGGTCTCAAGGAGCTATGTAGCTTTTGATTCCTTTGTCTCTAACTGAACAAGACTGAAGTCACAAAGATGTAGTAGATCCCAAGCACAGAGACATTTCCTCCATGCATATACTCTATTCTAAGAGGTTAACATAGGGTTACAGATACTTAATGCAGAGTCTTCTAATCAACCTGACTTCTACCAGCGTTTTTGCTAACAAAAACTTTTGAGAATGGCTCCAATTACTGTTAAGATAAAGTAACATAATGCCTGAGATTGGCTTTAAAGTATTACAGTGGAAAAGGAAAAAAGGGTAGATGAAGCAAATACAGCATAAGTTTTATAATGATTAAATATAGGGGATAGGGATGTGGGAGGATTATCCTATTATTTTCCCTACTTTTGTGGTATGCTTTCAAATTTTCATGAGACTTTTGCAGTGAGAACTTGAAGAAATACCTATTATAAGAAATACTATGATTTTTTCCATACACCTGTCTATAGAATGGATAGAAAGCTTTCCTGAAAGAAATTGTGGCTGGTCTCAAATCTTGGGCTCTTTAGCAGGCTTAAAAAAAACCATTTCACCTGTCTTTCAAAAACCATTTTTGTCTTTCTCAAAAGAAGGAAGTAACAGAAACCTACACATTATCCTGGGATGTGGATTAACAAAATACACCTTTAATGTTAGCCTAAAGTTAGAGAAATCTAACTTTTGAAGCTGAACATGAAGGCTGTATTACATGGTAGATATGGATTTGAATTCTGGTTCAGATTTTAGTTTCAGTGAAAAAGAGGAGAGTTAATTTCAAGAATTCAGATTCCGTAATTCTTTTCTCAGATCCAAAGAGATTTTCTTATGGGGATTTAACTTCTACCATGCCAGTTAAGAAGTAAGGCTGTGGCCGGGGTTGGGGGGGGGATGTGGGGGGGGTATCCCCTTCTTGGAAGTCTTACCTCAAAAATGATTAGTCCTTCCTTGTGGTAAAAAGATACTTCAACCCCTCACATATGCTGGGAAGGGAGCCTCACTCTTCTGGCCCCTTCTCCATTTTCTTTCTTCTCTGTAGGACTCATGTACCCAACATTCTCTTCCATGCTTCCTACATGCTTCCCAATTGATCTGTCATGACATCTTATGCATTGCTCAGGGATTCAAAAACTAAAAGAGCTCTCGGGCCTATAGGGACCTATAGGGACAATTATACTGGTTCCTATGCAAAATATGGCTGGGGGAGCTAGAATTTTGACCTAAGTTACTAGTACTAGACTAGAAAAAAGAAGTCAGACGCAAAAAACTCTCCCAGTTCATTTATTTTGTGTAAGGTTCATAACCAAAGAGCCTGTACCGACATTCTTTCTTTCTCTCCTTTATATAGAGATTAAGGATGCAGTTAAGAGTTCACTCTATTAACACTGATGCCATGGAGATTTCTTTTTACAAATGAGGTATTCGGTTTACTGACCCAAACAGTACATGTATGGATAAACTGCAGAAATTGTCTAGCAAGTAATAAAATAAAAGTGAATACACTGAAACATAAAACAGAAATAGCATCTGGCAATAGTTGCTGTGATACCCTGAGAATCTTTACTCTAGTCAAAATAAACCCACCCACCTTATATCTGTAAAAAGCAAAAACCAGCATGATTTTTCCTAAGGGCATACACTTCTGCTCAGAAAAGACAATGAGAATGAAGGGGTGGTGCATATGAAGAGAGACAAAGATCATTCTTCTTGCCCCTTTCTCCTCTCTAGTCAAAATTACTTATTCATGGACCACTATTCCCTCCCCCTCCCTTTTTTTTAGGAAAAACACTTAGAATTACAGCAACAACAGCATTTACAAGTCAATTTATGTGGAACTGTTGTCAAAGTTCAAAATGCCATGAAAGATCTTGAGAAGACATCGAGTATTTCACATAAAAAACTGAACAATCAGGTTAGCCAGGCCCAAAATGATGATGAAAATGTGAAAGATTAACTTCGGCCATGTCAGACGGTCTTCTTGGCGGAGGGAAATCATATAGATGAGAGATGGATATATGAATACAAAGGCCAGGCCGCATGCTGCTCCTGAATACCTGCAAAATACAAAATTTGGGGGTTAATTATTCATCTTGCATTTTGCTTTTTCTGATTTACAGTTAAGGTTAATACACTACAATTTAAAACCTCTTCAGTCTGCTATTGCAACAAAGTTATTTGTGATTCAACCGTTGTTGCATAAAGCGTTTGAGTTGAAAACATTTTACTTCCTAAGTTAATATAAAATATTATTTCCTGTTCGTCTTTATAGCATCTGCCTGACAGAGTTTTTGATTCATCTCTCCAATCTCCATAGTTCTTTTGTGTCTCCATGTTTGTGGCTGCTTCCTCAGAAACATCTGGAGATAGGCTTCCTATCTTTGATCTTTTATAAACTAATTATGCATTCTGAGTTTCTGAAGGACTGCTAGCATCTGCTTAAGAATGAGAACAGATGAGTACCTCTGTGGTGTGCAGCATAATTATCAAAGATAGTAACAAAAATAACTCAACACAAGACTGACAGAGGAACCTGAACTTTCTTGTACCTTAATCTATCTCCAGCTTCACAGAAATTTGTAAGTCCGATTATATTCAGTAAGCATCAGGCTAATACTCTTTCCTTTTGTTTCTTGCTACATTTTAGGTAAGGGTCTTCAGAAAAGTGACTTAAGCCCTGCTTTCTAGAGGTCAAGGAAGAGAAATTAGATCACTGGAAACCCATATTCCTTGAGAATCTGAGTGCACAATTTTACTCCCCATCTACTCAACCTATCACAATATTTTTAAAGAAAGTATATTAAGTAAAGAGCTACCTGGGATATAAACCCCTACCTAAACTCTTACTCTCCGACTGTAACTCACAGTGAAATTATGTTCTTAAGTAGAAATGGGTTAAAAAAGTTAGAATACAGTCACACTGAGATGATCCTTACTGAAAAGAAGCAGACTGTTCCTAAACCAGAAGAAGTTGCACAGGAGAAAAAGATATCCCAGAAGAAACTGAAGAAACAAAAACTTATAGCCCATGAGTAAATTCTGCATAAAATAAATGCAAATAAAAGTAAAAACAGCACAGTGGTTGTCTTTATTATTAAACATATTTCAGGTATCCTCAAAAAAAAGTTATAATGCAGTCTTAATAAATGAGAGACCTCCAGGTATTCAAGAAATTATATACTATATATTAAAAATTTTTTTATTTTGGATAAACAGAAGAAGGTACAAAGGAAAATGATGAAAAAAAGAAAAAGAGAAAGGGAAAGATGTCTAAGGGATAATGGGGCTTCTAGAATCAAGAAGAAGCAGTGTGATGTAAGAAAATGAGCACCTTAACTGATACCAGGGAACTACATTTGAATGTTACCAGTTTTAAACACAAGAATTTCATACAATTAAATTAACAACACAATGACAGTATTGACAGGAAAACCATACAAATAAAGAACAATACATGAAGGGGCACAGTTCCCTTATAGGGTGTACCTTATGATTCCTCCTATGTTTGGGTAGAAGCAGGCCATGATCACTCCAGCTCCCACAATAATTAGATTAAGAGTCAGCACATGAAAAATGCTAGAAGTTGAGAAAATTCGGAGGAAAAATAAAAACAGGCAAATTATAATGATTAATATGAGAATAAAATTCATTATTAACATCTTTCAAAAGAGAATGTTCTTAAACTCGACAATAAAATCACAGCAAAAATAGAAGACAATAATAGTACTCAATGCTGGTGATGGCACGGTGACCCTGGACCTTTTGTGCAAATATATGAATTGGTTAAGATTCACAGATCAAACTGGTAGTATGTATCAGACTTCATGCTCTTTATTCTATAATTCCATTTGGAATACCTTAAGACAATAAACAAAAATAAGAAAAGAGCTATTAAAGATATTTGTGGCAAAACGGAAGTATCCTATATATACAGCAAGGTAACAACTTCCTTGATGGAATATATTAAAGATTACTCAAAATAACTTGTCATTGTTACCTAGATGGTAAAAATTCATCTGGGCAACGTGGAAAAAAGCTAGCTAGATTTTTACTACAAGAAAATCTGAAAACATTAGAAAAAATATCAGAAAGAAGTACACTGAAAAGGCAGTAGTGATTATGCTATGATTTGGAATTTGGAGCAATTTTTCCTCTTTTCTGTATTGAATAAACTTTCTATATCTTATAATATTTTTTGTATTTATTTTTATAATTAGGAAAATAAATTATATTAAAGGAAAGGCAAAATGGGCAGGTTTTCATTTTTCAGATTCAGCCACTTAAAGATACTCAGTGTTTATCATGAATAGAAAAATAATGTAGATAAAATTTGATGCTCAAGAAACAACTCCATTTCCCAAAAAGATGATTCTTAAAAGCCAAATATATGCATCAAAGCAACTTTGTGAGCCCATGTTATCAGAGGGTAATTAATCCCAGATAAAGATTACAGAGAGAATTAAAATGAGGAAAATTATTTACACAAATAAATAGTTAGTCATACATCCTGATGAATTACAAAGATATTCAGGCTTCCAGATCTTGCTATTTAGCCATAAACTCCAACTTTAAAAAATTGTTCCAGAGCTTTGAGACAATGGCTGGGCCTCTGTTATTTCTGTATTGTAAAAGGAAATAATTCTATGTATTTTCCAAAGAAGTGGTTCTCATAGTGTAACCACGAACCCCAGGGAAGTTCCCATTACCCTTTCAGGAAGTCACTGAGATAAATATTAATTTCAAATCATAAAAGACATTTGCAAAAGCAATTGTGGGTAAAACTGCTGGCCTCTTAGCACAGGGAGAGGCAGTTGCACCAATGTGTATTTTATACTGTGTGCCTTACTGCCAAATGCTGCCAAAAAACAGACCTTCATAAAAAAGTAAAAATTATTAGTTTTATTAAATCTCATGCTTTGAACACACATCATTTTTACTATTTTGTGTGATCAATTAGGAAGTACATAATACAGAGTATGTGCTACACAGTGAAGTACAATGGTTGTCTTGAGGAAAAGTGCTTGGGCAACTGAGCTGGAGAGCAACCTAGCCCTTTTTTCCAAGGAATGCTATTTTTACTTGAAGGGCAGACAAAAACTGTGGTTCTTCAGACTTGGGTGTTTGACAGACCTTTTTTTTTTTTTTTTTTTTAAATGAATGATTATGAGCTTGTCACTTCAAGGAAAACAACTAGTGGTATGTGTGGCCAATGATAAAATTTCAGCTTTCGAGTAAAAATTAGAATTTTGGACAGCTTGTATTTGCCACCCTAGCTTGACAGTTTTCCAGTACTTAAGGACTTTTTTAGAATGAAACTGGGGGCAATGTTATGAATGTGGGTTTTAATATTATATAATGAAGTGTGGAAGATCTGCAGAACTCAGTGAAATGGTATTTTCTAAATGATTAAACATGGTACAAGAACATGCATAGGTGAAAGGATCCAAAGTGTACAACAGACCAATGGGTTTTAATATTAGTGAGTTTCTGATTCAATTAACTTATTAGAAGCTACCAATTGTTAAGGTTTGGCATAGTATCAAAGAAGAATATCCACAATAATCTGAAAAGGCTATTAAAAGTACTCCTTTTTGTCTAACATGTCTATGTGAGAGTAGATTTTCTTCACATATTTAAAGGAAAACAACAGGGGCGCCTGGGTTAAGGGTTAAGGACTCTGCCTTCGGTTTGGGTCATGATCCCAGGGGTCCTGGGATTGAGCCCCACATCGGGCTCTCTGCTTGGCGGGGAGCCTGCTTCCTCCTCTGTCTCTGCCTGCCTCTCTGCCTACTTGTGATCTCGGTCTGTCAAATAAATGAATAAATAAATCTTAAAAAAAAAAAAAAGGAAAACAACATATTGCAACAGATTGAATGCAGAAGATAAGGGAATCCAATTACCTACTAGCAAAGTAGGTCACTTAGCTGGCTTAGTTGGAAGGGCACACAAATCTTGATCTCAGGGTTGTGAGTTTGAGCCCCACACGGAGTACAGAAATTACTTAAATAAATGTAACTTAAAAAAAAAAAGTTTTGAAAATATGAAACAAAAATTTTTTTGGAGACAATTATTTTTTATTAGTATGTTATTTTTAAACAATTAATGGCTTTATTATTGCTTTTAAAATAACTCATATTTTAAAATTCTCAGTTTTGATTTTTCATATGTTAAATATTAATAGATATAACCCAGATAAGCTAAAGTGCAGGGGGTCCTCAATAAACTTTAAGAATGTAAAGCAGGTGCCAAGCCCAAAAAAAGTATGCTCCAAAATATGTATACAAGTAGAAGACTTGTAACTGTAGGATAAATGATAGTGTGTTGTTGGTGATAGAGAAAGAAATGTAATGTGAACACGAAAGGGAACTTCCAGATTATTTCCAAGAGGAAAAAGCATCCTAACAGCCACTACTATGCAAAATAATGGCAGAAAAGAGGAATGATGCATTTACCTAGTATTTTTTTAATCTATGACTTCACTGTATTTATTTTACTTTGGTGAATATAAATACAACACATGGCATAATATACACAACAGGAATCTTGTATGTACTAAAATCCAAGCTTCCAGATGAGCAATGTTACAATTGCAACTGTTGCTACTGTCAATGCTAGAGAGGCGGTAGCTCTTGACTTTTGCTTTTATAACTTTTTTGTTTTTAAACCAACATATTTATACTAATTATTTACTTAATGAGGGAACAGAGTGCATCAATTCTCTTCAAAGAAGAACTGATGAAGACGTCTTATTTAATTGGTTACCATAAATGTAATTTAAAAAGTTTTTACCTGAAAGCTTTCTTCATTTAAGACCATTTATTTCAGGGTGCCTGGGTGGATCAGTGGGTTAAGCCTCTGCCTTCTGCTCGGGTCATGGTCTTGGGGTTCTGGGATTGAGTCCCTCATCGGGCTCTCTGTTCAGCAGGGTGCCTACTTCCCTTCTCTCTCTGCCTGTCTCTGCCTACTTGTGATCTCTCTCTCTCTGACAAATAAATAAATAAAATCTTTAAAAAAATCATTTATTTCAAGTAAAATAGGTTAGGACTGGGTATTTTTTAACTAGGGTGAATCTCTATTAAAACTTCATGTTAGAGCAGGAATTAACCAGGAATCCAAAATGAAGTTCCACGGAAACCCTGAAGCAGTATATGGAAATTTCTCCTGGATGAGAGTGAGCAGCTTTGAACAGATTTTCAAAAGGACTCAAAACTGGTCCATCACCAGGAAGAGATTAAAAATTATAGCAGTAATTACTGAAGCAAATAGGAATTTAACCTTGTTGTATATGTTACCTTCAATTCTAAACAACTACGATTTAGGTAAAAATGCAAGAATGTTAATAAATATACAAGAACGTATCAATAACCAATAATTAAAAGCGTTGCTTCTCATTAGCCATACATTGCTAATATAGGTACTAGGTACTATTAACTTCTTGGCAATGTGTAGATTAATGGCAAATAAATCACAAGATAAATATAGTTGGTATCAGAGCTTACATAACTATGCTAGAAGGAACAAACTTGAAATCATTCTGGACAAGGAAGTGGCTTCTAATTTTATAGCTCTTCAGGGAAAAGAACACCTGTGATCTATCCTTAGTAACCATTTTGATTAGGCAAATTTTTATAGCAAAAGGATCAGTCACATTTTAAACTGACCTGTTTGCACAGTCATTTGTTGCTTGGCACATCTTGCTGGTCAAGAGAAGAGCCCTTACCTAGGATAAACGTCACCGAAGACATGGCCCAATAGTTGAACACGAGCCAAATAGCCTAGGAGTGGGTATATAGTCATCATCTGGAACAGCAGGAATATCCTTGCAATGAAGGACAGGATGTCACTGCTAGGGAAGTTGTCTAAAAAATTCTAATCCAAGAAAGATAATGAAGTAATGTTAAAAATCAACTTAGTACATACAAATTTATAAAACTGAGTGTCTTTTGCTTATTTAGAACGCAGGTGCCACTCAAGTTTTGGTTTGTGGACCAGCGCTCATCCACAAACTCTATGTGAACTATTATTTTTCAGTAAACTAAGTACAAAAATTGAAATGTTTAGAAATTTTTATAGAAATTTGACATTGCCACATTATTATTTTGTTTTACGAAAGTATCAGTCTGCAATTGATCTGACATTAAAACAACAACAAAGAAAACCTTGCCCTTCACAAAGCCACAGAAGCAATGTTCTTAAGGTACAAGCATAAATCTGTTTTAGTAAATTTAAATGGCTATTTATTAATATTAATTATGAATTATATATTAATTCATATAATTATGAATTACATATTAATTATGAATTAATATTAATTCAATGCTATTTGATCCTCACTAGTTCTCTTGCTTTTCCTTCCCTGAAACATCACAGCACTTCCAAAGTAAAGTTTATAGAATGTGAGAGTATACATATCACCTAGTATCATTATTATCTATAGCCTATAACTAAAAAGAAAGGATTTATTTCTATTTCCTTTCATGATTTTCTCCATTTTAGTTTGGCATCTAAAAAGAAAGTTCATTACTCAGAACTTTTTGTTTCCTTTCACATACGAATACCATAGATATTCCTATTCCCAAGAGAGTGGGCTTTATACGGGATTGTTCATATCAGGGGAATTTTCAGCAAACATTTGGCTGCCAAAGAACTTCTGGAATCATGGAAATCAAGAGAAGAACATTTCAAGCTATCATAAGAGTAATAATTCAAACATTTATCTTACAAAGATGAGAACATTATTAACACTACTATGTGGAAATAACTCTTAATTCATCCATAATAAATCACACTGTATATTCCATTATACTCTTATTAGAGGAATTTCTTCTGGCTAGAAAGAAATTCATCTGTAAAATGCTATTTTTGTGAGAAATTTGTCAGTCACATTAAATTAGAAACTACACTGTTCCTAAGTTTATAATGGGTCAAATCAAAGAAAGTATTTCTTATGGCAACTTTTTTTGTAAAATCTTTTCTTCTAGTCTTTCCGTCTCTTCCTCTCTTTTTAACAGCCAAACCTTTGTTTTACCCACCATGCTGTACAAAAATGAGTGTCAGATCTATCGTTGGGGACTGATAAGCGAAGACACCAGATTACCCAGGACATTTCCAGATCTGGGCTTTGGAAAATAAGGAGGTTGCATGTATTCCCAGCAGAGGTTTTATAAATCATGAATAGCATCAGTAACTGTTTTCCAAACAAAGAGAAATACTATGTACATCATAATAGTAATTACCTATTCCGAGTACCACAAGGGTCCAGCATGCAGTATACCTTCTTAAGAATCTCTTTAAAAAAATCTATGGTGTGTGTATTATACTACTTAGTGGAATAGGAAAATGAAGTTTAGAAAGGATGGGGAAGGTGCCTAAAATCTCATATGCAGATTAAACGGTAGAGAAGGTATTCAAACTCTGGTCTGTCTGGTATTGTAACTTGCTACTGTATCACCCCGCCTGCTCTGCAGATAGGAAAGTATAAAAATCACAAAGAGGGTACACCTAGTGCCTTACCTGCTCTATGCAATCCTTGGTTAATGGCGGTGAAGGAAATGAAGCAAAAACCAGGACTCCAATATAGAGGTAAGTTAATGTCACCAGCATATAAGCAATGGACAAGTCCCTCACCTGTAAAAAGACAACAAAATTCCCATAACACGGAATAAACCTGCAGTTAAGTCTGCCTGAATAGACTAAAAAAGAAAACTGACCAAAATTCAAGATTTATCTTTTGGCTTGTGTGTGCTTTTATGTATATGCCTTCTAGGTATCCAATCTGTTCACAGAAATTAGATAAAACAAAATCCATATACTTCACAATTAGTCTGAAAAAAAATTTTTTTTGTACTGTTTTGGAGCATGTAGATTAAGCTACCCTACCTGTTGACAGATTTTAGTAAATTAACATAAATGGTGGCTTAACCAAAAATTATGACTAATTTCTAAATTTATTTTTTATTTTAAAATAAAGATTTTATTTATTTATTTGACAGAGATCATAAGTAGGCAGAGAGGCAGGCAGAGAAAGAGGGGGAAGCAGGCTCCCCGCCGAGCAGAGAGCCCGACGTGGGGCTCGATCCCACGACCCTAAGACCATGACCCGAGCTGAAGGCAGAGGCCTTAACCCACTGTGCCACCCAGGCACCCCTCTAAGGTAATTTATTTACCACATTACAAAACATTTGATTACAAATAATAAAGCTGAGGGACAAAAAAGCAAAAACAAGCCACCTTCGGTATGACCTACACAATTAAAAAAGTTTTTTTTGTAGTAAATTGACTTTGTTAAACCATCAAAGCATGCCTGGGCTGAAAGAAACTGGTACAGTATTAAAACATATTTAATAAAGAAGAAAAGCTAGTTAAAGGGCAGATAGTAAGCAGGTATCACAAACAAGCTTAACAAACCGAAACAGTAAACAAAAGAAAATCAAAAGGCAACTGTTCCAACAGCTGTACAATGTTATTATTAGAATCAGTAAACAAATGCAGCACATTAAATAAAGTGGGTTGCTTTCTTCCACTGCTGTTCCCACCCTCCTGACCTTCTACCCCCATGCGAAGGAAAAAGCTCCAAGATATTTAATGCAGCCAGCTGTCAGATCCAAACAGAACATATCCCACGACTCACAAAGCTGGTCTCCATCATCGCTAAAGTTACAGCCAAACAATTCAGTACAACTAAATTATGGCAATAAGCCTATTCATTTTTTATTTTAAACACAAATTATTTTGAAAGTTAAGAAAACAGATAAGAAAAAAATTATATACAATTTTACTTTAGTTTGATAACACAATTAGGAAAGTGGACATTTGGCATTAGGGAGCATTTGTGATTTTTTGGATAACTCTTCTTAAATGGGCTAAGCAAGAATAGAAAGTTATAAACTGGAATGTTGATAAATTCACTTAAAATGCAAGTAACAAGCTATGAGAGATCCTAAGGTTAGGTTTAAATAGACAATCAGCTTGAAAACAAACCAGGGATTCCAGACCCTGAATTAGAAGCTGGACATACCTATGAAGAAGCCACAGGAAAATGGGATTATGCAGGTTGGTTCTAGCATTCTCAGAGAGCTTCTAATTGTTTAGGGTTGAGGAAGGAAGCTTCAGGGGCTTTCCAAGTCCTTACTCTTTTTTTTTTTTTTTTAAGATTTTATTTACTAATTCGACAGGGAGTGGAGACAGAGAAGCAGGCTCCCCACTGAGCAGGGAGCCTGATGTGGGGCTAGATCCCAGTACCCTGGGATCATAGCCTGAGCTGAAAGCAGCCACTTAACCAGCTGAGCCACCCATGTGCCCCAAGTCTTTCCTCTTTAGTTCATGAAGCTGAGGGCCCATTTCAGGCTAGACTTTAGTCACTCCTAAGGTTGTCTCACAATCTTGTAGAGAATGAACAGAAATGAACAAGGCAACTCTACTTTTCATATCAAAGGGTAACAGTCTCTCATTATGATGTTTAAAAGTCATTCTACTTTCAACCTACTCAGTGTAACTCAAGAACAGGTAGTCTCATAAAATGCAAAATCTTGGGAGTCCAAAACAGCTGTGTCAGAGACAGCTATATATAAAGTGGGACAGCTACCATTTCGCGGACAGTCTTTAGCCTCTCTAGCACCTGATCATCCATTATTCTGGTCAGGCTTTCCGCAAAGACGTGTATCTTAGTAGCCTTTGGGGGAAAGTTTGATGAAGATGATAAGGCTAAGGTGCAAGGGCTTCCTGATAATAAGTCAGTTTTCCCTTCTGCTTTCCTGTTCTTATAGCACTGTACACATACCTGAAATACAACATCTACTAGAGTGTACTGTGGCTATTGTTAGTTTTTATTATTAATCTATGTTCATGAATGAAAGCTCACAAGCAGAAAAAAAACTGTCCCTCAACACCCAGAAAGTAGCCAAGGTTAATAGTTTTTGTATCATGTTGGTACTTTAATTTTTCTATGTCTAAGCTCGTTCATACCACTAGACTATGAGATCCTTGAGAGCAAGGGCTGTGTCTTTTTCATCTTTGTAACCTCAATACCAGGAACAATACCTTGGACAGAGGTGGAAACTGGTAAATAAATGCATAGAAAAAATAATAACCATGCTGGTTATAGTTAGTAGCTGGTTATTAAACTGGCTAGGTGCTAGGCTATGCACTAAGCACTTTACATGTATAATCTCATTAAATGCAGGTGCATCCATTTTCTTCATTTTATAAGTGAATAAACTAGTACAGCAAGGTTATAACATTTCTTCATGGTTATAAGTAGCTGGTGAAGTCAGTGTTCAAAATAAAGATGTTATGGCTCCAAATTGCATGCCCTTTAGCTATTACAGTGGAGGAATGATCAGTCTCGAATGCATCTGTGTCACAGTTAATAAACAATAATAAAGAAAACAAAGATGGGGCACCTGGGTGGTTCAGTCAAGTGTCTGCCTTCAGCTCAGGTCATGATCTCAGGGTTCTGGGATGGAGTCTCACATTGGGCTCCCTGTTCAGCAGAGAGCCTGCCTCTCCCTCTCCAACTCCCCCTGCTTGTGTGTACACACTCTCTTTTCAAATGAATAAATAAAATCTTAAAAAAGAAAACAAAGATAAAGAGGTAACAAGTTACAAGTAACAGAGGATACAGCAGAGTGCACACACAGATGCAAGAGAAATACTAAAATCAGAAAAGTTCTGTTTTGTAGTAGTCTAAATGTACATTCAATGCAACTAGGTCAAGTGTTGCATATCTGTTTTCATCTGAAACTACTCTAATGAACAGAAAAGATGTTTTAATATGAAAGCAGCTGAGGTTTAGCATGTTCCTGGGAAACATGCCACCTACGAATACCATGAACACATGTGGGTTTTGCTATTCTCTGGGCTTGAGCACAAGCTATCACTGTACTAGGCCTGGAGATTTAGCCTCTTAATAGTCCACTTAATGGAAAAGGGAGAAAAAAAAGCCATCTTTTAGATGAGTCTCAAAGTAAAAATATACTTAAAAAGAGGCACAAATGACAATATGAATCCTATATATTAGGTTAGGTGATCTACTCTGCCTTATGAATAAGCAACCACTGGCAGGGTGATGGGAAAAATGCCACCTCAGAATGAGGACTAGCTTTACCAGGGGGCACAAGTGGTGCTGGAAGCACATTCTGCTTCTCGAATATGGTTTATAATTTGTTCCACAAACCGTTCATAGTGAAAATACTATGCAGTAGAGCATTTACTAACAAAAATGACAGAAACTGACCACATAGACCTACCCTAGACATTTACATAAAACTTCTAATGATGTATAGTTAAGTAAACTACACAGATTCATATGAAGAAGCAAAAAGTAAATAACAAATTGAGATATAAGGCACTGCAAATTGTTTTTTAAAGAACTAGCACGGTGTGAAACTAGATAAAGACAGGCAAAACAAAACCAAAAAAGCACTGTATGGGTTCTAATTCAAACATGATGAGGAAATACCAAGAGGTTATTCCACATATCCAGGATCATTTCCTAGATGGTTATAGAGACTATATATCTGATGATAAAGAATGAGTTGGATGATCTTCAACTCTACAACATTTTTTTTTTCTTTTGGTAAGGTATGCCTTACTAAGGAATAGAAATTATATCCCATTTTGTGACACATGAAAAAAACTGTTTAGTGAAAAAAAAAAAAAACCACCATGAAATTAAGCTGAACTTAACAAAGCTGAAAAATCTGATCATTATACCTGTTTAGAAGCCACATTATTTTCCTCCTTCACAAATGTCTTTAGATCCAAGTCCTACTGTCGTTTATATAGAAGCAAATGAGGCCTTTTTATTCTTTTGTCTTCTGCACTTTTAAGCCTTTGTTTACTGGCTCTGAATGACTAACACAACATTAACAATTCAGAGTCCCTGACAAGCTTCACATTTAAAAAAATTTTTTTTTCACTTATATATTTGTCAGAGAGAGAGACAGAGAGCTAGTGGCAGGCAGGAGAAGCACCCTCCCAGGTGAGCAAGGAATCCAACATGGAACTAGATCCCAGGACCTGCAGATCATGATCTGAGCTGAAGGCAGACGTTTAACCAACTGAGCCACCCAAGAATTCCAGCTTCATATTTTCTGACTTAAATCTCAAGAAAATATATATTAACAGAACTTCTATGAGTAAAATTATTTACTGAAACCTGCTGAAAAGTATAACCATTAAATGAACCAAATGACAATTTTTTTTCTCAGAATATTTTTTTCTCAGAATTTTTTTTCTCAGCTACCCATTTAGCTTAATTTATGCAAATATCTAGCCAATTTCAGTGCAATCATAAAGAGTATATATTTACATATATTTAAAGTGTTTAGAATTTTGTTGGCACAAAGTGTTAGCTTTACATTACAGAATGTTAGCTTTATCATTAGTAGTTACTGATATTTTAAGAAGTTAACATAATTTTTTTTAAAAGATTTTATATATTTATTTGACAGACAGAGATCACAAGTAGGCAGAGAGGCAGGCGCGGGGGTGGGGGGTGGGGAGGAGACGGTGGGGAGGGAAGAAGCAGGCTCCCTGCCGAGCAGAGAGCCCAACGGCGGCGGGGTTCCATCCCAGATCCCAGGACCCTGGGGCCATGACCCAAGCCGAAGGCAGAGGCTTTAACCCACTGAGCCACCCAGGTGCCCCAAAGTCTGATTTTTTTGAAAGCTAGACTATACCTTATACCCTAGTTTCAATTAAGACAATAAGAAACCATCATCCATTTAAACTTTAAAGTTTCTTTTCAAAAAATATTTCCCACAAAAGACAAAAGTTGAGTCAAATTTTATCAGCTGAACCTAACATACTAGTTCTACAAAGTGCTAGTCCCAAAAGGGAGCAGAAACAGGAACCCATTTTATGCTATTTCCATATAAAAAACAGATTTCAAGGCCCACTGAGTGTTCTAGTAAGAAAGGCAGAGAATCTTCCTGCAATCCTTGGGAGACCACGAACTGAAATGTCTCTATTTCCATGCAGTCCTGAGCCTCTCCCACGGAGGAATGCATATCTCCAGATACACTGTTGTAATTTTCCAGAAAAGTGATTCTACTTTGCAGTTTTAGGAAGCACAAATAGAGGCTGTCCTCTTTTTTAATAGCAGTATGACACTAAAACTGCCTGGACACCTCTTTGAGGAAGATGTGGGGGCAGATGTAGCACACCTGCTCCTGCCTCACTGCTGTTCGCTCTCACCCAGGAACAAGCTGGTCAGAAAGCTGTGCACTGCAGCCATGGCTTACAGATACCAGAAAGACTCCCATAAAACCTGATGTAGGGATCCACTGAATGTACATATGCCCTGGAGAATCTGTGCTGACTTGATCGGAGGCAAAAAGGAAAAGAATATCAAAGTAAAAGAAAGAGTTTGGATGCCCACCAAGACTCTGAGAATCACTATGAGAAAACTCCTTGGGCTGAAGCTACTAAGATTCCTAAGATTTTCCAAAGTCAGTTCTAGACAAGGATCCACAAGCCACTCATTAATTTGTACCGTCCTTCAGAGGTTATTAAACAGATTACTTCCATCAGTATTAAACGGTTGAAGTCACTACTGTAGATACTTATACCAACTATTTCAATAAATTATCAGTTGTTTAAAAAATGTGTGATGCGATAATAATAATCCATGAGAAAAAAATCTATTGTTCCATGACTTAATTTTTGTCAAAACATTAAAAACCTTCACTGTATAGGAAATGGAAAAAAAAAAAAAAAAAAGCAAAAGTACTATTTATTTAATATATTATTTTATTTTTTTTTAAAGATTTTTTATTTATTCATTTGAAAGATTGAGCAAGAGCATGAGCTAGGGGAAGGGTGAGAGGGAGAGGGAGAAATAGATGCCCCTGCTGAGCAGGGAGCCGATGTGGGACTCAGTCTCAGGACCCTGGGATCATGACTTGAGCCGAAGGCAGACACTTAACTGACTGAGCCATCCAGGATCCCTAATATACTATTTTAAAACATCAAAAACATCAAGAATTAAACTGTTTTTTTTTTTTAATATTTGTAAAAATTTACCAAGAGCACTTCGAATTGTTTCCTCCTTCTCATGGTATAATTACAATACAGAGCAAGCTTCTTTTCCATGCTTTAGTGAACTGTCATATTTCTTTCTTCTAAGTTTGTATCAGCTTCTATCACTTCATCCATTCTGCCTTCAAAGTTGTGAAGTATCTCTGAGAATTCTTTCAATGTGAAGTTTTCTGACAGTGCTACTTCCTTGGGGATAACTTCATTCTTCTTATCACAACCACTTTCCTCATTCATGTTGGTTAAGTTTACCTTCCCCAGGTCCCCAGGTTCCTCTGGCTGCACACTGAATGTCTCTTGAACGTCTACATTTCCACAAGTGGGTTTCTTTTATGATTCCATTCATGTTTCATTCAAATTTCATTTCCAGCATTTTCACTTTTTATTTCATTATTGCACTTTCACCTTTGTCAATTTTCTCTCTTGATTTTCCATTTTTGTAAAATATTATGTGGATTTACCATCGGGTAAGAAGGAGATGACTCAACTATCCGCTTGGCAGTCTCTGTGTAAAGTGAATGACAGACGTGTAGTGACCAATCAATAACAGACTTTGAAAGAAGTGATGTGATTGGTAACAGACCATGATATAGGTCTGTTATTTATGTGGTGATTTGTGAATTGAAGGGCTGGTAGCTATTACTTCATGTAAGTACTCAAATTTCAAATCCTGTGGTAATTGGAATTTGAACCACAGTGTTCAGGGGACTGAGGTAATTTAATTAAACCACAGTAACTGAAAGTCATGCATGTAGGAACTGTGTAAAGTGAGGTCTGCCTGTTATTTAAGACTTTTCTACTAAGACAAACTAATTTAGAGTGCAGTAAAAATGTGCATGCATGTTTAAGGTGAAATATGAGACTTCAATGAAACTGTGCTCTTCACCTGCAGATTCCCAGATATACGAGGCATTCTCTGTCATTAGGAGACTTTAGGGGTAGTCTGAGAAGCAGAGCCTTATGGATAGAATGGTCCAATACATTACTTGGTCTAAGTTGGCCTAAGAAAAGAATTGATTAGTGTGGACAGGATACTTAGATGACACCAAGGAATACATTAATGAGATTTACATTATTTCCTGTGAAGATGAAAGAGGTATTTTCCACATAGCTTTCTAAACTTCCTAAAACTTGGAGTAGGTAGCTTTGTTCAAGTGACAATGAGTCAGGGAATTTGCGAAGGAAGAGGAAGAGATTTAAAAGTACAGAGTTCTAAAAGTATATGCTCATTTTTCCCTTACGTTGCCAAGTTCCAAATGCTTAGTTAGGATAAACAAGACTTTCTTCCTATTCCCTCAGAAGATTTTAAAACTGTTTTTGACAAAAGTTTAAGTATAATAAAACTAAATATTTCCAAGATAAAAACTAAATATAGGGACACCTGAATGGCTCAGTCTGTTAAGCGTCTGGCTTCGGCTCAGGTCATGATCTCAAGGTCCTGGGATCTAGCCTCCTGTCTTGTCCTAGGGCTCCCTGCTCAGTGGGAGCCTGCTTCTCCACCAAGCATTTCTGCCTGCTTCTCTGTCTGCCTCTGTCCCTGACCCTGCTCTTGTTCTCTCAAATAAATAAAATCTATAAAAAAAAAATTGAAAAATTAAATTAAAATCTAGTACACTTATGAGAAAAAAGGTAAGGAAGAATTGACATGGTTAATTATGTATTTTTCTGGGGATCTACTTTAGTATTATAGGAAAAAATCTTGGAGAAGAATTGATAACATTCTTATTGCAAAACAAGTTTTAAGGCACTGGAAAGAATCTGAAGGGGAAAATATTTTCTCCTGTTAGGTGAGAGATCCACAGTCTAAAGGTAAGGGAAGAAGGTAAGAGGGATATAGAAACAAAAAATTTCTAGCTGTTACTATACACCACAGCATGTTAAATATTTTTCTTATTTTATAATGTTTAATTGTGATTAAAACCCTGAGAGATAGGTATAAAATAATGCTATGAAAAGGTCACTAGGTTTGGAAAACCCAGATTAACTGAATTCTAACCCCATTCACAGGTAATATGCCAGATGTGTTAGCATGTGAATGTGAAAATGTTAGAATTTGATTTATATTCTTGGCCTAATTTGAGAGCTAACTTCCTTCTCCTTAGAAGGATTTTTGCCTTCATAACGACTCTACCAAACATTACTTGAAGTCTTCTCAGAACCCCCAGGCTCAGTGAACCCTTCTTCCTTTGTATTTCAGTAACAATTGTACATAGCTCTATTAGAGCTTCACCATGATTTTCATTTACATGGTTAGAAGCCATCAAACTGATTTCAAAATCTGCAGACAAGGCCACAAGTAACTGGTTAACTTCTGACTGCTTTAGGTTTCAGTTCACTCTTCTTTCTCTAGTGTTGTAAGGGAGAAGGTTAAGATATTGATTTGAGATCTTTCTTCTTTTTTAGTGTAGTTATTTATAGCTATAAAATCTCCCTTCAAGCACTGCTTTTGCTGCATCCCGTAAGTTTTGCTATGGTGTGTCTTCATTTTTAGTTATCTCAAAGTATTTTCCAATTTTTGTGATTTCTTCTTTGACACATTGCTTATGTACGAGGCTGCTAATTAAATAAGGTCCATGTATTTTTCAATTTTCCCAATTTCTTTGTTAGTGATTTTTAAATTCACTTCACTGTGGTCAAAGAACATACTTGGCATGATTTCAATCCTTTTAAATTTATTGAGATTTATTCAATTTCCTAGCATATGGTTATCTCTGTATATGTTCCGAGATAGTGCATTTAAAGAATGTGCATTCTTTAAAAAAACCCAAAAAACCATTTTGTTCAAGGGTCAACTGTAGTCAGGTTTTTTTTTTTTTTAATCAGTCTGATATCTTTTAATTAGCATTTAGACCATTTATACTTAAAGTTATTATCAACATAACTGGGTTTAAATCTATTATCTTGCTATTTGTTTTCAGTTTTCCCATCTATTCTTTGTTTCTTTTCTTCTTCTTCTTCTTTTTTTAATCTTTTAGATAACCTGGATATTTTAAAAAGACTGTATGACCACTGTTGGCTATTAGCAATGCCTCTTCATTTTTTTAGTGATTATTCTACAACAGGGATTGGCAAGCTACAGTTTATGATGAAATCTGGCCCATTGTCTTTTTGTAAATAAAGTTTTCTTGAAACATAGCCACGGTCCAGTTGTTCAAATATGATATATAGTTACTTAGGACACAGAGGCAGAGTTAGGAAGTTATAACAAAGACGGTAAGGCCCACAGGCCTAAAATATTTACTATCTAAATCTATACAGAAAAAGTTTGCTGACTACTGTTCCATGGTTTAAATTTAAGAATTAAGATCCAAGGGCACCTGGGTGGCTCAGTGGGTTAAAGCCTCTGCCTTTGGCTCAGGTCACGGTCCCGTGGTCCTGGGATCGAGCCCCACGTCGGACTCTCTGCTCAGCAGGGAGCCTGCTTCCTTTCCTCTCTCTGCCTGCCTCTCTGCCTACCTGTGATTTCTGTCTGTCAAAATAAACAAAATCTTAAAAAAAAAAAAAAAGAATTAAGATCCAATAACAAAATTCAATTCCTCTGACAAATACTCACATTGTTTTCTTGATTCTTGTTGTTCTTTAAGAGTGTAATAATACAATTATGAATAAAGAAAGCAAGGGTAAGCACTCCAGTCAGCTGTGGAAACTGAAATCTTATCTCTAGGAGAAAAAGAGAGTGAAAAAAAACACGGAACATTAAACTGACAGCTAGAAAATGAATGTTAGTAGCCAAAAGTTGACTGCCAAAAATTAGTTGTCTCTGCTTTATCCAGGGAATAAGAATATTAAGATGTCTTCACAAAGTTCCTCAAGGCTAGCATCATACTTGAGCAAAACACTTGAAAAGGGAAAGAAAAGCAATCAAGAAATGACTACTCTGTGAGGGTACTTCACATCGGTTATTGATGTTTGAGGTCACACAACTAGTGTGTGGCAGGCACAGCAGGATTAAACTTAGAACTCTAAAGGTCTCCCTCTTCTAATACTTGCTTTGCCACAAAAACACCTTTAGAAAAGGAATCAGAAAAGGGAGAATTGGTCATTTAACATTTTTCAAAGGCTAATCTAAGAGGCACTGCTTATTGGGCTCTCTGCTCAGCAGGAAGCCTGCTTCTCCCTCTCCCATTCCCACTGCTTGTACTCCCTCTCTGGTTGCGTCTCTCTCTGTCAAATAAATAAGTAAGTTCTTAAAAAAAAAAAAAAAAAAAAAGCACTGCTTAAAAATACTCAAAATAACAAACGTCTACACAGAGGGGAATGGTTAAACTATGATACAGTTACTCTGTGGTATACAGTACATTAAGAATTACGTTCTCGAGAAAGATTTTATGCTATGGCAAATGTTTATGACTCAAATAGCATGTAGAGTACGATTTTTACATTTATTTTAAAAAGTTTGGGGGTATATATACGTATGTATGCTAAGAAAAAAGACTAGAGGGATAACCACAAAAGTTTAAATAGTGGTTATCTGGCTAGTGGGATTTATTTTAAGTTAATTACTTATCTATATTCTCTAAATTTTCTAGAATAAATTCAAAGTTAATATGAAATAAGAATAAAATAATAAATATTTCAAAAGCACTGGCAATTTCTGTCTTTGAGGTTTGCTAACACAAACATGAAAAACTGCTTTTATGTAGAATAAACCAAGAGTTAAATGAAAACAGTGCTATATCTAGGCGAAGTAGGCGGCAAAGGTGAAGAACAACCTGTCTCAGGGAATTCCTTAGTATAAAAAATACAAACAAGAAAACAAAGTCCACTGACTTTTTGCCATAGATTTAGGAAAGGAAATAAGAATAACTAAGAATCAAGCACTGGCTCTGAAAGAAATCAGGATGTAAGAATTTTAAAATCAATACTATAGTTTTCCATTAAGTTTTTGTTGTTCTGTTAGCTTTTATCTAAATTTTTATTTGCAAAAGCAATTCAGAGTATTTTTCTGGGGTGCCTGGGTGGCTCAGTCAGTTAAATGTCTGACTCTTGGTTTCGGCTCAGCTCATGATCTCAGGGTTGTGAGACTTAGCCCTGGGGTGGGCTCTGCCCTAGGCATGGGGCCTGCTTAGGATTCTATCTGTATCCCTCTCCCACTGCACCCACCTCCCTAACTGTGCACACACACTATTTCTAAATAAATAAATAAATAAATAAATTTTTCTCAGGCAAATTCTCCTCTTTTCTGTCTATAATTTTTTAACTTTTTAACATCTGAGCAGTAAAATAAAATGTGGGGGCAACTCCCACTTCTGTTTAAAAAAAAATTATTTCATTTTTTAAAAGATTTTATTTATTTATTTGACAGAGAGAGATAGTGAGAGAGGGAACACAAGCACAGGGGAGCTTGAGAGGGAGAAGCAGGATTCCTGCTGAGTAGGAAGCCCAACGTGGGGCTCGATCCCAGGACACTGGGATCATGATCTGGGCTGAAGGCAGATGCTTAACCGACCGGTGGGAGAAATAGACAGCAATATAATAATAGGAGAAGGCTTCAATATACCACTTTTAACAATTATAGATCACTCAGAAGTACACCAGATGTACATGATAGACATTTACAAAACATTCCATCCAATAACAATACACATTCTTCTCAAGTGCACATGGAACATCTCCAGGATACATCACGTTAGCCCACAAAATATGTCTCAACAAATTTAAGAGAACTGAAATCATACCAAGCATCTTTTCCAACCACAATGGTATGAAACTGGAAATCAATTACAAAAAACCCCCAAAAAACAAAAACCAAAAAACTGGAAAAATTCACAAATATGTGGAGATTAAGTAAGATGTTACTGAACAACCAATGAGCCAAAGATGGAATCAAAAGTTAACTCAGGATGTTGAGATAAATGCAAATGGAAATACAACTTACCAAAACTTAAAGGATGAAGCAAAAATAGTTCTAAGAGGTCAATTTACGGTGATAAACATTCACATTAACAAACAAGAAAGATCTCAAATAAACAACCTAACTAAATGCCTGGGTGACTCAGGTGGTTGAGCATCCGACTCTCAATTTTGGTTCAGGTCATGATTTCATGGTTCTGGTACTGAGCCCCAGGTCAGGCTCTGCATTCAGTGAGTCTGCTTGAGGATTCTCCCTCTTCCTCTGTCCCTTCCCCAGCTTGAGCACATGCTCGCTCACTTGCTCTCTCTAAAATACATAAATAAATCTTAAAAAAAAAACCAAACAACATTATACCTCAAGTAATAATGAGAAAAATAAAGAACAAATTAACCTAAAGTAGAAGAAAGGAAACAACAAAGATGAGAGCAGAAATAGAGACTAAAAAGATAATAGAAAAGATTAATACAACTAAGCTGGCTTTTTGAAAAGATAAACAAAATAGATAAATCAGTAGCTAGATTAAATAAGAAAAAAGAGAGGACTCAAATAAAAAAATTATAAATGAAAGAGGAGACATCACAACTGATACCATTATAAGAGATTACTGTAAGCACTTATATACCAATAAAGTGGACAACCTAGAAGAAATAGATACATTGCTAGAAACATACAAACTACCAAGACTGAATCATAAATGGAAAATATGAACAGACCAATTTCTAGTGAAGAGATTGAATCAGTAATAAAAATTTCCCAATAAAGAAAAGCCCAGGCAGGACTAGATGTTTTCACTGGTGATTTCTAGCAAACATTTGAAGATGAATTAATAATAATCCTTTTAAAACTCTTCCAAAAAATAAAAGAGGAGGGAACACTTCCAAACTCACTTTATGAGGACAATATTATCTTGATCTTGGTATTAAATTCAGACAAGGACACTACAAAAAAAGAAATGTATAGGCCAATATCCCTAATGAGCATAAATGCAAAAATCCTCAACAAAACATTAGCAAACTTAATTCTATACCATGATTAAGTAGGATTTATTTTAGGGATGCAAGGATAGTCCAACATCCACAAATCAATCAACGTGATACACCACATTAATAAAACAAGGGATAAAAATCATATGATCAGCTCAATGGATATAGAAAAAGCATTTCACAAACTTCAACATCCATTTATGATAAAAACTCTCAACAAACTGGGTATGGAGGGAATGTATATCAACATAATAAACATCATACTCAACAGTGAAAAGCTGAAAGCTTTTCCTCCAAGATCCGGAATGAGACAGGATGCCCACTCACCAGTGTTGTTTCTAACTTGTCAAATTAGAATGAGTAAATATCCAGCTTTTTCCAATTAACCAATAAAAACTCTTTTTGAGTAACTTTCTTAAAAACCTGAGATTCTTTTCAACAGTTTCAGTGAGATATAATTCATACGCACTTCATCCATTTAAAGTATACGACCATTTTGGAAAGCTATTTGGAAATATCAACCAAAGCAGAATATACACATACCCTTTGACCTTGCAAATCCATTCTGAGGTTTATACTAAGAGAAAGGTGTCATATTTTTACCTTAAGATATGTGTAAGAATAGAGTACAACAATAAACATAATACTAAACAACTGGAGACAAATGCCCCTGGACAGTAAAAGATAAACAAATTATGGGTATAGTTACACAATGAAATACCAATGAGAATGAACTACAAACAGACATAACTACATGGATCAATGTCACAATTTAATGTTGATTGGAAGAAGCCAGACACTAAAGAATGCATATTCTATATTTCTCTTACATGACTTAAAAACAAAACAAAACATAGACAAAACCAACCTTTGGGGTTAGAAGTTAGAATAGTGGTTAACTTTGCAAGGAGATAGCAGCTGGTAGGCAGAATGACAGGGACTTCTGGAGTGTTAGTTTTTGGTCTGTTCTGAGTATCTGGTACATTGTTTGTGAAAAATAATCAAACTATATACTTAAGAGTTGTGCACTTTTATATAGGTATGTTATGTCTCAATAAAAAGTTCAAAAGCGAAAACAAAAAATGGTAGAGCCTACATGTAAAAAAAATATGAAAACAGAAATTCCATTATAATTGGAGGCATTATTAAGTATCAATGAGTGCATAGTAGAATGTAGTCCGCTCCTAATGGAAAGTTAATAACAAAACTATTAAAGCATATATGGTTAGAAAATTATTTTTCTGGTTGTAGATGAACACAATGCTGCTAACAAATGGCAAATCACTGCATAATCTTTGCAGATCAGTGTCTGAAGTCTTTCTGAAATCAGTTTCAAAGCATTTAAGTTTTTCATTTTAAAAATATAGTCCTAGATGTATACTAATTGTTAAAAGTATTACAGGCCTTCCATCAAAAACCAGCATTCTCTTGCTTCATACCTCCCAACCTGAAGCCTGTTTCCCTGAGGTAATTATACCTCTTATAACTATTCAGCAGACTTCAAATTTATAATCTTATAATATGCTTATATTCCTTTTCCTTTATTTTTAAAATTTTAGATATGATCCATTGATTTTCCACCAGAAGACTTTAGTCCTACCACCACTCACATTTTCCCATCCCCTATCCCCCCCAATATCTTAATTCTAACTTTGATTTTGTAAAAATCAGTATTCAGTGTTTTAATTTTGATGATTATTCTATATTATTCACAGTTAAGCCATGATATGTATTATCATTATATTTTCTTATATAAAAATATTTTGTTGTCCTGTTTTTATGGAGATTTATGGAGATTTGGAGGTATTTCCTTTTCCATTGCCTGTCTACTTAACACTAATTTTTTCCCCAAACTCTACAAAAGAATGGTAAAGCTCCATTCTATACAACACATCAAATAATCTTTTCCATTTCATTTTCCTTTTGGAAAAAATGCCTAATGGGGCCCTCTGTCTGCTTCTGTGATCCAAGTGGGCTGCTGCACAGCTATTTCCTAGGGTTTTGTCATTCACTGCTTTTTGGTGGACACATTTTGCGGGTTTTTTTTGCTGTTGTGTGTATTTGTGTATATATGTGTGTTTCTGTGTATGTGTGTGTGTGTATGTGTAGAAAAAGAGAGCATGGAAGGTAAAATTTTGTGAGACTTTACGTTCTGAAAATATCTATTGTACTACACTTGATTCAGAATTTTAAGTTAAAATAATTTATCCTGAGACCTTCACGATACTTCTCTCTTCTAGTTTTAGGAGCTGTTAAGAAGTCTGAGACTATTCTTACTCCAGACCTTTTGTGTAAACCTGTTCTTCATCCTAGAAGCTTTCAGGGTCTTCTCTTTATTCATGGTGTTCTGAAATCTTATGATGATATGCTTCGGTGTGGGTTTTATTCACAGTGCTGGGTACTGTGGGACCTGTACCTCTAGAAACCCATGTTCTTTGATTAGCAGGAAACTTCTTAAATTATTTCTTTGACAATTTCCTCCCCCTTCATTTTCTCTCTGTTCCTTGGAACTACTTTTAGTTATTAGGCTACCTGGATTAATGCTTTAATTTTCATATCTTTTCTCTCCTTCCTTCCCTCCCTTCCTCCCTCCCTATTTTCTTCCATCCATCCAGGATTCCTAAACCACTTTTTGGGAAGTGGGCTTTACCTTCCAAATTTTCTCTGCATTCTTAACTTGTATTATATTTTTGGTTTCTAAGACCAACCTCCCTCCTTCCTTCCTTCCTTCCTTGGCACCCAAATACTGTTTCATGGATGTATTACTTTCTTTTGTCACCTTAAGACGGTAATTTTTTGCAAGTTTTCTTATTCTTATTCCCTCTTATTCTCTTTTCCTTTCAAGGTCACCCCCCACAACCACCCTATCCCCCCACAGACTGAGTTTTGTTTTCATGTAAGAGGCTTTCCACAAACATCTAGTGATCTTTGCCTATTTTTTTTATATTGCAAAGTGAAGCACACAAAAATGTATACTTAGTAAACACCCAAGTGGTCTGATACAAGCAAGGTACCTGCTATTTCTATGGTAGAACCCAAATTGCTCAAGACTCTAGGTCTTGGGCGCCTGGGTGGCTCAGTGGGTTAAGCCGCTGCCTTCGGCTCAGGTCATGATCTCAGGGTCCTGGGATCGAGTCCCGCATCGGGCTCTCTGCTCAGCAGGGAGCCTGCTTCCCTCTCTCTCTCTCTCTGCCTGCCTCTCTGTCTACTTGTGATCTCTCTCTGTCAAATAAATAAATAAAATCTTTAAAAAAAAAAAAGACTCTAGGTCTTTTCTCTTGGACTTGTCAGTTTCTCCAGAGGAGAACCCTCTGTTATCCTATGCTGTCAGCATTCTGGGAGCCAAAGAGTAAAGAAAAGAGAATTGGAGGGGTACAGAGAGAGAGGAGAGTCTTACCACTCAATATAACACTTTCACTTAGTCCCTGTTTTCAGACTAAAGCCTTTATCCTACCCTTTGTTGTGTGTGGAGAACCTGAGTCCTGAGGCTAACCATTTCAGTTTTTTCCATCTCTTGCTAAGTTGAGGAGGAAAAGGGATTTATAATCAAACCATCTATCTATTCCTTACGTAAACTTTCAAAGAATACTCCCCCCCCTTTTTAAAAATATTTTATTTATTTATTTGACAGACAGAGATCACAATTAGGCAGAGAGGCAGGCAGAGAGAGAGAAAGGGAAGCAGGCTCCCTGCTGAGCAGAGAGCTCGACGGGGCTCGATCCCAGGACCCTGGGATCATGACCTGAGCCAAAGGCAGAGGCTTTAACCCACTGAGCCACCCAAAGAATACTCCCCTTTTTAAGCTCTTTTCCTTACTCTTACTTTCAGAATGACCCAAATGCCTCCAAATACTGAGGGTTTCCATGTATAGCTGAAAATGATCTCCTCTGTGATAGAGTCACTCTCTGTAGGTACTTAAATTTCAGCTCTGTCTGCTTTGCTGTCATTCTAACCATCTACCAGTTTTCTAGTATCTAACAATCTGTTGCTGTCTCTTGCCTGCTATTGTCTCTGCTATAGTCTCTTTGTGTCTTTTTTTTACATTTCTTGCTTTCTTTTTTTTTTCTTTTTTAAAGATTTATTTATTTATTTATTTATTTGACACAAGAGACACAGTGAGAGAGGGAACCCAAGCAGGGGGAGTGGGAGAGGGAGAAGCAGGTTTCCCGCTGAGCAGGGAGTCCGATGCAGGGCTCGATCCCAGGACTCTGGGATCATGACCTGAGCCGAAGGAAGATGCTTAATGACTAAGCCACCCAGGTGCCCATTTTTACATTTATTTCTTAACTATTGTTTTAATTAGATTCAGGAGGGAGTAGGGATAAACACCTTTATTCATTCAACATTGTTTATACACTACTTGCAATGCCCTCGGAATTATTATAGGCCTTGGGGATATAACAGTAATAGAGAAGTACAGAAAACAAAAACAAAGAATATCCCTTTTCTCAGGAGCTAGCATTCTTATTAAGGACAACAGATACACAGGTTTAAAAAAATACAGGTATTCCTTACCAACTGAACTTTCATTCTCTGAATTTAAGAAACAAATAGATTAAGAAACATTTTTAGAAAGTCCTTTGTTATCTTTTTTTTTTTTTTAAAGATTTTATTTATTTATTTGACAGAGAGAGATCACAAGTAGACAGAGAGGCAGGCAGAGAGAGGGAGGGAAGCAGGCTCCCTGCTGAGCAGAGAGCCCGATGTGGGACTCGATCCCAGGACCCTGAGATCATGACCTGAGCCGAAGGCAGCGGCTTAACCCACTGAGCCACCCAGGCGCCCCAGTCCTTTGTTATCTTAACTTCTGCTACTTTCTATCTGAAACTCAGGAACCAAGTAGATCAGAATAATAGATATCCCTTAATATTTCAATTCATTATTAGAATTAGGAACTTAATAGATTTAGATAACCAGGGATACCTGTATATAAGATTTGGTAGTGATGAGAGCACTAGAGAAAAAAAAGCCACAAGAACTGGGAGTGGGCAGGAAGCCCAGGAAGGCCTCTCTAATGATAATAACCATGTGGCTTCCTAAAAAAAGACAAGGTCATTTCATATGCAGGTAAAAGTTAGTGCAAGGATTCTAAGCTAGGAGTATGCTGTGGAACAGCGGGGAAACAATGTGGCTGGAGTGGACTGAATAAGTAGAAAGGTAGTAGGGAATGACAGCAGACAGGAACCAGGAGTCAGATCACGTAGGATTTGTGGACTATGACAGAAGCTTGCTTTCTTCTTCTTCTTCTTTTTTTTTTAAGATTCTTATTTATTTATTTGAGAGAGAAAGAGCGAGCATGAGCAAGGGGGAGTAGCAGGCAGAAGGAGAAGCTGACTCCCGGCTCAGCAGGGAGCCCAACACTGGGCTCCATGCCAGGACTCTGAGATCAGGACCTGAGCCAAAGGCAGAGGCTTAACCAACTGAGCCACCCAGGCACCCAGAGGTTTGTTTTATTCTGAATGAGATGAATGAAATGGGAAACCAGGCTTTTGAAGGTTGTGTTTTAAAAACCTCACTCTGGGGTGCCCGAGTGGCTTAGTGGGTTAAGCTTCTGCCTTTGGCTCGGGTCATGATCTCGGGGTCCTGGGATCGAGTCCCACATCGGGCTCTCTGCTCAGCGGGGAGCCTGCTTCCCCCTCTCTCTCTGCCTGCCTCTCTGCCTACTTGTGATCTCTCTTTGTCAAATAAATAAATAATAATTAAAAAAATCTTTAGAAACCTCACTCTGGCTGCTAGGTATAGAACAGACTACAGAAGGGGAGGCAGACTGGAAAAGGTGAGATTAGTTAAGAGGCTACTATAATCATTCAGGTGAGAGATTAGCAGCTTGACTAATTCTTTCTGGTGCAAATGGTAAAAAGAATCTGACTAGATTCTCAAATTACTTTGAAAGTATAGCTGACATGCTTTGCAGATATGGAAGGTGGGGAAAAAAAACCAATCAAGTATGATTCTAAAGTCTGGGGCCTGAGCAAGCAGAAAATTGGAGCTACCACTTTTTGAGATAGAGAAACCTGGGAGAAGAACAGATAAAGCAGTTTGGTGGGATGGGGAAACAAATATTTGGTTTTCATAAACATAAGTTTGAAATACATAGTGGATGTCCAAGTGGAGATGTAGAAGGGGCAAGGAGATATATAAGGGTGGATGATAATGGAAAGATCTGGCCTAGAGATATAAAATTGGGACTGGTCACCATACAGACAATATATAAAGCTAGGTGACTACAAGATATTACTTAGGGAATAAAGGTAGAGAAAAAAGATGTTTGAATAAAACTCTGGATAACTCCATAACTAACTGGTCAGGAATGTGAGAAAGGAGTCATGCAGAAGAATCAAGAGAAAATGGGGTTTTAGAAGTTCAGAAAATGTTTCAAGATGGAAAGAGCGACCAAATGTTATCCTGCTGCTTTAAGCTGAGCAGGAAGAGATGTGAGAACTGGACTTTGCTAAGATGGAATTACTGGATACAGTGGAGTGACTGGGGCAAAAGCCTAGCAAACATGAGTTTAAGGCAAAATGGAAGGAGAAGTAGAAAGAGTGAGAACAGACAAGTCTTTCAAAGAGTATTTCTTTAAAGAGAAGTAAAGTAAAGTAAAGCTAGAGGGGAATGTGAAATTATCTGAGTTTTTGTTTTTAGACTGAGAGATAGATTTTTATCTGGTAGAAATGGAGTAAAGGAAATATTTGATGGTACATGATTAAGGAGAAAGAAGGGATAACTACAGAAATAAAGTCCTAAAGGCAGGGAAGGATAAGATAAAACACCCATGAGTAGTTTTTCCTATTTTTCCAATTACCTGGGAAGAAGGGCAATAGGATCCACTGCATTGAGAAAGAGAATTTTGGTAACAAAAGTATATAAATAAAGATTTAATCAGAACTACAAGTTTATGTGAATTCTTCATCAGGATAGTAAAGACTTACACCCTCCAAAGTTCTCTGCTTCTTAATTAGCCTTTACTGGAAAAGATTTATGACATATTTTGATTCCTAAAAAATTCTTCACTTATAATAATGTAACTAATTTCAGAACCACAAATATAAACACAAGACTCCTTAATCCTCATGATTCTCCCTTTGTATCATTTAGAAATGAAATAAAGTAAAATAAATGGCTTAATATGTATTTAAATATGTTTTCTTTTGCATCTTCTAAATATTTACACTCTTTTTTTCATACTTCTCTCATGTCCTATTACTAGCAGAAATGTTTATCACTAAGACCCTTTTTTTTTTTTTTTAATTTATTTGACAGAGATCACAGGTAGGCAGAGAGGCAGGCAGAGAGAGAGGAAGGAAAGCAGGCTCCTTGCTGAGCAGAGAGCCCAATGCGGGGCTCGATCCCAGGACCCTGGGATCATGACCTGAGCCGAAAGCAGAGGCTTTAACCCAATGAGCCACCCAGGTGCCCCCATCACTAAGACTCTTAATATAAATCAGCATGGACCTAATTTTAGAAAAAACATCCCAGACTATTTTTATCGATGAATGGAAACACTAGCCTTAAGTAGTCATTTTCATTCATATCCAATTTTAAATACAATATGGAAGAGAAGGATGCCTTTCAGTCTCTAGTATTTCCTTTATCCTGAATTTACACTGACTTTTTAGTCTTTACGGGCTTCTTACAGAAATTTAAAAAAAAAAAAAAAATCAAAGCTAATGCACCCAGATGATCTAAGTAAACATAGTAACAACTTCCAACAAACAACTCTATATACTCAGAAAAACCCAGGCATGTTGTAACAAAAGCAACAGAAGGAATGGTAGACAATTATAATTGCTTCACAGAGTAGACAGTTATAATTGCTCAGAATAATACCAGATACTAAATAGACTTGAATTCTAGACTACCTGAATTAACAGGTGAAGAATGGAAAGAAAGTTGTCTTTCTAAACAAATAAGAGAATTTTGTACTGCTTTTTCTTTATGAGTTTTCAGGATACTAGTGTAATATTCACTTTCAATTTCTAATGTCTTCTCACTTAGCATCATCCATTCATTGCTTCACGGTGCCTTTATCATACCCCAAATCCACTAAATTTGGGTGAAACTTAAGATAATTGCCAAGTTATAACCATGAGAGAAAAAAGGAGGGAGGGAACACTTAATAACCACCATCTTAATTAAAACAATTTAAAAAACCATAAGGGAACAATGATATTAATGAATAGTATTATCCACATATGTTAATCAGTGACTACGTTCTAAGCTTCTGAAATTCTAGGGGTATGCTTCTCCAGAAAAGTCTAGGAAATGAGTTTGAATTTTTAATTGCATTATAACTTCAATGAACTTCAATTCTCAAGCAGAAATGACAAGGGCCCTAGTTACTCCTGAGAGAAGAGTGGAATAATTTTAACTGCACTCCCATTTTTAGCTTAATAGGATTAATAAAAAGTGCTCATCCAAAAAATGCCATTATTTGTTTTATAATAACAATACTTAACAATAGTTAACTAACAGGTCACATTTTTGTAATTTATTGATTATTAGGCCAAAACGGCTTACCTGGTACAAAATACTCTGTTTGCATAAACCAGTGAAATTCCAAATGAAATCCCAAGTGTATGGCCTTAAACGTGACAAGGAAAATCAAATAAAGAACGGACACTGTGCCTGTGAGAGAAAATTCAGAAATCATTTATCATCTTTGTGTGTTTTACAGATTATTAATTTTTTTTAAAGATTTTATTTATTTATTTGACAGAGAGAGATCACAAGTAGACAGAGAGGCAGGCAGAGAGAGAGAGAGAGAGAGAGAGAGAGAGGAGGAAGCAGGCTTCTTGCTGAGCAGAGAGCCCGATGTGGGACTCGATCCCAGGACCCTGAGATCATGACCTGAGCCGAAGGCAGCGGCTTAACCCACTGAGCCACCCAGGTGCCCATTTACAGATTATTTTAAAGTTAAGCTTTGTTTCTAAATTTCAGCGAAGTGTGGAAAATTATTACTCTCATTGATTATTCCTACTAAAACCCAGATGGGATCTAAAGAAAAGAAAGAAGCTACATGAGTTTTCAGAAAGCAAAAAACTCTATGTAGTAGGCCTAAGAACTAAATGAAGGTAGCTCATATATTGAAGAATGCAAAACTGCTTAATTTATTTAAGAGCTGAGTTAAGTGGAAGATACATGCAAAAAATTTCATTACAAAATTTTAAGATTACACAGGAGGAAAGAAGCAACATGAAACTGACTCTTATTCTTTGTATTGGAAATATTAGAGATGGTCAAAATGCTGGAAAAGTCTGTCAAAGCATTTACTATAAGATGGTAAGAAAGTAAAGAAAGAAAAGAAAGAAAAGAAAATTAAGAAAGAAGAGAAAGAAAAGATGTGGCTCATAAGACTATTTGAGAAAGGTGATAAACCAAATAATCCATGAATAATCTGAACTAGTACCTAGAGAACTGTTTGACTGGGTAGTACTACCTGCTAGATGATAAGATTACAGATTCCATTCATAGCTATTCATACACAGGGTGAAGTGGGTATTCAGAGTTTTTAGTAATCTAGAAGTTAGAGAGTTTTCCTTTTAAGGAATTAAGTCCAGTCATTATGGAGTAGAGTCAGGAGATTCAAGTGGGTTTCTTTCTATAGGAATTACATACTAATTTCTGTAAAGAGGCTATAGTTTTAAAACAAAGGGCAAGTACAAAAAAAAAAAAAGACAAAAGCAAAATATTCTTCAGGAGGTAGAGAATAATCAACCTGGTTACAAGTCTAGTGATTGTTTTAGCAAATACTTTCCCCAGTTTATATGCTAACGTTAAAAGATCTGTTCCATAGGAAAGTCGGCAAGCAAATCAGGAAACCACCAATGAGCTATATAAGCTTTACTGTGGGTTTGCAGAATAGCTGATACAGAAACTTTAAAAAAAAAGAGGCCAAAGCTTATATCCCAATGCTTGATTTTCTGTGTATGTCTGTGGCAGTCTTGCAGAGAATCCTATTGTGAGGCAGAGAGGTATAAAGAAACTTACCTCCCCCTTTGGTTTTCTGAAAACCCCAAAAGCTAACTCCTTGATGTGATGAACAATCTAATTATTTTATACTCTACACTGCCTACCAGGAGATCAGATCTATAGGGAGGAGGTGAAACCCTATGGATTATTTGGGGTTATCAATTTTTTATGAATATTATCCTTATCTTTAGTTAACCAGATCTAAGTTTTCATTGGGGATTACTTTTGTCATCTTAAAGTTCAGTATTGCAAATGAAGATGGGATAAAAAACATTTCTTTAATGATGCAAAAACTTGTGAAATTTCTTCAGTGATTTTGGAAATTTCTGAAAAACTGGACTCATGGTAAGAAGTCTGTACTTTTAAGGAGGCAACAGTGTTCCAGTAAAGAAAAAGCAATGAGGAGGACAGCAAAAGCAGAATAAACCTCATTAGTGTGAGTTAGAGAATGATATTCCAGGTTGAAAGCTAGGTGATAATTCTGTGCTATACTCTTACGTAGAAACTGTAGGAAATTCTTATGTTTCCAATCCTTAGTAGTGAGAATCCCTGTATTATCCAGTTTGGATCTGTCCTCCCGAAATCTTAATCTGTTTCCTCTAGTTGTACCCACCAAGGAAATGAGGAACAGTGGTTCAGTCAGGCTAGAATGGGACAACTAATAATTCATCTTTTAAAAAAAAAGAACCTGGACTTGAAATGGTCATCTACATTTTTCTCTGTGTCAAACTCCAAAAGAAAACCACAAAGCAGGGTAACATATAAGTGAACAAATTAAACATAGGTGAATAGGCCTGGTAGGTAACTCTCCCCAGCCAGATCATACTTCCACAGAATCCAGTGTGAACTCTATTACACAGAAGCTCCATAACACAGTGTCTCAGCTTACCTAGGATATTAAATTTTGAAAAAAATGAAGGAGATTTGAAATTGAGCAGTGGCAGGAGGAGTCCTATGAGGTAAAAGGGCACTGTCTTGGACTTATTCCACCATTTTTCAAACTGTTCGAGTCCTGTGTCATTGGCATAGAAAATCATAGAGCCATTGTTGGGATGGTCGCCACTCCCAGCACTTGGACAAATCACTGCAATAGAATAGCATCAGGTTAGAGAAGACCATGAAGAATACAAAATGGCTACCCCAGAGACTGACACTTGCTCTACCAACCTCAACTTGTATCATGAATAAGTTTCTGCTTTCTGGAAAAAAAATAGAGGGTTATATTTGAACACATTAGGAAACTTTTACTAACAAATAATTAAAGGTGGGAGAATCTTAGAAAATTCTGAGGTATATCCTTAATTTCTATGAGAAGCTACAAAATTATCCTACCAACTATCTTTTGGTTCCATTGCCAGAGAGAAAATACTGAACCGAACGGTATTTGATCTTATTTATACAATAATGTAAGAAATATTCAGGGTGACTGTTTGCTACCTTTGTGCTAATAACCCACACAAAGTCCAAAGAACAGGTTTGTTTGTTTCCTTCTTTCTTTTTAGAGGGGGGAGGGGCAAAAGGAGAGGGGGAAAAAGACAATCTCAAGTGGGTTCCACACCCAGTGCAGAGTCCAACATGGGACTCAATCTCACAACCCCGAGATTATGACCTGAGTCAAAGTCAACAGTCAGATGCACAACTGACTGAGACACCCACCCGCCTCAGAACAGATTTCCTTAACAATAAACAAAATCAATGAGTTTGGAATAAAAAGTGGACATCATTGAAATAGATGACATGTTAGTGCCAAAACCTAACTTGCTTATAGCTTATGAATCTTGAATTCCAGCAATATGGAATAATTCTCGTGTGAGTTTATCACATTTTATAACAGCCTAATAGCTTAGATGATAGCCAGAGAACTGCTGAGTAAAATACATTTTTCCTAACGCTGATCTTGAAGTGGCTGGCAATTTCTTCTGTTAGGAGAGATGATAAAAATCATTCCGTGTTTCTAATTTCATAATACTACTTTCCTTAATAATCAGCACTTTAAAAAAACAACTCTTAATGCTGGTGAAAAATGCCCCTAATAAGTAACAAGCATTCTCATCATTAGCTAAAGAGAAAATGATATATTCATTTTAAGTTCTGTTTTTAATTTTATTCTCTATCCATTATATATTTGGCATGCCACAAAGGCAAACACTTACTTTTCTTGCTTAGTCTGCATTTTAACATGTATTTTTTTTTTTTTTTTCTATGTCTGGACAGAAGTAAATTAACTTGAAATTTTTTTATGCTAGTAATTACTGTGGTAAACAGCACAGGCTATGGAACTAAATTGACTAAATAATGAATCTTGACTCTCTCACTTAGTAGTTGTGTAACTTTGGGCAAGTCATTAACTTCTCTATGCTTTGGTTTTTCCATCTAGGAAGTGAAGTTAACATAATCTACCTTACAGAAGTGCTATAAAACATTTAGGATAATGCCCACACACAATAAGTATCCAATAAAGGTCAACTATAATTTTACATTAACTGAAATGGATTGTTTCATAGTATTTAACACATCATTCAAAGAGAAGAATGCAAAGTAAACTGACTTTGCTGATGGTACTCTCCAAATCATCAGTGTAATGGGGAACCTTATGAACATATTTTAAAGTCATACCAAAATATGTTAGTGTTTAAGTATTCAAAAGTGTGTGTGTGTGTATGTGTGTCTGTCTGTCTGTCCACAGAAATGCTGGTACTGCACCCACTGATTTGCTAGTGTAATAAAACACAGGTTAATGAGTTTAATTAAGGAACAAAGACACTGAACAGTAAACACTGAAACATTTGCTTTAAGAGAGGAGAGAACTTCCAACTGTTCATTATATCCTCAGAGCCTAGAATAGTTCCTGACACATAATAAGCTTAATAAATATATGTTGAGGGGTGCCTGGGTGGCAGAGCTGGTTGAGCTGTTGACTCCTGGTTTCGGAGGAGATTATGTTCTCAGGGTGGTGGGATGAGAGCCCCTCATCGGGCTTGTGCTCAACATAGAGTCTGCTTAAGACTCTCTGCCCTTCTCCCTGGCAGTCTGCTCTTCTCTCTTAAATAAATAAATACATCTTAAAACAAAACAAAACAAAATATATATATATAGAATGAATTTTCTTCTCATTGATCAATGTGTTCCTCTATCGGAATGATATCAATTTAGTATCTCTGAAATCTAAATATATAAATCTAACATAAAGATATATTAGAAATCCTAACATAGAGATAAATTAGCATTTCTGAAATCTAATACTCTGAAATCTAAATCATTACTACATAAAGCTTTGGGCGATGTTAAAGATTAACGGTAAAACTGTTAAGAAGGTTACATTAGCTTTTACCTTTTTTTTTTTTTTTTAAAGGTTTTACCTATTTATTTGAGAAAGAGAGAACAGGTGAGAGGGAGAGGCAAAGGGAGAAGCAGACGCCCCACTGAGCAGGGAGCCCTACTTGGGGTTCTATCACAGGACCCTCAAATCATGAGTTTATCACATTTTATAACAGCCTAATAGCTTAGATGATAGCCAGAGAAGCGTCTGAGCCAAAGGCAGACGCTTAACTGACTGAGCCACCCAGGCACCCCTACATTAGCTTTTAACATTCACTTTCCTCATGACTGCCACAGTAGATAAATCCACAAACCACAAAGATTTATTCTTAACAAATTAATTAAAGGAAACATTTCTAAGAAATCAAGATTTTTTTTTTTAAAGTCATGCCTTCAGTTTATTTGTCTGTATTTACTAACCTTTGTTCATTATTAGGAAATTATTTTCCAGGATACAGACTTGTGTATCTTAAGCATTAGTAAATAATACAGCAAATGTCTAAAAAAGTTAACAACCTGAGAACTATGCTTCTAGACTTCCAAAATTAGCAAAGATACAAGCTCTTGGGGCGCCTGGGTGGCTCAGTGGGTTAAAGCCTCTGCCTTCGGCTCAGGTCATGATCTCAGGGTCCTGGGATCGAGCCCCACATCGGGCTCTCTGCTGAGCAGGGAGCCTGTTTCCTCCTCTCTCTCTCTCTGCCTGCCTCTCTGCCTGCTTGTGATCTCTCTCTGTGTGTCAAATAAATAAAATCTTTAAAAAAAAAAAAAAGATACAAGCTCTTAAAAATATGTATTGACTATTTATAGACAAACATGGATTCTATAGATGTGAGCTACCATTGTGAACTGTGTAATACAAACTCAATCTTGTTTAGCTCACATTAATACAACCTTTCATGGAGTTTCTTTTTTTGAAACACATTGGTTGCCATCAATTTATTACTGGCTCAGTTAATACAATGGTAATGATGTTCACTAATTATTTATCTAAAATAAAGCAATATGTTCCACCTTAAATTCCTTCTGAAGCAAAGTGGAAAATAAAAAAAACAAGCTAAACTTTAAATTTCAAACTACTTACCAGGGTTGCTATCGTTGGTACTCAGTACAGCATCCGTGTCATTAATGTGATGAATAAAATCTAAAAATTACAGAAAAAAACAAAGTTTAATATCAAATGAAAGATGCTAAATCAATCACCCCCTAAAATCGATGATCTACAAAAATCTTTTAGATTTACTGTGTGGTAGTATTACGTAGAACACTGAACCAAGCCTGCTTCATTTTTTTTTTTTTTTTTTTTTGCCTGCTTCATTATTAACACAGCTTAACCACTCTCAGCTTTCTTCTCTACTTACAGGAATGATGTCATGGGCTTCAGTTCCCACTATGGAAAATTTTTACACGATTGCAGATTAAAAAAAAGAAGAAAGATCTACCTACACAGCAGAATTCAGTTAAAGCCCTGGAATCAAGATAAAGTATACAATTTTTTTCTTCTACTCATACTAGTTGATATAAGTATCGTTACTTCTTATATAAAGTTCTGAAGCCTGCAGAAGGTGAAAAACAACACTTAAAACAGCAAAACTTATTTGGAGAATCACTTAAAGCTTTTATAAAGTATTATATATGTTTTAATAGACTGAAGATTATGTAATAATTATTGCTCACATGTACCACTAAGTTATACTAAAGGAAGTCGCAAAGTATAAAGCATATGCAGAATGGGAGAAGATATGTTCAAGTGACTTATCTGATAATGGGTTAGTATCCAAAATCTATAAAGAACTCATCAAACTCGGGGTGCCTGGGTGGCTCAATGGGTTAAAGCCTCTGCCTTCGGCTCAGGTCATGGTCCCAGGGTCCTGGGATCGAGCCCTGCATCAGGCTCTATGCTCGGCAGGGAGCCTGCTTCCCTTCCTCTCTCTCTGCCTGCCTCTCTGCCTACTTGTGATCTCTGTCTGTCAAATAAATAAATAAAATCTTATATAAAAAAAAAAAGAACTCATCAAACTCAATACCTAAAAAACAAATAATCCAATCAAGAAATAGGCAGAAGACATGAACAGACATTTTTTTCAAAGAAGACATCCAGATGGCCAATAGACACATGAAAAGATGTTCCACATAACTCATCATCAGGGAAATACAAATCAAAACCACAATGGGATACCACCTTACACTGGTCAGAATGGCTAAAATTAACAATACAGAAAACAACAGATATTGGCCAGGATGTGGAAAAGGGGAAACCTTTTATACTGTTGGTGGGAATACAAAGTGGTGCAGCCATTCCGAACAGTACGAGGTTCCTCAAAAAGTTAAAAATAGGGACACCCAGGTGTCTCAGTCTGTTAAGCGGCTGCCTTCGGCTTGGGTCATGATCCCAGGGTCCTGGGATCAAGCCCCACATTGGGCTCCCTGCTCAGCAGACAGCCTGCTTCTCCCTCTCCCTCTGCCTGTTGCTCTGTCTACTTGTGCTCTCTCTCTCTCCCTCTTTGTCAAATAAATAAATAAAATCTTAAAAAAAAAAAAAAGTTAAAAATAAGACTACCCTATGACCCAGCAAATGAATTATTAGGTATTTACCCAAAGGATACAAAAATAAAAATTCTAAGGGGTACATGTACCCTAATGTTTATAGTAGCATTATCAACAATAGCCAAATTATGGAACATCCCAAATGTCCATTAACTGATTAATGGATAAAGAAGATGTGGTGAATACATATGTATGTGTGTGTGTGTTTGTATACATATTACCAGAATATTACTCAGCCATTAGAAAGAATGAAATCTTGCCATTTGTAATGATGAGGATGGAGCCAGAGTGTATTATGCTAAGCAAATTAAGTTAGTCAGAGAAAGACAAATACCATATAATTTCATTCATATGTGGAATTAAAAAACAAAACAGATGAACAAAGGGGAAGGAAAAAAGAGGGAAGCACTGATAAGTGCTCTTAACAACAGAGAACAAACTGAGGGTTGATGGAGGGAGGTGGATGGGGGATGGGCTAAATGGGTGATGGGTATTAAGGAGGGCACTTGTTATGATGATCATTGGGTGTTACATGTAAGTGAGGAATCACTAAATTCTAACCTGAAATCAATATTACACTATATGTTGACTAGAATTTAAATAAAATTTTGAAAAGAAAAACAAAGTATCATTAAAAAGATTATCCACCATGACCAGGTGGGATTCATTCCTGGGCTAACAAGGATGGTTCAACATTCGCAAATCAATCAATGTGATAGAACAAATTAATATGAGAAGAGAGAAGAACCACATGGTCCTCTCAATTGATGCAGAAAAAGCATTTGACAAAATCCAGCATCCTTTCCTGATTAAAATGCTTCAAAGTATAGGGATAGAGGGAACATTCCTGAACTTCATAAAATCTATCTATGAAAGACCCACAGCAAATATCATCCTCAATGGGAAAAAGCTTGCAGCCTTCCCGTTGAGATCAGGAACACGACAAAGATGCCCATTCTCACCACTCTTGTTCAACATAGTATTAGAAGTCCTAGCAACAGCAATCAGACAACAAAGAGAAATAAAAGGCATCCAAATTGGCAATGAAGAAGTCAAACCCTCTCTCTTTGCAGATGACATGATTCTTTATATGGAAAACCCAAAAGACTCCACCCCCAAACTACTAGAACTCATACAGCAATTCAGTAATGTGGCACGATACAAAGTCAATGTACAGAAATCAGTGGCTTTCTTATACACTAACAATGAAAATACAGAAAGGGAAATTAGAGAATCGATTCCATTTACTATAGCACCAAGAACCATAAGATACCTGGGAATAAACCTAACCAAAGAGGTAAAGGATCTGTACTCGAGGAACTACAGAACACTCATGAAAGAAATTGAAGACACAAAAAGATGGAAGTAATTCCATGCTCTTTATTCAGAAGAATAAACATTGTTTAAATGTCTATCTATACTGCCTAGAGCAATCTATACTTTTAATGTCATTCCGATCAAAATTCCACCGGTATTTTTCAAAGAGCTGGAGCAAATAATCCTAAAATTTGTATGGAACCAGAAGAGACCCCCAATCACTAGAGGAAATGTTGAAAAACAAAAATAAAACTGGGGGCATCATGTTACCTGATTTCAAGCTTTACTACAAAGCTGTGATCACCAAGACAGCATGGTACTGGCATAAAAACAGACACATAGATCAGCGGAACAGAGTAGAGAGCCCAGATATGGACCCTCAACTCTACGGTCAAATAATCTTCGACAAAGCAGGAAAAAATATACAGTGGAAAAAAGACAGTGTCTTCAATAAATGGTGCTGGGAAAACTGGACAGCTATATGTAGAAGAATGAAACTCGACCATTCTCTTACACCGTACACAAAGATAAACTCAAAATGGATAAAAGACCTCAACGTGAGACAGGAATCCATCAGAATCCTAGAGGAGAACATAGGCAGTAACCTCTTCGATATCAGCCACAGCAACTTCTTTCAAGATATGTCTCCAAAGGCAAAGGAAACAAAAGCAAAAATGAACTTTTGGGACTTCATCAAGATCAAAAGCTTCTGCACAGCAAAGGAAACAGTCAACAAAACAAAGAGGCAACCCACGGAATGGGAGAAGATATTTGCAAATGACAGTACAGACAAAAGGTTGATATCCAGGATCTATAAAGAACTCCTCAAACTCAACACACACAAAACAGATAATCATGTCAAAAAATGGGCAGAAGATATGAACAGACACTTCTCCAATGAAGACATACAAATGGCTATCAGACACATGAAAAGATGTTCATCATCACTAGCCATCAGGGAGATTCAAATTAAAACCACATTGAGATACCACCTTACACCACTTAGAATGGCCAAAATTAGCAAGACAGGAAACAACATGTGTTGGAGAGGATGTGGAGAAAGGGGAACCCTCCTACACTGTGGGTGGGAATGCAAGATGGTGCAGCCACTTTGGAGAACAGTGTGGAGATTCCTCAAGAAATTAAAAATAGAGCTTCCCTATGACCCTGCAATTGCACTACTGGGTATTTACCCCAAAGATACAGATGTAGTGAAAAGAAGGGCCATCTGTACCCCAATGTTTATAGCAGCAATGGCCACGGTCACCAAACTGTGGAAAGAACCAAGATGCCCTTCAACGGACGAATGGATAAGGAAGATGTGGTCCATATACACTATGGAGTATTATGCCTCCATCAGAAAGAATGAATACCCAACTTTTGTAGCAACATGGACGGGACTGGAAGAGATTATTCTGAGTGAAGTAAGTCAAGCAGAGAGAGTCAATTATCATATGGTTTCACTTATTTGTGGAGCATAACAAATAACATGGAGGACAAGGGGAATTAGGAGAAGGGAGTTGAGGGAAATTGGAAGGGGAGGTGAACCATGAGAGACTATAGACTCTGAAAAACAACCTGAGGGTTTTGAAGGGGCGGGGGGTGGGGGGTTGGGGGAACCAGGTGGTGGGTATTAGAGAGGGCACGGATTGCATGGAGCACTGGGTGTGGTGCAAAAACAAGGAATACTGTTATGCTGAAAAGAAAAAAAAAAGAAAGAAAAAAAAGAAAAAGTATCTGACTGCTTGAAATCTCAAAAAAAAAAGCATATGCAGATATCTAAGCATTCAAATCACTCTATAGTTAATGAGAGAATGGATAAAGAATGTGTTTTCTTGTTAGACTGAAGTTACTTTATTCTGTTTTTTTTTTTTTTAAAGATTTTATTTATTTATTTGACAGACAGAGATCACAAGTAGACAGAGAGGCAGGCAGAGAGAGAGAGAGAGAGGGAAGCAGGCTCCCTGCTGAGCAGAGAGCCCGATGTGGGACTCGATCCCAGGACCCTGAGATCATGACCTGAGCCGAAGGCAGCGGCTTAACCCACTGAGCCACCCAGGCGCCCACTTTATTCTGTTTGATGTTAATCTTTTATAACCTTAGTAAGCCTTAAGTGTTTAATGTGAAAGTTAAATGATATGATAAAAAATGTTGGATTAGATTTTCAGGTCATTAAGTAAGTTAAGTATGTGTGAATTATTCACCTCCACTGTAGGCTTGTCAAGATAAAAGCAGGAGAGTAGTGCTCTAGGCTTTTGTACTATCTTTAAGAGTTATTAGTTATAAGATTAGAGGTGATCAATTTTTATCTATTTCCTGATGTCAAAGACTCAAATAAGCCTTGTAAAACCTTAACACCAAGTATGGTAGGGTGAATATTCTACCCTCAAATCCACATCCATAGGAACCTTAGAATGTGACCTTATTTGGAAATAGGGTTATTAAGTTATATAATTAAGATGAGGTCATACATGTTAGGGTAGGCCCTAAATTCAATGACTGGTATCTTTAATAAGGAGAGAAAAATTTGCACTAAGACACACTGAGGGAAGATGGCCATGTGAAGACAGGCAGAAATTGGGTGATGCAGCCACAAGCTGAGGAATGCCAAGGATTGTCAACAGTCAATCACCAGAAGCTAGGAGAAGATAAGGAAGAAGTATTCTTCCCTAAAGGCTTCAGAAGGAATGGAGCCCTAGTGACACTTCAATTTTGGATTCAAGTCACTAGGACTGCGAGAGAATAAATTTCTCTTGTTTTAAGCTGAACAGTTTATGGTAATTTGTTACAGTAGCCTAACACATCAAGGCTCAACAAGGACAATATGAGAAAAAACAAAACAAAACAAAACAGACTATAGGCTAATATCTCTTATACACAAAAGTTCTAAATAAAATAGTAACTCTATTCCTCTCGAAAATAAACTGAATCCAGTAAAAAATAAAAAAATACACATCATGACTGCTAAACTAAGTTTATCTAAGAATATAAGAATGATTTAAATAATACAAAATGTATTCATTTAACTTATCATATTAACAATTTTAAGGAGAAAAGATTGGGGTGCCTTGGGTGGCTAGTTGGTTAAGTGTCTGACTCTTGTTTTCAGCTCAGGTCATAATCTTAGGGTTGTGAGACAGAGCCCATGTCTGGCTCTGGGCTGGGCATGAAGTCTGCTTAGCATTCTCTCTCTCTCCCTGTCCCTCTGCCCTGCCCCACCCTGCTCACACTCTCTCTTTCCTCTCTCTAAAAAAATAAATAAATAAATAAAAATAAAGGAGAAAAGATTTATGATCATCTCAAGGGATATAGAGTATTAAATGTCTGACAAAATCCAGTACACATTAATAAAAATTCTTAAGAGAATAATAGGCAGGAACATCTTTAAATTGCTAAAGGGTATAACCAATATCCCACAACAAACTTAATATTTAATGGGGAAAGATATCCACAGGAACAATATAAGGATGTCTACCAGAGACATTATCTACATAACTTTATAATTTAAAAAAGATAAACATGTATAAATATGTGTACATATAAACATATATGTTATGTGTGTGTATATATATATAAATATAAGGATATATGTATATAAATATAAATGTATGTATATATGTATAAATCATTTAAAGTAATAACTGGATAGGAAGTTTTCATTACTCATGAATGACATAACTGTCTAAACATAAAATCCAGAGTGAATCTATAAAATTAGAATCGATATGAGTTTGACACATTTGCTAGATTCAAGATAAAGGTTCCAAAATTAATTAGGTTATTTTATAATAGCAACAAATAACTTGAATTTTTATAATTAAAAAACATATCACTACTTTCTGGGACGTGGAATGGTTTCATGAAGGTGGAATGGTTACATGGATATATTCATCAAAATTGTATGGCTAGGATTTATGTGTTTCTATGAATGTAAATTCTATCTAAAAAAGAGAACTATATCTATAACAACTGAGGTGGGGAGTGGGTATAAGCACAGATCATTTTTCTTTCAGTGGATAAGATAATGACACCAAGGGGGGAAAAATCTGTTCCTAGGCAGTAAAAACTTTTTACATATAAAGCACAAATACACAAATACACAGAGAGTTTATAAATGGATAAAAGTATGTCTATGATATTAAAACAAACTGAATCAATTATATCTTCCAGAATTACAAATGACTTTTTACTTTATTTATCCCAAGTCCAGAATTTAAGGCTGAAACTAAAACACTGCAGTAGTTACTGTATCTGAAAGTAACTACTGTTAAAGCATATGATATGGATACTTACTAAAAATAAATCTTCCAGTATTAAAAAGAAAATTAGACATAAGCACCCAATAAACTATCATTGCTCCAATGAGAGATACCAAGGAGAAAAGGAGACTTGACCACTGTCCAAAGGAGCCAAAATAGTATCTGCAGACATCTGGATATTCCCAGGTACTGGTATCCACTGATGCTAGATAAAACAAGAGAAAGAATAAAATCAGACGTTACTAATATATCCATTAATCATAATCTGTGTTCCCCCAATTAACTCAAAATATTTAGCAAAATATTAAGAATATTCCATCACCAGATATTAGAACACAGAATGATATAACAGAAATTAAAACATTACAGAACAAACACATAAAAAGATACATAGGTCAACAAAACAGTACAGTTAATATAAGAAACAGATTATAGTATCACAATATTTTGTAATTAATAAAAACAAATGAAAAATCAAGGATAAGCAAAATCATGAGTAAGAGTCAAGATATTATTCAATAATATTTGGCATACTTAAATGACATATGGGGGAAAGTTTTCCTGAGTCCTAATTAATTCAAAAATTAAGTAAGTTAGAAGACAATATAAAAATAGACCTTGAAGGGTTATCCTTTTCTATCAAATGAAGAAATAGAAATACAATGGAAAAGATCAGTAGATATAAACAAACTCATATAATACAAAAGCCATTCAAATGTTGAATGGAAAAGAAAATTGACAAGAAATAATGGATAAAGGGCTAATGCCTACATCATACAAAAAACTTAGCAGATCTATAAGAGCATCAAGGTAATTGAGGATAAATGGGAAAGGGATAAGAATAAATAATAAAATAAAGACAAAATATACCCCCCCCAAAAAAGACAAAATATACATTGTTTAATAGAGCCCTCCCCCTCAAAGACAAAGCCTGGTTTCTTGATTCAAAATTGCTAAATTCACTGAAATAATGTAGGTATATTTAGGTCCTTCCTAAACTACTTTAAAACAATCTAAAAAGGTAATTCCCTGATCCAGAATTTACAGAGATGAGTAGAGGCAATGTATTACTAAGCTTTGTGAATTCACTAAAATGGACACATTCATATTTTCATATTTTTCTAGTTACATTTTCTACTTTAAAGAGATTCCAACATTTAGATCTCTTGGTGGGGGATAGATCAAAAGTCACCATTAACTGCTAAGAATCACAGAATTTTGCTTTCTTTTCTTTCTTTCTTTTTTTTTTTTTAAGATTTATTCATTTGAGAGAGAGCGCATGCAGGAGGGAAGGTTAGAGGGAGAGAGACCATCCTCAAGCTGACTCCCTGCTGAACGAGGAGCCTGTTGTAGGGCTGGATCCCAGGACGATGAGACCATGACCTGGGCCGAAATCAAGAGTCAGACACTTAACTGACAGAGCTACCCAGGCAAGCCAGAATCACAGAATTTTCAACTTAGTTCTGAAAAAGACTATTTTTAAAATAAGACCTTATTATATATTTTTTAATCAGGAAATTAGCATCAAAGTAAAGAAACTACAAACCTCTCTGAATTTCAAAGGCAGTCACTAATTCATTGACATATCAGTTCAGCTGAATGATATGAGTTAGAGAAGTAAATCTTTAGACACAAAATAGTTAACACACATGTGGAATGTACACATTAGTGATCTCCTTCACCAGGAAATACTTATGAATACCCAAATGGTTACTCTATTTTCACCATGGCAAATTCTTACATATCATAGATCGTGATTTCACTACTCTGTAGCAGCAATAAAGTGTTAAAATGCCCATCAGCATGATGACACACATTCCAGTAGTAAAGCCAGCCTGTTTAAAAACACAAATATAGAACAACATATATCATCATGTTAGAATAAATTCATATGCAACCACATTATGTTACCCTACCCTAAACAATTATGATAAAAACCTGACAATGTAAAGTTAAATATAATTACCTATTTTCTTCAATAACTGTCTAGATTTATTAAAACCTTGATTGTAAATCTTACAAAATAAAGAGAAAAAAATTCAGGCAAAAAGTATGCTGAAAAATTTTATTACCTGTTTTATGCCCCAAGGAATACTTAATATAGATGTTCCCATCATGGTATTCCAAATCATAAATCTGAAAACACAGAATAATAGTAGTGAAAATATGGAGTTTGACTCTTTAAACATTTTAATTAAGACAAGAATGAAAATAACCAGGAATTTTCATTTATATAAAGTTTAAGTTATGATCCAAAAAGAAGTTTTACTCACATGGTTACTAAACTGGTGTTTTTGCCATATCCTTCAGTGTAACTTTGAAGTTTATAAGCAGAACCCAATGGACTATATACATAGCATTCTTCTGGAGCTGGAACTACATGATCTGGGGCAATCTAGTAAAAGAAGAAATGTTATAAGAGAAATGTTATAACCAGAAAATGTGCAGGATAGGATATTTTCTAAACATCAGAGGACCTGATTCTAGACACAATTCTTAATATCATGAACAAACAAATAGCATGTATCCCTGATTAATGAATATAAAAAACCCTTTCCAAATCTAGTAGATCTAAAGGACTAAGAGTTTGGAGAATAAGAGCAATAAAATGTTCATGTGAAATGACAATGAATTCTTAAAATACGCAACTATAAAAATATTTTTCCCTTCATTTTCATGAGAAAGAAGGAAGAGTCAGCAAAGAGTGAGATTAAGGAATTCTAGATGGAGGAGATCTGGGGCTTAAGTGAGAGGAATTTCAAAAATCAAGTGGCGATTGAACTCTTCCAGGAATAGGTTTTAGCAAAGAGGTAGGGAACTCAAACTATAAAGAAATGACACATCAATACAAGATAAAGAAAGGAAATATATATGAAAAGCATTTAAAAAGCAGAAGTAAAAAGTGAGCTAACATAGCCTAAGGAAAGGCAAAGCAAGGATTCTTCAAGATGGAATATGCAAACAAAACACAAGGAGCTAATAGAGAGGCTGAAGACACATGGAATGACTGAATAGATACATTTTCTTATACACATAGTTCTCACCTTACCTCCCATACATATCTTCTGAATTCTATCTCCTTAGAGAGGAAAAAAAATTAGTCTCCTGGTGGAATTCTGCCCATCTCCCTGAGAACAGTCCTTTGAGAACATGAAGTCCCATATAATAGTTAAAAATACAGGAGCTGACAGGTAAAAAATCAATGATCTTTTCTCTCTTTTAAAGATTTTAATTAATGAATGAATTTATAGCACATGCAAGTTGGGGGAGAGGCAGAGGGAGGAGGAGAGTGAGACTCTCAAGCAGACTCTAGGCTGAGGACACAGCCCCACTCAGGGCTCCATCTCATGACCCTGAGTTCACGACCTGAGCCAAAAGCAAGAGTTAGATGTTTCACTGACTCAGCCACCCAGGTGCCCCTCTCCCCTTTATTCTAAGTAGGCTCCACACCCAGCGTGGAGCCCAATGCAGAGCTTGAACTCATGACCCTGAGATTAAGACCTGAGCTGAGATAGAGTCAGAGGCTTAACAGACTGAATCACTCAGGCATCCCTCAACAATCTTTTACATTTAGCATCCACTATATAAATCTACAACTCTGTGCTAGGTTTAGTGTTCAAGAAAAAAAAATACAGTCCACAACTTTGAGAAGCTTACATTCCAGTTGGAAGACTGGAAGCAATTAGATAAGGGTAGAAGAGAGAAAAAAGTAAGGGTGGGATACTGTATTGCAGGAATGACAAAAGATTAACAGGGACTAGAATAGTTAGGAAAGACGTCAAGGAAGTGATAGAACATTGGAACTTAGTAGGTAGAAAGGATATGGACTGGTACAAAAGGAAAAAATGCTGAGACTTTACGTATATAATTGCTGGTATCTTGCGGGTAAAACATGTCTTGAATGTTACGCCTCCTGTGGCTTTGGAAACAATTATTTCTGAGAGATAAAAAGGCATATATGTAAATGGGTCTGTTGTTTTCTCTTTTACCCTTAATCATCCTGGGTCTGAGTTGTATTACCTTCTTCAAGGGTGTAAAAAGAAAAAAGGGGAAGGATCATATCTGCATCAGGCAGGAGATAAACTATGATGGCTTGCAAAGTTCAGAAAAAGTGAAAATTTAAAGTTACAGGAGGCAGGATTAGAAGCTAAAGGTTAAGAAGTTATAAATTTTTGAGAGTTACAGACAAAATGGAGAATTGGATTCCATACTCCAGCAGTAATGTAGGGCAATGCTTTCCTTCCTTCCTTCCTTTTCTTTCTTCCTCCCTTCCTTTCCTTCCTCCTTTCCTTTCTTTCTTCCCTTCTTCCTTCCCTCCTTCCTTTCTTGTTCCTTTCTCCCTCTCTCTCTTCCTTCTTTCTCTTTTTCTCCCTCCCTTCCTTCCTCTCTTCATTTCCTTCTTCTTTCATTTCTTTTTTTTTTTTTTAAGATTTTATTTATTTATTTGACAGAGAGAGATGACAAGTAGACGGAGAGGCAGGCAGAGAGAGAGAGAGAGAGGGAAGCAGGCTCCCTGCTGAGCAGAGAGCCCAATGCGGGACTTGATCCCAGGACCCTGAGATTATGACCTGAGCCGAAGGCAGCAGCTTAACCCACTGAGCCACCTAGGCGCCCTTCTTTCCTTTCTTTCTTCCCTTCCTCCTTCCTTCCTTTTCTTCCCTTCTTTCTTCCTTTTTCTTTAAGATTTCATTGATTTATCTATTTGTCAGAGAGAGAGAGGGAGAGAGAGCACAAGCAGAAGGAGCAGAAAACAGAGGGAGAAGCAGGCTCCCTGCTGAGCAAGGAGCCTGATGTGGGACTCAACCTCAGGACCCTGGGATCATGACCTGAGCTGAAGGCAGCCCAGGTGTCCTCCTTCCTTTCTTCCTTCCTTTCTCCCTCTCTCTTGCTCCCTTCTTTCTCTCTCCCTCCCTCACTTCCTCCCTCCCTCCCTTCCTTCCTTTCTTTCTCTCTTAAGATTTTATCTATTTACTTGACATAGAGAAAGCAAGAGAGAGCGAGCACAAACTGGGGGGCAGGGGGCATCCAGAGGGAAAGGGAGAAGCTAAGCACAGAGCCCGATGTGTGGGTTCTACCCCAGGACCCCAGAATCATGACCTGAGCTGAAGGCAGACGATCAACCAACTGAGCCACCCAGCACCCAGGCATAGGGCAGTGCTTTTCAAACTTAAATTTTCCTGTGACAGACACAGGGATGTTGTTAAATACAGATTATGATCCATTAGGTCTGGAGTAAGGACTGAGATTCTGCATTTTTAATAAGTTCTCAGTGATGCCAGTACTGCTGGCTTGTGCAGGACACACTTTCATTAATCAGGATCTAGGAGATGTTAGCAGTCAAATAATTTTCTTCTCTTCCCCATTCTAGAATTAAAATAGTAAGATAAATAAGGAAAGTTTCAGAAATAAAAAGGCACAACTCCGTAGAATCCTGAGACATGTGGTTTCACACTGTTCTTCCCTTAAACATCTCTTAATAAAGTGATTTTGGAATTCTCAGGAAATGAGCCTGTATGTATACATACATTCATTAAAAATGGTCATGTCTTACTGTTAATTCTAGATCACTATTTATTACTGTTTATACACTTTGATTTACTACAGTCATCTCAGTGTCAGTTAACAAAAGGTATTCAACTTGGTGTACACTGTTGACTTAATTTCCAGCCAAACAATGTCCATTCAGGACTAGACTGGCCCAGCCAGTATCTTTGAAGCCTGCTTCCACAAGAAGAGCTTCTAGGTCTGAATTAGACCCAGAGACATTGGATTACTTCTACTCCACAGAAGGCTTAAATAATCCCGTTGGAAATAAGTCTTTATGACAAGTACTGATGTAAAGGTCTAGGGGAGGAAAAATGAAAAAATTGGGGGAAAAAAATGACCAGAATATTTTGGAAATCACTACTTCAGCTATGCAAAAGGAGATGTTAATACCTCACATGGCTTTACTTGAGATATCTCAAGCCTTGTCCCTCAGTGAACACCTAAAGAATACTGGTTTCGTTCTCTTTTTTTTTATTATCATCTATAAAAATATCACTTTTCCTCCCAGAATGTTTCCATTTTTTTAAGCTTTTAAGTTTCTGCATATCTCATATGTGGTGATTCTTATATGCAACCAGATTGCTTCACATATATATATTTAAAGATTTTATGTATTTATTTGATAGAGAGAGACAGTGAGAGCAGGAACACAGCAGGGGGAGTGGGAAAGGGAGAAGCAGGCTTCCCGCCAAGCAGAGAGCCCGATGTAGGGCTCGATACCAGAAGCCCGGGATCATGACCTGAGCCGAAAGCAGGTGCCCAATGATTGAGCTGCACAGGTGCCCTCCAATATATATTTTTGATCCTAAAGTAATAACACAGATTTTAGAAGACCAAAAATCAGCAACTATCGCCCATGGTTAAACCCAGCCCTCAACCTATTATTTCACATCCTCTTTGCAAAGAATGGTTTATATATTTGTAATGATCATAACAGATAAGTGGAGGTGCCCCTCACTTGTGCTTGCTCTCTCTCTCTAGTGCTCTCTCTCTCAAATAAACAAATGAAATCTTAAACAAAAACAAAACAAAACCAAAAGTGAAGAAGAATATGCAATAATATATGGCCCACAAAGCCTAAAACGTTTAGAATCTGCTCTTTGACCCTTATTTTTTATCTATACAAGGACATTGCTAAATAGTAAAATAATATATTTGTTTATATGTATTTCAGTTTCCCACTCTAGTAGAAAAATTCTAAAAATTTTTTTCCCTTGTAGCTTCAAACTTAATAACTGAATGGACTAACTGGATCTATTATTATTTATGTTATTTATCAATGATCTAAAGTACTTTAGAAGTAGTTTATTCTCCTCAGAGCTCTTAGGATTGGAGACTAGCAGAATTTAATCTAACAAATCTCGGGCTATTGTCAACACAGAGAGATTATTTCAAATCTCTTCGTCATGCTAGGTAAGAATAAACTAGTCTGGGATGTTAAGATGTGTACTAATTACTATCTTGATTTTCCATGATGCCATCCTTGGAATATGGCCAGCAAAAAAAGATCAATCACTAGGAGTTTCCCTGGCTTATGCTGTTCACTGTTTATTTCAACTTAACTTTAGACAATTAGCAATGCTTGCCCCTTACCAGTGCCTTGTCTGCAGGAGCGGTGAGCCGGCTGTAGTAATGAATCCTCTTGTTCATGGCAGAGGCATGGTCGCTAACCCTCTGAATGACATCATTCACATTGACGATGTTTGTGGGCTCTATATAGAAAGGCCTAGAGAAGGGAATATACACTTGACAAAGAACATTCAGCCAGAAATTCTGGAAGTCAGCCATTGAGGAAAATAACTTCTTGTCCTCCATTAGAAATGGGATGTACCAAGGCAAGGCATTCAGTTCTCACTTTGGGTGGGAAAAGAAAATGTCACAAAGGAAGTATTATCCAATCCAAAGACTAATGCTTTTGTCTCATAATACTATTATAAATACACTTTTTTAATTTTTAGGAATTTAGCAATAGAGGAGACATAACAGAGCTTCAGTCAGATATGAAAAAGAAGTATATAGCAGCTGTCAGTTTTCAACAATGAAATTTAAACCTACACAGCTTTTAATATTCTCTCAAAAAGTTTCTGGCACTAAATCAAAGAAATTATTGTCATAAATGTTCCTATACTAAAGAGGAACTACTCTCTTCTGTTAAGAAGTTTCTACTCCTTCTTTATGGGCCAAAGTTATTTCCTATGACAAATAAAATATCTATTGCTTGGTTCATGTACTAAAGATTAGTGATTTCAACCACCTCCCTTGTGAAACTTGTCACAAGTATTATCAAGTGGAACATGAAGACACTACAGATATTTTGCCTCATTTTACTTTATTTGGACTTCAGTAACAAATCCTATTACGCTATTATTTATGTATATGCTTCTTTCCCATAACTATGTCCCAATCAACAGCAGATTCTAATTTTCAATTATTTCTAGTCATTAACGCTGCCAGTTCCTTACCAAAACTCCCTCCATTTGCTTCTAAGCTTCCAGTAATATACTCCAAAACAGAAAGACCAGGCAGAGTAGCATGACTCTCAAATCCTTCTAAGTCACAAATGATACTGTGCCCCAAACTGCATATAATATGCTATTTTCAGATTACACACAGATCCAAATAATGAAGGGGGAAAAGCTCAGATTTCTCTGGTTCCATATAACTCTTCTGCACTTAACAGTTGTGAAAGAAGCTTAAAATTTATGTTAGTCATAAGCTGTAATCATCAAGACAGCATGGTATTGGCACAAAAACAGACACATAGATCAAGGGAACAGACTAGAGAACCCAGAAATGGACTTTCAACTCTATGGTCAACTAATCTTACACAAAGCAGGAAAGAATAACCAATGGAAAAAAGTATCTTCAACAGATGGTGTGGGGAAAATTGGACAGCCACCTGTAGAAGAATGAAACCGGACAACTTCCTTTTTTTTTTTTTTTTTTTTAAGATTTTATTTATTCATTTGACAGGGAGAGAGATCACAAGTAGGCAGAGAGGGAGGCAGAGAGAGAGGGAGAAGCAGGCTTCCCGCTGAGCAGAAAGCCCAACTCAGGGCTCAATCCCAGGACCCTGAGATCATGACCGGAGCTGAAAGCAGAGGCTTAACCCACTGAGCCACCCAGGTGCCCCAAAACTGGACAACTTTCTTATACCATACACACACAAAAACATTCAAAATGGATGGAATACCTAAATGTGAGACAGAAATCCATCAAAATCCTAGAGAACATAGGCAGCAACCTCTTTGACCTTGGCCATGGCAAATTCTTGCTAGACATGTCTCCAAAGGCAAGGGAAACAAAGGCAAAAGTGAACTACCGGGACCTCATCAAGATAAAAAGCTTTTGCAGAGCAAAGCAATAGTCAACCAAACTAAAAGGCAACCTACAGAATGGGAGAAGATATTTGCAAATGTCTTACCAGATAAAGGGCTAATATCCAAAATCTATAAAGAACTTATTAAACTTAACACCCAGAAAACAAAAAAATTCAGTCAAGAAATGGGCAGAAGACATGAACAGACATTTCTCCAAAAGAAGACATACAAATGGCCAAGAGACACACAAAAAAGTGTTCAACATCCCTTGGCCTCAGGGAAATACAAATCAAAATCATAATGAGATAATACCTCACACCAGTCAGAATGGTTAAAATTAACAACTGAAGAAACAACAGATGTTGGTGAGGATGTGGAGAAAGTGAGCCCTCTTACACTGTTGATGGGAATGCAAAGTGGTGCAGCACTCTGGAAGACAGTATGGAGGTTCCTCAAAAAGTTAAAAACAGAACTACACTATGACCCAGGAATTGCACTATTAGGTACTTATCCAAAGGATACAAACACAGAGATTTGAAGGGGCACATGCACCCCAATGCTTAAAGTAGCAATGTCCATAATAGCCAAACTTTGGAAAGAGGCCAGGTATCTATTGAAAGATAAATAGATAAAGAAGATGTGGCATATATATATGTGTGTGTGTGTGTATATATATATATATATATATATATATATATATACATATATATAATGAAATATTACTTAGTCATCAAAAAAATGAAATCTTGCCATTTGCAAGGAAGTGGATGGAACTAGAGGGTATTATGCTAAGCAAAATAAGTCAGTCAGAGAAAGACAAATATGATTTTACTTATATGTTGAATTTAAGAAACAGAAGAGATGAACAGAAAGGAAGGGAAGGAAAAATAAGACAAAAACAGAGACAGAGACAAAGCAGAGAGACTCTTAACTATAGGAAACAAACTGAGGGTTACTGGAGGGGAGGAGGGGAGGGAGATGGGCTAAATGGGTGATGGGCATTAAGGAGGGCACTTGATGGAATTAGCACTGGGTGTTATCTACAACTGATGAATCACTAAATTCTACCTCTGAAACTAATAATATACTATGTATTAATTAAATTGAATTTAAATTAAAAAATGTGTTAGTCATTTCTGGAGATAGTTAATCTAATCTTGTGGAAATACTTGAAAAACAAGTGACTGAAATTTTAGTTTGTTATTTTTCCAACTATTAGATATTAGAGAAATAATAGTATAGATGTTAAATTTAGTCCTGTCTCTCTAGTTAGTATACAGAATCTCTGAATCTTTCTTTTTCTATTTATTCTCCACCACAGCACCTAAATAGGATGGGTACTCTCCAGTTCAACCCAACATATATCTTAAAGTTAAGCACTTACTAGAGCAAATATGTGGATATATAGATCAACATGACAGTCTATCTCTACTAAGCATATCATTACTAAGTGAAGTAAGGGATGTCAATAAATCTGAAGGTGATATAAAGAAAACATGAGGGCTGGAAGCTGGGTAAACTATCCCTACTTATAAATTTGGTAGCCTTAGATAACTACTAACCCTTCCAAAGCATTACAGTATTCTGCATAATTTGTATATCTACTGTGACAGCAGTACTAAAAAGCAGTGTAAAAATATTTACATCCAGGAGACAGTTCAGTCATACCTGGGGTCACAATCTACACAGCATTCATTTCTTTTTTTGCAAGAACAATACCCCACAAAATTCAAGAAAGAATTACAGGTTTAATGCCAACAAAAAAGACATTGCAACTGATCAAAGATTATGAAAGAGAGTAACAAGTAGGATATTAATAGAGAGGTGTAGATGTTCTACTTGTAGCTTTTTACTCTGAAAATCCAAAGGTATTAATATCAACCACTAGGTTGGCTTGAAGGCTTGCAGAAAAGCAGTCCAAGAAGTGCTACATTTTTTTGGCTCCTGGCCTCTAATAGAAGTGTTAACTGTACCAGTTTAGTTGGCTTGGATACCCTGAGAGCAGAATGACTCTGAAAGTTTTTCTTTTCAAACAGTTTTCATCGAGATGCTGAGTGCCTTTTCAAACAAATATTTTGGAATGTTTTCAAAACAGATTCTCCTAAAAAATATCCAACTCAGCATATTTTAACCAAATTATTAGAAACATATGCTTAAGGCTTCATCTGAGAGGAAAAATATAAATTACATTTCTAAATTGAACTTCAGTTGGCTCTGAAAATACTTTTAAAATTAATAGTATACAGAAAACAGTATTAAGAGTAAAACACTTGAAACTTGGGCTTTTTCTTTTGAACATGATTTCACGTGACTGCTCCCTATCAGGGTTACCTCCCAAATGAAATGTGGCTCAAATGTGCCAAAGTAAAAATAAATTATGATATTTCATGTAGAAGTTATATTTGTCCTACCTTATAAATATGTATGGTCATGCTACAGAAGAAAATGCTTTTAACATTTAGTAGAAATTTTAAGATATTTAAAAATGTGACTCAAAATCCCATATTTTCATTTAATACCCTTATAAACAGAGAAACATTATTTCTACCAAACACCTTTTCTAGGTTCCACTCCTTAAATTCCTTAAAAATTTTTGGCTTTTAAATTTGTCTCCACCCTTCTACTGACCAGTTATGTTTCTCTGGAGTTTAACAACAAACCCCATGACTCTTAAGGTTCATACTCAACATGAAGACCTATGACTTAAAGCTGTTCCTTTATTCACATCTCTATGAAAGGTGAAGCACTCCACACCTGCCAGATTGGGGTAGGTTGTTAAAAAATGAAAAGGGAATCAACTATTCAAAACTCTTTTTTCTTTTTTAAAGATTTTATTTATTTATTTGACAGAGAGAGATCACAAGCAGGCAGAGAGAGAGAGGAGGAAGCAGGCTCCCTGCTGAGCAGAGAGCCCGATGCGGGGCTCGATCCCAGGACCCTGAGATCATGACCTGAGCCGAAGGCAGCGGCTTAACCCACTGAGACAGCCAGGCACCCCCAACTATTCAAAAATCTTAAGCAAAACAGACATTCAAAATAATGAATCCACTGTACGTGTTTCTTCCTGCTTGGTAAAACGCTATGTCTGACAAGAAGCATTTCAATAAAGACAGAAAAGAAGTTAATCAAGCCATTGCACCTAGAAATTCCTTGCTGCTACAATAAAAAAAAAATGGTGACCTGAAGCTTGCTAATAGGTTTCTCACTTCCTCTGATGTTTATACAACATCCTTTTTCACAAAAATCCTGTTCCACACTCCAATTTCACTCACTATTATCAAAGGTTGAGCCCACAAATTTTCTCTATGATGGTTAATTATTTTGTACTGGTTCTCAAATTTATTAAATATTATCTAAGTGCCAAGCAAGTATTAAGCATAGTTCTAAACATTTAACAATGAATAAGACACAGAACCTGAAGGTTCATAATCTGCTGGAGAAGACAGGTAGGTAAGCAATTCCAATCCAAAGGGAAAAATACAGAAAGAGAGTGACTACTTATGAGCAACAGTGGGAGCAAAGCAAGAAAGAGTGAACAGAGTTGTGTGGTACTAGGTAGGTGCAATGTACTATGCAATTAAAAAGCAGGAGAAGCTAAACCATGTCTGGCAGACCACTGAGGAAGTTACAGCTGAGGTGGATCCTGGAAGATACAGAGTTACTCAGAAATATATAAAAGCATGTAGAAAAAAACAGGAGAGTATGATATATTTTTGGAAAACTCTAAATAGCAGGAAGGAAAGGGGTAAGACACAAAGTAAACCGGGGCAAGGACATGGAGGACTTTGCATGCCAACAAAAGCTATGATCCTATATGTTAGAACACCCAGCTGATTCCTTCTCCAATCTCAACCCTCAAATAATCAGTTATTCCGAGTTTAATCCACTGACATTTTTCTTCTCTATCTAGATTCAATCTCTTGGTGGACTCATCTAGTCACGTAAATTTAAATATCATGTATATGCTGATGGCACTCAAACTATTATCTCTAGCCTGAGCTCCTGATTCATATATATTAGACTGATCTTGTCCCTCTCTCCAACCCCACTTCTTGGACTTCATTATTTACCACATCACACTAGCCTCCTCACAATTCCTGAAACACTAAAAGCATGCACCTATACTCCAGGACCTTTGTTACCAATTTCAGGTAAAACGCAAAGGCTCTGAAGGCCTTTCCACTAAGTATCTGCATGGCTTGCTTCTTTACTTCTTTCAATTCTTTCCTCACTTGAGGAATAAGGTATTTAGCTATCCTTGACAGCATAGCTAAAATTTCAACCCAACTTCTCTACACTTGGCATTTCACATATTTTCTCTGCTTTACAATATCTCCTCAGCATTTATACTATCTAACACAATATATACTTATATATTATTGGTTGCTTCTGGTAAATACAAGTTCCGTAACAGCAAGGATTTTTGTCAATTTGGTCACTCCTATATTCTCAGGGGCTAGGATAGTACTTGGCATATCATAAAAGCTCATTAGAATATGGTGAATAAAATATCATATATCACTTTAAGAAAAAGTCCACTTTGAAATAATTTTTAAAAACTAACTCCATGCCCAACGTGGGGCTCGAACTCACAGTCCAAAGATCAAGAGTTGCATGCCCTACCAATTGAGCCAGCCAGATGCCCCAATATTTTGAAATTATTTACAGTCACAAAGAAGTTAGAAAAACAGTACAGAGAGTGGAGTACACTCCACTCAGGTTCCCCAATGATGATATCTTATATAACCATAGTACGATCATCAAAACTTGCACTACTTTTATTTATTTATTTATTTTTAAAAAGATTTTATTTATTTATTTTGAGAGAGTGAGCAAGCATGAGAGGCGGAAGGTCAGAGGGAGAAGTAGACCCCCCCTGCTGAGCAGGGAGCTAGCTGCAAGACTAGATCCTGGGGGGCACCTGGGTGGCTCAGTGGGTTAAAGCCTCTGTCTTCGGCTCGGGACATGATCCTAGGGTCCTGGGATCGAGCCCCACATCGGGCTCTCTGCTCAGCAGGGAGCCTGCTTCCTCCTTTCTCTCTCTCTGCCTGTTTCTCTGCCTACTTGTCATCTCTGTCTGTCAAATGAATAAAATATTTAAAAAAAAAAAAAAAAAAAGAAAGACTAGATCCTGGGACTCCAAGATCATGACCTGAGCTGAAGGCAGTCACTCAACAAACTGAGCCACCCAGGTGCCTGTATTACTTTAGAATCAGGAAAAATGTTAATGAAAAGTTATGGGAATAATTCTTTCAACTTTTCTATAGGTTTAAAATGTTTAAAATAAAGTGGGGGAGAAATGATGGAGGGAGTAATCAAAGTGTTAAATACTGTACAAAAGCAGCAGCGACTTATAAAAAAATCAATTTACTGTATTAATTTCGTGTGTTATCTTCAAACCAATTAACCATTTTTCAAGAGGACAGAATGATTAACTGTGTGAAGTGTTACTGCTAAGTCAAATGAGATGAGAACTGATCCATGAAATGACCACTGGTGACTGTGATGTGAGTACTTTCAGTGGAGTATTAATGGCAAAGGCCTGTCTGAATTGGGTTCAAGAGAAAAATTGGATATGGTGAGTATAAATAATCCTTGCAAAGAGTTTTTTGTAAAAAGGAGCCAAAGAAATGGAGTGGTAGCTAACAAGTTAAGTATAAATACTTCAGAAAGCAAAAAAAAAAAGCATAACAAATATAAAAATCACCCATAACCCCACAATGAGTAATCATTAATAACACTTTCCCAACCTCATTCTTTTGGGCAGGAGATTCCATTATATGTTCACCAGAATTGCTAAGATTTTCAAATCTGATAATACCAAGCACTAGCAGGAGGTAGAATAATGGAAACTCTTACACACTATAGTGGGAATGTAAACTGGTTTAACTCTTGTGGAAAAGAGTGTGACATTATCTAGTTAAGTTGATATATGTATTCACATACATATATCCTAGAAAAGTTCTTACACATGTATGCTAAGACACACGTACAATAATATTTATAAGAACATTAATTGTAAGATCTTCACATTGGAGACAACCCAAATGTCTAACTAGAGTAGAATATAAGTATATGTAAACTTCAGATGTCATAGAATAAAATAGCAGAAAGCATGGGAAAGAAATACTGTTACAGGGGCGCCTGGGTGGCTCAGTGGGTTAAAGCCTCTGCCTTCGGCTCAGGTCATGATCTCAGGGTCCTGGGATCGAGCCCTGCAGCGGGCTCTCTGCTCGGCGGGGAGCCTGCTTCCTCCTTCTCTCTCTGCCTGCCTCTCTGCCTACTTGTGATTTCTGTCTATCAAATAAATAAATAAATAATCTTAAAAAAAAAAAAAGAAATACTGTTACATACAACTTAGATGGAAATTACATTGCTGAACAAAAATTCTAAAATAATATATATAGAATGATCTCATTTACATGAAGCGCACAAAAAGGTAAAACTGAATTCAGTCTGTAGGGATACAGAGACAATAAATAAATAAAAGTAGGGAAACAGTCACACAAACATCTGGAGAGTGGTGAACCTGTAGGGAGGAAGGAGGATGTGTTTGGTAAAGGACATATGAGGAACTTCTGGGGTGCTGCTCTTTCTATACCTTGGTGTTGGCTGCATAGGTGTTGGTTTTACAATTATTTTTTAAAATTGTCCATAATGGGGTGCCTGGGTGGCTAACTCAGTTAAGCGTCTGCCTTCAGCTCAGGTTATGAACTCAGGGTCCTGGAACTGAGCCCCTGGTTCTTGCTCCTTGCTCAGCAGCAAGGCTACTTCTCCCTTTATCTCTGCCTCTCCCCTTGCTTGTGGTTTCTCTCTCAAATAAATAAAATCTTTTTAAAAAAATGGACATACATGCTATATAGTCTTCTGTACATATATCATGTGATAAAAGACTTTAAAAATATAACTTGAATTAACCCATTCTTTCAAAATTTAGTAAGGAGATGAAAAGGGACCAAAAAAATCTTGTGTATCATACAGAAGTTTACTGGTTATCTTTTGGCAAACTATTAATAAAGATGTGTCAAACTCAAACACAAGTTACCTACTTTTCTATGAAAAGACAACTGTTTAAAATATGTTAACTCCTCCTGCGATGGCAAGCCGCTATCAAAAGTATGCTATATAGGTACACAGCATGCATTAAAAACCTAAAAGCCTCCACATACTTAACTAGGCTCCACGCTGGGCGGGGCTTGAACTCATCATCTGAGATTGAGACCCAAGATGAAATCAAGAGTCAGACACTGAATGACTGAGTCACCCAGGTGCCCCAAGAAAGTAGCTGCTTTTTAAAAATTCACACTGAGTAGAGAATATTCTGATAATGGATGGTTAGAAATGATTCCACTGAGGTGCTTAGGTGGCTCAATCGTTAAGTGTCTGCCTTTGGCTCAGGTCATGATCCCACAGTCCTGGGATGGAGCCCCACATTAAGCTCCACATAGAATAGAGCCCTGCATCGGGCTCTCTGCTTGGTGGGAAGCCTGCTTCTCCCTCTCCCACTCCGCCTGCATGTATTCCCTCTCCCGCTCTGTCTCTCTTTGTCAAATAAATAAAATCTTTAAAAAAAGAGAGAAATGTTTCCATTGTACATAATATTATTGCTGAAAATGATGCTTGTCACCAATAAAAACTTCTACCTGCAATTTTACATACATGGATGAAACTTTCTAACATGTAAAAACTTCTGAAGTTGTAAATGGCCTTTGAATGAATCTGTTATTAAACATAAAAATAGTCAAAATAACAATTGTAATAATGAGGCAAATGACAACTCTAGTATCTTGGTATTTATTCCATGTAATACAAGCATCAATCAGTATTTTCACTATCTCTAGGTTGATATAAAATAATACCACCACCATCACTGCATCCTATCTTCCACCTAGAAAAAGCAGATCCAAACGGGACATGATGAGTGACCTCAAAAAAGGAAGATTAGGAATGTGGGAAAAATCTCCAAGACAGTATAGTTCTCTAGCAGCTCTTCCTTTTAACCGCCCTATGAAAATGCCAAAATAAATCACAAATTGTCCCAATAAACTTAAGTGCAATAAATTAAGAATATCATTAACAATATTTTGAAATAAAGGGTATGTCTTAATTATAAATAAAGGGTAGGCTTCAGCCTGCAACATCATGCCAATTACTACTCTTCCTTCTTACACAAATCCACCAAAAGAATTTCTGGAAAAGAGGGGCGCCTGGGTGGGTCAGATGGTTAAGCGTCTGCCCTCAGCTCAGGCCCTGATCCCAGGGTTCTGGAATCAAGCCCCGCATCTGACTCCCTGCTGAGCAGGGAGCCTGTTTCTCCCTCTCCCACTCCCCCTGCTTGTGTTCCATCTCTCACTGTCTCTCTCTCTCTCTGTCAAATAAATTTAAAATCTTAAAAAAAAAAAAAAAAAGCATTTCTGGAAAAGAAATAAAATTTCCCGTTTTGTAACCTAAATATTCTCCATAAAAAAAAAAAAAAAAAAAAAAAAAAGAAGATGAAGAAGAAAAATGCCAGGTCAGCATTTTAACTAAAATTTCCTTTCCTTTTAACTTCATGCCCCTGATGCAGGCCTAAAGTCCTCTGGCAAGGTCATCCAAGGATTTTAACTGCTATAAACTCTAGGGATAGAGACTGAAGCCAGAATGATATACAAGGGGAAAGTACCAGGTTTCAAGGAGAAGTAAAAAGTTTTACAGTAAAAATTGTGCTTAAGAATCACTGAAATGCCACCCCCCCAAATATATATTGTAAGCATTTTCTCATATTAAGAATTCCCTTTTTTTTTTTTTTTTTAAGATTTTATTTATTTATTTGACAGAGAGAGATCACAAGCAGGCAGAGAGGCAGGTAGAGAGAGAGGAGGAAGCAGGCTCCCTGCTGAGCAGAGAGCCCGATGCGGGGCTCGATCCCAGGACCCTGAGATCATGACCTGAGCCGAAGGCAGCGGCTTAACCCACTGAGCCACCCAGGCGCCCCTTAAGAATTCCTTTTTTAAAAAGATTTTATTTATTCATTTTCAGAGAGAGCGAGAGAGTGAGGGGAGGGACAGAGGGGGAGGGAAAGGGACAGGCAGACTCTGTTCTGAGCTCAGAGCCTGATGCAGGGTTTGATCTCACAATCCTGAGATCATGACCTGAGTTCAGGGAAAGGCTAGAGACTTTGATTGGAATAACTGGAATAATTATTATGAGAACAGTTTTATTAGAAGCAGTTGTGGGAGTAGAGCGAAATTAAGGTGAATAGGCTTTACTTCCTAGCTTTTCCAGAAACAAGGCAAAAGGTATCCCTAGGAGTCACAGTGGTAGGAAGCACAGTGGTAGGAACCATATACCTGAGTCCCTAAAACTCATTTTTTTTAAAGATTTTATTTATTTATTTATTTGAGAGCAAGACAGTGAGAGAGAGCATGAGGGAGGAGAAGGTCAGAGGGAGAAGCAGACTCCCCATGGAGCTGGGAGCCCGATGTGGGACTCGATCCTGGGACCCCGGGATCATGACCTGAGCCGAAGGCAGTCGTCCAACCAACTGAGCCACCCAGGCGTCCCCCTAAAACTCATTTTTAAAGATTAAGGATGTTAGATTATGGCAGGATAGGACAAATCCAGTCTATGGCATGTTTTATTGGATCACGGCCATGTCCATGTAATTTTGTATTCTATGGCTATTCTCACCGCAAAATGGTGAAGTTTAATTCATAGGACCACAAAGCCTAAAATATTTACTATCTGGCCCTTTACAGAAAAAAGTTTGCTAACTCCTGCCAGACATTGAAAGTCTCCTTAGTGACTCAGAAGTGGAGATAAGGGCTTCTATTCATTCCCCTTCCCGGTGGGCAGAGGGGATAAGCAGGCAGGAGGCCTCATGCCTTTGTCACATCTATGGCAGGGAGCATCTGAATAGGTCTTTCCTTTACAAATGCTTGTAACCAGATATTAGTAAACTTCACCCAGCTTAATCCTTTAGAAGATCTACCACATATTTGTAAGACTACATATTACAAATAAAACAAAAATCAAAGGAAAGAACTTCAACTTCAGTCCAAAAAAACTACCACAACAAATATCCTTACTCAGAGCAGTGCCTGCACAGAAAGCCCCCAAAACACCTAGCCATCAGTACTACAAATGGCTTCATTGTATTTCTGGCTGGGCTCAGCCAGACCCTACAGCATAGTTACTCACAGGAAGATAATTCCACAGGATTCTTGGTAATGCTAGCTCAGGATGGGATAAACCAGTATTTTTCCTAGTGAAAAATGAGTACTGAGTTAAAAAAAATAAAATCAAAATATTTATAACTGTTCATCATAGTGAACTCCCTTTTTCTCCCTTTTTCTCAGTGCGTGTCTATCTCCTTCCCTGGAGGTAAGGGCTGTGTTTGAGCACTTCTTGCACACTACAAATCCTTAGTGAATGTTTGCTGACAAAAGTAAAAATATAAGAAAAAAGGACAGGAGGCGGCAAGTGGAGAGGGAGTGAAAGAGGCAGAGAGAGGAGGCAGGCAGGGAGATAGCTAGGGAGTAACAGGGAGAAGTAATGAATTTACACTGAATGAGCAGTACCTTAAATTGTATATACTATGTGACCTCACAAAAAAAAAAGCATAGAAAAGAGGGACAAGATGAAATGTACCAAATATTTCAACAATGTTTGCCTCTATGTGATGGAATTTATTTCCTTATGTTTCTGTTGTCAGAAACTTCCTTATACCCACCTACTAAAAAAGCTCCACCAAGTAGAGAAAAAAAACATGATTTGTAACATTCCACAGAAGCACAGGTGATTTAAATAATGCTTTTAAGAAAATGAGTTTTTATTTTGCATATACTACTTTTACCCTAAATTATAAGACTACTATATTTTCTTTTTTTTTTTTTTTTAAGATTTTATTTATTTGAGAGAGAGAGAACGAATGCACACGAGCAGGGGAGGGGCAGAGGGAGAAGCAGAGTCCCCACAGAGTAGTAAGCCCAATGTGGGGCTCAATCCCAGGACCCTGGGACCATGACCTAAGCAGAAGGTAGATGCTTAACGGACTAAACCACCCAGGTGTTCCTGAATGCTATATTTTCTGAATAACTTGGTTCTCATTATAAAAGTAGTAGACTGTCTATACTGAAGATAATATGTAAGTTATAGAGGAAAATGAAAATAATCCATTAGAAAAAAATCATTTCAGATTTTGATGCATTACCAAATGCACACAGACGCACACATATGCATGTAAGCATTTAGCAAAAAAGGGTTCCACTGTGGAAAAGTAACATGGGGATGGAAACGTGGAGAAGAATGAGAAAAGTAGACAGGAGAGGGAAGAGAATAGAAGAAAAATAAGGAAGAGATGGAGGGTATAGAAGTAGGGCTGCATCAGCAAGTGGGCCATCCTTGTCACTGATATATTGTCAAGACCCTAGTCCCATCTACTTAACATGGATGGCACATTCTCAAAATATAATTTATGCAGTAAATCAGCAGCCCTGGGAAAACTACTTTTCTATCTCTTGTTATACATCTCCATAATCCCTATCTATGGAACTACCAAGCTTCAGTAACCGCTTCCAATTATTACTATTGGGCCCAGATCTACCCTTACAAATTAATAAACTCCTCACTTTGCTTTGTTATTCCTTCTCTCTCCCAGCACCACAAGTATCCAAAAGAGTCAATTCAGGCTGCTATTCAGGGGTAGTATTATTGCCAAAGGAAACAGAAAGAGGCCAGCTGACATATGTGCAGACTAGTAGACTTTCTAAAAAAACCAGGGGCCATGACACAGTGTGTTTGAAGGTACCAGGAATGCTGCTTATTTTCAATATCTACCTCTGTCCCACTGACTTACCAGAGTTCTTGCAATGTTGTCAATTACCAAAACAAAACAAAACAAAAACCCCTAACTTTTAGGTCAGGCTTTTACATTTCTAGGATTCTCCATATTAAAATGCAAATAGCTATGGAAAGGTAATAGACTAGGTCTCTGACACCTAAGACTGTTTTCCATCAAAACACCAAACAGACAACAGATCCCTACAAGAATAGGACAGATAAGAACTATGCTGAGTGAAATAAGCAGAGAGAGCCAATTATCATAAGGTTTCACTTACTTGTGGAGCATAACAAATAACATGGAGGACATGGGGAGATGGAGAGGAGAAGGGAGTTGAGGGAAATTGGAAGGAGAGGTGAACCATGAAAGACTATCTATGGACACTGAAAAACAACCTGAGGGTTTTGAAGGAGCGGGGGGGGGGGGGG
>NW_019154134.1:6744149-6770765 GCF_002288905.1 Enhydra lutris kenyoni
TGAAAAGAAATTAAAAAAAAAAAAAAAAAGAAAGAAAACAGTTGATGAGAAAAAAAAAAAGAACTAGGAGAAAGGGGTGACAAAAAGTATGATTTACCAAGCATTGCCTAAGAGGAAACTGCTGGGTCAATTATTGCTCTGGGGGAACACTGGGATACAAAAGGAGCATGAAAGCCCTATACCCTAGGAAAAATGGAAAAGGAAATGTTGATAGAAGAGAAGTGAAAAAGGGGAGCTCAAAAACAAAATAACCACTTCATAATCTGGTTTTAGACTGGCTGGAATGTTCAACTCCCAAGAGGCATAATCCCAGAGCAGCATCATAGTATGAAGCAATTCTGAATACCAGCTATATCCTTGGTTACCAGAAAGTCTGGGAAAAGCAGGAAGACAATCTCTTGGACCAGTGATTGCCAATGGAATATATCACATACAACACAGGAGATTTCTAAACCTTTCTGTCCCTCCACGCACATTCCTAACTCCACCCCAAGCCAGGTGAAAAACTGAGAGGGAGAAGAGGTGTGTAGAGAGAAGTATACACGTATACTTTGCAGAAGTTCCTCAAAAGATCCAAATGGTTATGACATGTATTCCTATTCTACAGTGACAAGCTTCATCCTCCACGCGTCTAATTAGACCCCAGTTCCACCAATGTCATAAGCAGATCCAGCACACTATCAACTCAAAGGAGTTCTTAAAATTGTTACATTTGAAAAAAAAATTGTTACATTTGAACTGATAGATGATTTTGATTGCCACCTAGTGGAAGAGAGAAAATTAATCACAAGCTAAACTGAGGAAAAGCAAATTAAAAGTATCAAATGTTGTTTTCTATTCTCTGATGGCCAAACACAGTTTCCCAAAGTGTGGTTACATGTAAGATAATTTTTAGGTAGCACAAAGACCAATGCTATTTTAACTACTTGATATTTATCATAATGCATATTAGAATAATGATGAAACTCATCATTTCATAAACCTATGAAGATGAGGTAAAAGCCTAATTTTAAGAAGTAAATAGATTTAAAAATATATCTACATAATAATATTACACAAGTAATATTATAATGGGATATCACCAAAGTTATATGGTAACTCCAAAATGATCAGTGTTAGAAATAGTTGTCTAAGCTGGTTCTTCTTTTTTTTTCTTTTTTCTTTTTTTTTTTAAGATTATTTATTTATTTATTTGACAGAGAGAGAGAGATCACAAGTAGACAGAGAGCCAGGCAGAGAGAGAGAGGGAAGCAGGCTCCCTGCTGAGCAGAGAGCCCGATGCAGGACTCGATCCCAGGACCCCGAGATCATGACCTGGGCCAAAGGCAGAGGCTTAACCCACTGAGCCACCCAGGTGCCCCTAAGCTGGTTCTTCTAATGGAAAATAACTTCCCTCACTGTGTCTGAGGGTTTTTTAATGCATATAAAGTGAAGTAACCTATCTTTTAATAGAATTAACAATGTTTTTAGGTATTTCTTTTTTCTCATCAAATAATAGTTCCTGTTTTCTTTTTTTTAATTTTTTTTTTAAGATTTTATTTATTTATTTGACAGAGAGAGATCACAAGTAGGCAGAAAGTCAGGCAGAGTGAGAGAGGAGGAAGTAAACAGGCTCCCTGCCAGGCAGAGAGCCCAACTAGGGACTCGATCCCAGGACCCTGAGATCATGACCTGAGCCGAAGGCAGAGGCTCAACCACTGAGCCACCCAGGCGCCCCTAGTTCCTGTTTTCTTAAGCAGAAATTATTTCACAAGCAAATTGCATTCAATACTGCAAAGTGCCTATAAATATTTGCCTTCTTTTTTTTTTTTTTTTTTTTAAAGATTTTATTTATTTATTTGACAGAGAGAGTAGATAGATCACAAGCAGGCAGAGAGGCAGGGGGAAGCAGGCTCCCCAATGAGCAGAGAGCCCAATGCGGGGCTCAATCCCAGGACCCTGAGATCATGACCTGAGCCAAAGGCAGAGGCTTAACCCACTGAGCCACCCAGGCACCCCAATATTTGCCTTCCTTAAAACATGCTTACCCAGGTAGTGATCTCATGATTGTCAATAGTTGATCCCTTCTCATTTTGACGAGTTCCATTATAGAAAATATACTTCCATTTAATCTACCTGGTTAAACAGATTCTCAGGGAACTGTCCAAACTCCTGCCAATTGGAATGCACTTTAATGACCTATATTCTATTGTCACAGTGGTCAATTATTTATCATAGAATTTAGATGTTTCAAGAAAATCCTGAGTATTCAATCAGCATTCATAAGTTTTTGTATTCACTTGATGTTGGAATACACAAGTGAAAATTTTAAGATTCATTTCATTATCTTCTGTGGTGGCCACTATGTAAATGACAACGATACATTTCTTTATGACAAATTTCACATTGCCATCTCTAGCTTCAATCCTCCTTTATCTCTTGGATTGGAACCTACAGCCTCTGTTAACAAGATTAAGATTCTGTGGCCAAGGAACTCTTAGGGTAGTTGAATCGTTGGGTATTTACCCAACAGCATCTGTACTCAAGCACTGTTTCTCTCTGAGGAGGCAACCACTCTTAAAATTTACTACTTCTTCTTCCAGAATCATTTATACATATTGTAGCATACACAGTTTTAGAGTTTATTTTTACCCAAATGATGGTATACTACACTGTTCTGTACTTTTTCTGATTTAACAAAACAAGTTGAAGACTTGTTTCTTTTTGATATGTAATAAAGCCACTTCCTTCGTTTTAATGGGTGAAAAATATTCCATTATATCAATGTGCCAAAATTTATTTATGTAGTCCTCTAAGAAAAGACATTCTGGTTGTTTTAAATCTTTTACTATTTAAAAAAAATACTGCATTAAATAACCTTATACATATATTATTTGATATTGTGAGTTAATGCTTAGAAGTGAAACTGCTGGGCCATATAAACTTTGGAATTGGCTGCTGGCATTTTGGGGGGTTGAGGAAGACATTAAATTTATGGACTAAAATTTAAAGAGCATTAAGACTATATTTTAGAGTCCTTCCACTGACCACAAAATATGCTTTTTCATTATGTCATATTTTACCAATTCTTGTACATTTTGAAAATATGGACATATCTCATAATCCAGAACATCTTTTAATCACTATCAGCCAGGTGGTTGTCATAAAGGTAATTATTCCTGGTGGTACAACAGTTAATTGTAAATGAGTGGTACACTGTAAATTACAGGTAAATTATAAATGACTGGTCATTTCAGTCATCAAACCATGTAAGGACCATTTGAGAAGAAATATGAGCCATATTATTGTCAGAAAACCTGTGACACCTTCTGGTAAGATCAGGAAAGTGCAAGCATCCAAACTAAAGAAAGTGCCAGTGATTTGAAAGAAAATTCTCTTAACAAGTACTACATTATTACATTCTTAATGATATAAAGGACAACAGGGTGTTGGAGGGGAAACAAAAAACAATTTTGATGACACCAAGTTAGAAAACTGATTGCAAAGGATCATATTCTAAATGTGAAGTATCAGTAAGTAATATCTTAACTGAAATATTTTGTTTTTATTTTTATAATTGCATAAGAGATATACGATAAAATACCAAATAAGCTCAAGGTTTCTTTCAATAAATTAAAAAAAAAATCTCTAAGTCCTAAGAGATTACTTCATAGGTGTACTGGTAGCAGTTTATCTTTGTGTTAAATTACAAAAAGAAAGAACAGTTCAACTCACAGTCAGCATCTCATATATGGAAAAACACTCTACATCTTATTTTGAAGTTTCTCTCATGTAGATTTGCACACTGTTAGGGTACTCTTACTTTTTCTTTTCTCCCATTACACCTTATTACTGGAATACTACTTATTTTTGTTTATTTTATGAACAGCCACTTTACTGAATTCTCTATTTATAATTTCTTAGTGGATTCTTTTAGGTTTTCTAGGTATGCACTGAAATAAATTTTAAACTCAAATTATCTTAAACTATTTGCTGGAATTTAAGCTCTGTAAAAGTTAGGATTATGTATTAGTTTTACTGTTTTATCCCCCGTACCTAGTATATTACCTTGCAGAAAGCAGGTAATCAATATATATTTGTTAAATGAATTACATAAATGCATCTTACTTTGTAAAATTTAATCCAACCCCTTCTACAACACAAATGGTGAGCTTAAATATAAAAGATTAAAGTGTATTCATATTTTTTCCCTTCCACATACAAACATATAGATGCTGTTAAGTAACTGGATATTTTATATTCAAAGCTATATGTATTTGGCTACATAGTTCTAGTCTAATAATTAAAAACTCTGGTTATGAAATAAATGTTTTATTTTAATCACTTACCTTTTGGATCTTAGATCTGATGAATCAAACTGGATATTCATAGGTCCAGGATTTATTATTTCATGATTGACCTCTGGGATGAGAAGATGCTTAGAATCACTATCCATATCTGCCACTTTTCTTAGCCTCTAAACACTGATGAAGTCAGTCCTACATAAATAAGAAAGAATAAAAACTATAAAACTTAATTAAAATTATTTTACTACTAACAAGTAATACATTTGCATGCATAAGATATTGGAAAAATACAGGAGTTTGCTAATGATATCTTAATGAGGTATATGCCTGAAATCTTTTATCAGAAATTAGCTAAGCTGAATTGGAGTTACTGTTTATTTTTCAGCTTACTAAAAAATAAGTGGGGCAATTGCCCCAATCTGTTTCTGGTAACAAAACAGATTAGGCTATTTGGATCCATTTTCCTGTAGAAAACAACTATAAAAATATTAGGTAAAATACAGAAAACATCTTTTGAAAAGCATAAAAAATAATGATGGTAATCAGGCAATTAGTAGGTACAGTTAAGGAACCTAGTGAGGTAAACAGCTTGAGAAACTGCTTCTGCCCACAGAGTATTTGTTGTACCAGGAGAAAATGCGACTGAGGTTTTCAAGGCCTTGTGAAGTACTAGGAAAATAGGAGATAAAACCTGGGATTCACCCAAAGTAAGGAATGATGTAATAAGAAATCATGCCCTTTCCCTTCTCCCAGTAACACAGTGGGGAGTACAAAGATCTTTACCATTGCATTGGGAATTAACAAGCAGTAGAAGTGCCTTACTCCCTCACAAGGGAACTACAAACAAGATTTCTTGACTATGCCCATAGGCAGCATGTGTGTGCACACATGTGCTCGCAGGCATGCATCTGTGGAGGAGGAAGTATTCCATACCACAAACTGTGCTTCATGTGGATTTGCAGGAGGTCAAAGAATACTTAAAGCCAGGAATATAACTTAAGGTTAATTTGCTTGGTAGGACTTCTAGGTAACTGCTAGAAACAAATATAAATCTTTTCTGTGAGGACACACCTTGATCCTATGCCTCAAAGAAGACCTGCTAACAATCTTCCAAGGACACTGAATAGTACACAGTAAAAAATAATCTAGCATGCAAAGAAATAAAATGCTTTTAGTGAGAACCAGGAGAAACATGAGCAGAAATAGATTCATAAGGCCTTCAACTATAGGAATTATCAAAATAATACTAGAAAACAATTATGCTTCCCATCTTTAAATAAAAAACAAAGTGGATATATACACAATGGAATACTATTCAGCCAAAAAAATATGAAATCTTGCCATCTGCAGCAACATGGTTGGATCTAGAGAGGGTAATACTAAGCAAAATAAGCCAGTCAGAGAAAGACCAATCTATATGGTATCATTCACAGGTACAATTTGGGAACAAAACAGCAAACAAAAGAGACAAACCAAACAACAACTTAACTATAGAAAACAAACAGATGGTTACTAGAGGGGAGGTTTGTGGGGTGGATGGGTGAAATAGGTGATGGGGATTAAGGAGTGTGTTTATCTTAATGGGCACTGAGTAATATATGGAACTGCTGAATCACTATATCGTACATTGAAACTAATACAACACCGAATGTTAACTATACTGAAATTAAAACAAAAAAATAAAACAAATAAAAAAAGAAAATTTTAAGCACAATGTACTTAAAGAAGCTAAATTCATAGAAGCTAAATTCAAGAGGGTTTCGGGGCTCAGTTGGTTAAGTGTCTGCCTTTGGTTCAGGTCGTGATCCGGGGGGTCCTCTGGGATTGAGCCCCACATCAGGCTCCCTGCTCAGCGGGAAGCCTGCTTCTCCCTCTCCTTCTGCTTTTGCTCCCCACTTGTGCACATTCTCTCTCTCTCTCAAATAAATAAATAAATAAAATCTTAAACAAAAAAGAGGGTTTTTTCCTTCTATTGTCAACTTGTTATTAAGAATTTTTGATTTAGGGAGGCTGGGTGGCTCAGTCAGTTAAGCATCTGCCTTCAGCTCAGGCCATGATTCTGGGATCCTGGGATTGAGCCCTACGTCAGGCTCCCTGCTCAGCAAGGAGTCTGTTTGTCCCTCTCCCTCTGCCCCTCCCCACTGCTCATGCTCTCTTTCTCTCTCTCTTTCTCAAATAAATAAATCTTAAAAAAAAAAAAAAAAGAAGTTTTGACTTAATGGTGTGCTGGTTAGTTCAGTTGATTAAGTGACCAACTCTTGATTTGGACCCAGGTCATGATCTCAGGATCCTGGGATTGAGCCCTGCATCAGGGCTCTCAGCAGGGAGTCTACTTGAGGATTCTCTCTCCCTCTCCCCCTCCCACAGCTCACATGTTCTCTTACTCTCTCTCAAAAATAAATAAATAAATCTTTAAAAAGATTTTAAAAGATTAATTACATTAATATCTCACTTTGCATATAAAAAGCTCATTCTAGGGGCACCTGGGTGGCTCAGAGGGTTGAAGCCTCTGCCTTTGGCTCAGGTCATGATCCCAGTGTCCTGGGATCGAGCCTCATGTCGGGCTCTCTGCTCGGCGGGGAGCCTGCTTCCTCCTCTCTCTCTGCCTGCCTCTCTGCCTACTTGTGACCTCTGTCTGTCAAATAAATAAATAAATAAAATCTTTAAAAAAAAAAAAAAAAGCTCATTCCACCAGCTTAGTTTACAACCTCAAATCTAATTCCCAGTACACATTGCAATAAATGTATTCTGTAAAACAAAAGATTACCAAAAAGTAGCTCAGCATGTTTGACAAGAACCAGAATGAATTTTAACCCCCTCCAATAATAAAACAGCCAAAATTTAAAACGTGATGGATGGGTTTTAAAGTTCAAAACTGATGAACTAGAATGTATAGTTATATTTTAAAATATATAGAATATATAAAATATATAATAAATATATATTTAGTTATATTATAAAATATATAGATACATTCTATATATAGATATACGAATATATAGAATAATACTAGAAACTATCTAGAACAGCAGAGAAAGAGAAAAAAAGTAAATGTGGAAGACAAGTTAAGAGACTTGGGAGATAGAAAAAGAAGGTCTAACGTGCATGTAATTGGAGAACCATAGAGAAGAGATAGCAGAGGTAACATCTGGAGAGAGTGGCTGAGAATTTTCCACAATTCATAAAAGATAACAATCTACAAATTCAAGAAGTTTAATTAATTCCAACCAGAATTAATAATATTATCATAGAGTAGAAAAAAGGAATTAAAATTCCAGACCAAAGGGGAAAAAAGTCAAGTGAAGTTCTTGGAATTAGTGTTCTAAGGTCCTTATATTGTCCAGATTAACATTATATTTGAAACAATGCATGTTATAATTTTAAAGGTAACTATTAACATAACAGAAAATAGTATGTAACTTAAAATCACCATAGTAGAGTAGGAAAAGGAGAAAAACATTAAAAAGGGAGGAAAAATAGAAAGCATAAAATAGTAAGATCCTTCCATTCTTTCTTGAAACCATGCTATCTTTCCCATCACTACACAGAAAGTGCTCGTTAGATTACTAATGACCAAGAGCCAATTGTTGTTATTTTTCAGTATTTAATTTACTCGCTCCATCAGAAATGAGTGTCATATATATATTTCCTTCTTAATAAACTAGATTCACTAGGGCTCCAAGTTTTCTCTATACCTTACTGGTCTCTCCTCTTTTGTCTCATTTACTGTTTACTTCTTGTGTCCCAGAATTCTTAAAATTGTAGTCTCAAGGTTCATTGTTGGTTCCCTTCTCTATCTACCCTCAATTTGTGGATAATATTATCTAATCTCATGGTTTTAGTAACACACCTGCATTGTATAATACAGCAGCCACCAGTCACCCATACCTATATATATATTAATTAAAATTAAACTTTAAAAAAATTCAGCACCTGGGTCACACTAACCACATTTGAAGTGCTCAGTAGCCATACGTGCCTAGTGGTTACCATATTGCACAGTGTAAAAATAAAACATTTCCATCATAACAGAAAGTTCTATTGATCTAGACAATGACAACTTCCACAGTAACATTTCTAGCCAACATTTCTCTCCTGGATTTAACATTTGCATATCCAACTGCCTACTTAACATCTTTTTTTTTTTTTTTAAAGATTTTGTTTATTTATTTAGAGACAGCGCGCAAGCAGGGGGAGGGGAGAGGGAGAGAGAGTGAGAGAATCCTAGGCAAAGTCCCTGCTGAGCTCAGAGCCCAATGTGGAGCTCGATCTCATGACCCTGAGATCATGACCTGAGGCAAAATCAAGAGTTGGATGCTCAACCGACTAAGCTACCCAGGTGCTCCCATCTTTTTTTAATTAATACAACTGACATATAACATTGCATTAGTTTTAGATGAACAATATAATTATTTGATACATATATATATTATTCTTAACATTTTTATTTGGATATAACAGGCAACCAACATATCAAAACTGAACTTTTAATTTTTTCCCAAAAAAAGTATCCTACTGATTGTTTTCCTGATTTCAGTTGCTGGCATCACCATCCTTCTAGTTATTCAGGCCAAAATCCTCAGAAGTATTCATGACTTCTTTTTCTCAGTGTACATTCAATCCATTAGGAAAATAGTCTTGGCTTTCTCTTCAAGTATATCCTGGGTCTGGAAACCATCATTTGTTATCAAGAGTTCTACAATAGTTTTCTGATGGAGTTCCCTGCTTCTACCCTTTTGCCCTTACTGTCTACTCTGTACACAGCAGATAGAGTTGTAGAGAGGTATAGAGAAGGATTTGATCTCACCCATTTGGTTTTTATCACCGGGGGAAGTGCTATTAGACCCAGTGGGTAGAGACTAGGGATGTTGCTAAATATCCTACAATGAACAAAACAGCCTCCTACAACAAAGAATTATTCAGTCCAAAATGTCAATAGTTCTGAGGTTGAGAAACCCTGCTCTACACAGGTAAAGTAAGAGATTGTGAAAGGAACGAACAGGAGAGGATCTTAAATGGTGATGGTAATATTGCATTTTTCAACTTGATTCTGCTTATATGGCCATTTACTTTATTATTATATATTTGTTTTATGCACTTAAAAAAAAAAGATTTTATTTATTTATTTGACAGAGAGAGAGAGAGCGCAAGTAGAGTGGCAGACAGAGGGAGAGGGAGAAGCAGGCTTTCTGCTGAGCAGGGAGACCGATGCGGGACTTGATCCCAGGATGATCTGAGCGGAAGGCAGCTGCTTAACCGACTGACCCATCCAGGTGCCCCTTTATGCACTTTTCTAAATGGATGTTGTATTTCAGAAATAATCAGACACACCAAAAAAAGCAAACTCCATAAAGGGAAATAAATAGGTTTTAACATTTAAGGCAAGTGCTTTACTTTTATTCTTCAACTCTAAGTTACTATGACTATCCTCATTTTATAAATAAGGATACAAGGCACAGAGAAGTTAACTGATTACAAAGTTAGTAAGTGGGAGAGTTAGAATTCAAACCCAGGCAGTCTAAGCTCAGAGCCTGTATTCTTTGCCATTATGCTGTGCTTCTTTCCTGTTCTTTGCCCTCTGTCTCTCTTATTTTTCACCTTCTGTTTCTTATTGCCAGACTACTTAAAACAAGTATAGTTTTATTGGTGCTGTATTTGTTTAACGGAGTCTTAAGTCTGCCGTTGGTATTTTTCTAAAAATAGCATTTAGAACACAGTAGAAAGAAAACACTTGAGTCAGCAATGCTTACCTGCCACTCACTACTTATGTAATTGAAGATTAACCACTTAACCTTCATGAATCTATTTTCCTAACTGTGAAACTGAAACAATAGCATCCACTCCACTGGTGTGGTTGAAAATTAAATGAAATGATGCATGTTATACTTAGTACTTTGTAACAGGAAAATAAATGTTCAAACCCACTATTATTCCTCTCAGAAAACAAATGAAAAGACTTGTTGTTGGTTGGTTGGTTGGTTGGTTTTTTTAAACATATGCAGCCTCTTGAGATTAACATCTTCGAGTGAAAAATTCTGCAGTAATGAGGTAAGAGGTAGGCAAAAGTCAAAAGTCAAAAAAGTCACTATTAAGTGACATAGATGTTGGTAACATATTCTATCCCCAGAATATGTGCATTTTCTTTCCTCTGTCATTCCTTTCCATTTCCCTCTTCTGTTTTCCCGCCCAGCATTTAAGCCAAAGTTCTCATTAACTTACTAGTCTCACTAAAGACAAATAATGTTAAAGTACCTTATGTAATAGTGATTTTTCAAAAAAAGTGAAATCAAAATCCTACCATCTCCAGTCCTGATGGGCTTTATTTCAGTGTCATTCTATAGAGCACACAAGCAAAAATGATTATGTATTTTAAGATGAGACAACTAAAATACTGAGTAATGGCAAACCCTGAACAATATATTCATTCAACAACTTCTCACCAAGCCTCTACAATGTACTGAAGTACTGAGAAAAAAATATTTTTTTAACTTATGGTTCCCAACCTTAATAAACTTAAAAAATATTATTATTTAAGAAGGCTAGAAGTCAGGTAACTTGTTCTAAATCACTTAAATAATAAAACCTAGTAGGATATTAATTACCAATTTTGATTTTCAGTTCATGATTTTACTTTTAATTAAAGCCTACACCAATTGCTGGTCCTAGCCCCTAAATTAACTTTCTAATAGAGCAGTGCAAAATTTATTTTTTTATGGTAAAAAGTTTACTCAACTGTTTAAAACACAGATTCACAAAATGCATTGTACATATTTAGATGTGAAGCATCAGAAGTGATCCTGAATATAAAGGGTACATTATTCAAAGGTAATTGTTATTAACCTTCCATTAAGATGGAAGAAACTGAGGCAAGGTTAAGTAATTTCACAAAAATAGAGTTAGCTGAGAAGCAGAAACACAAACTTGATCTTTCAGTTCCTTCCTCCCTCTACATAATAAAACTAATTAATAATTCAGTTGACTTGTTTGGTCTTAAATTTTAAAACTGAAAAGCAGTATTTTTCAAGATTACTTTGAACCACTAATTACAAAACTAGTATTGATAGTCCTATTAAACTTCCTTAATTTAAAACTGTCAATGACTACTTAACCTGAAAAAATTGCTTCCTGGGTATAAAGAGTGAAAATATTCTAAATAAAATACCAACAAAAAATACATTTTAAATTAAGGTGGACATAGCACAGGAATTAAAAACTTAGAAAATAAAGATATTGCAGAGAAGTTATTCTGTGTATTGGTTTGATATGATTTCAAATCTATTTGTTTACAACCTAAGTGAATCATTTTAATCTGTTTATGACAAAGCAAAGAAAAAAGTTGTTTTAGAAGTAAAGTTGTTTAAAAAAAAGTTGTTTTGATGTAAGAACAAAGTAAGCTGTGCTAGGATGTTATTTCAACTGTTTTCATGGATAAGAACTCAGGAGCTTATTTGCTTATCAATAAAAACATAGGAAGAAGCAACTATGGCAAGGAGATATCTGTACTATAAATAGTGAGTTTGGGAGGACTATCAGAGTGTTGGGTATGGGCAAGGTGACTCTAGTGATCTAAAACAGCTCTCTAAAGACCTGGGGGCAATTAGATCCTGTTGAAGCAAAGGATACTTTTATCTGCAGTGGTAAAAGCCATGCAGCAGCCCAGAAGATCATCTTGCCCATCAACAGGGACAATGACCATCCCTAGCAAATGCTCTAACAACAGGAGACTTCTACTTTCTGCAGGAAGCTGGACATTCACTCTGGTTGGCTCAGCTGTCTTTCCTAAGTATCAACTCCAAAAAGGTACACCTTAAATAAATTTGGAATTTATTCCTTTCATGTCCTCTTGTCTTGAATGAGAGTATAATTAATTTATCACCAATCTGGAGTATTTCTTTATTGGCTTATCAAGAGGCATCATTCTGTATACTACTGGCTTGTGAAATTCCCACAATGAACCTCTGTTAAATAAACCATTGGCAAATACAATCTCAGTCTCAGCATTAACTTGCCTTCTGAAAAAAACCAAGTTACTAGCTTTACAGAATTTTTAAAACATTCTCTCAGTTTTAAAAATTAAATATTTTAGGAATTGAAAAGATGATTGTCAGCCAGTATCCTTTCATCAAAAAGAATAACACAAGAACTGCAGGGCTATTCATTCAAGAAAATCTACTGCACATAAAAACTTTTCTAAAAGCCCATAAATTCATTTGTACAAACATTTAGAAGCATGCCAGGTACTGTTAAATTCTGTATAGAAGTTTGCTATCATTTCTGTACTTAATAAAACTAAACTTAATGAAGTCATAATAGAATTGCTAAGAAATACTAGAGAAAAATTTAAATTTTGACTGGGAGATACAACCTTATTGCTCCTCAATCTCTAAAAACTGATAAAATCATCTTCAGAAAGTATTGCCAGGGTATTCCTTCATTTGAATTATACACAATGCTTAATTTGGGGCATGGCCTACACTGGTTCATCAAGTAGAGTGTGGTAGTTGAAAGCTCATGTGTCAGACTGTCTGGGTTTGAATCCTGGCTCTACTATTTTCTATGTGACTTTGTTCAACTGATTTAAACTCCCTAAGACTCACTGGTTCAGGGAATAATAAAAGTACTAGTCTTATAGGGTTTGAGATTTGAGATAATGTACATAACGTGCCTTCACTCACAGTGAGTGTTCAACAAACACAGCTATCATTTTATTATGAGTTTGGCTCTTTAAAATAGTTAGCAAAATTATGTGTTGGCTTAACTTAGTGGTATGAATAAAATCAGCTGATGTATTTATACGCCTTTAGTATAAAGTGAGTAAACTCGGTGAGGTAAGAAAGATAAAGAAGTTGAGCTTCAAAGTATTACTGAACTGTCACAAAAAGAAAAGACCTAAAGGGACGAAGTCATTTCTGAAGAAGAAAACTGGATGTCGCTTCGGAGAAAAACTCAGGGAAAAAGAAAAATCAATAAATAAGTAGTGGGAGTTGGGACTAACATTTATTTACTGAACACCTATTCCTGGCCTAAGTTTTTACATGTTATTTAATTGCAACTAATCTTAGAATTTGGAAAAAAGGTATTACCTTCAAATTATAAAAAAAGAAACTGAAACTCATAAGTAACTTGTCCTATATCATTTGGCTAATAAAGCCACAGCTGGGATGGAAACCAGGTTACTTAGGTCCCAAATGTTACTTCCAGTTTACTGTGATGTCTGCCCAGACTTCCGTTTTTAACCAATACACTCTGCAATATTGGTTCCTATACTAAACCGAGAATGCGACTGAGTTTAGGACGAGAGGATACTTTTAACTTCTGGAAATCAATACTTTTGCTAAAATTAAATATTAGAAAACCCAGAATAAGAAAAATCTGGAAAGGTCCTGGGATTTCAGTCAGTCTTACCAAAAAATGATAATCAAAGTTAGGGAAAATGTGAGGGGTGTTCAGGATTTGACATAAAGTTTCCAGTTTAATCACATATGTGTGTTTGTTCTGAGCAAATCTAAAATGTTGTGGTGTTGTCAGATTAGCTCTTTATTCCAAACAAGCAAGAACAATGATAGTATCTCAGTGATCTAAACAAGCCTTAAATGAGTCCAAACCCTATAATGCCTTTCCAGGATTTAATAATATTCAAGTAAATACAAAGAATTATAAGAAAATTGGTAATTTTCAGTTGCCTCAATTAGTCAAATAGCTTGACTTCAAATACCCCAAAAATGCTATTTCAAAGGAAATGTAATGCCTTTGGAAGTCTTGATGAGTACAACTACAAGATATTCTCAAGTTTGATGAATTTAAGAGGCAAATTAGAGGTCCAGAGCTAATGCTACATAGATAATAACACAAAATAGCACCATCAATAATTAACTATAATGTTAAATACTCCTGTACCATTAATTTGCCACAGACAACACTGATAAAGGGATCTAAACATACAAGATGACATAAACAGATAAATTCACTTTTAATGGCTCAAACCTGAGGTTTTTAAAAAATTTTTTGTATTTTAAAGATTTTATTTTTTGAGAGAGAGAGAGAGAGAGAATGAGAGAGGGAACACAAGCATGGCGAGTGGAAGAGGGAGAAGCAGGCTTCCCCTTGAGCAGGGATCCTAATGTGGGACTCAATCCCAGAACCCTGGGATCATGACCTGAGACAAAGGCAGCTGCTTAATGACCAAGCCAGCCAGGCACCCCAGCCCTCTGAGTTTTAAAACAAAGTCGTAGAAGCAAGACTATTAATGTCAAAGCTAAGTCATTTAATAATATATCCCACTTACTTTAAAATTGGTTCAGTATGGAGTCTCAAAAGGAAAATAACAGTTTACTGAACTGCTTGCTGATATCTGCACTGAAAAATACTTTTCTCCATAAAAAGGACATAGCCACCAAAGAAAGTTCATTTGACATAAATTCTTAAAAGGTATGGACTGTAAGTTTTACTATTAGGCAAAGAAGACATCCAGATGGCCAACAGACACATGAAAAAGTGCTCCACATCACTCGTCATCAGGGAAATAAAAATCAAAACCACAAAGAGATGCCACCTCACACCAGTCAGAATGGCTAAAATTAACAAGTCAGGAAACAACAGATGTTAGTGAGGATGCGGAGAAAGGGGAACCCTCCTACACTATTGCTGGGAATGCAAGCTGGTGCAGCCACTCTGGAAAACAGCATGGAGGTTCCTCAAAAAGTTGAAAATAGAGCTACCCTATGACTCAGAAATCGCACTACTGGATATTTATCCTAAAGATACAAATGTAGTGATCTGCAGGGGCATATGCACCTGAATGTTTATATCAGCAATCTCCACAATAGCCAAACTATGGAAAGAACCTAGATGTCCATCAACAGATGAATGGATAAAGAAGATATGGTATATATATACAATGGAATACTAGGTAGCCATTAAAAGAAATGAAATCTTGCCATTTGCAATGATGTGGATGGAACTAGAGGGTATTATGCTGAGCGAAATAAGTCAATCAGAGAAAGACAATTATCATATGATTTCTCTGATACGAGGAATTTGGGAGGCAAGACAGGGGGTTGTTGGGGGTAAAGAAGGAAAAAATGAAACAAGATGGGATTGGGATGGAGACAAACCATTAAGAGACTCTTAATCTCATGAAACAAACTGAGGGTTGCTAGAGGGTGGAGGGGTAGGGATAGGGTGGCTGGGTTATGGATGTTGGGGAAGGTATGTGCTATGGTGATTGCTGTGAAATGTGTAAGCCTGATGATTCACAGACCTGTACCCCTGGGGCAAATAATACATTATATGTTAATAAAAATAATTTTTAAAAAAGGTATTGATTGTAAATATCAGTATATTTCAAAGGATGTCAGCTCTTTTCCACACTAGCCTCAGAAGTGTCCTTTCACAATTCTTTGCAAAAGCCAATCTACAGTGTCTAGCGAAGATGTTAGCATCCATCTGCAATAGGACCCATCAATTTTAGCCCAAACAAATGTAGAGTTGACCCCTGAACAAAGCAGAGGTTAGGGGCACCAACCTCAACCTCCCCAACCCCACAGCTGAAAACGCACATGTAACTTTTGACTCTCCCAAAACTTTAGTAATAGCCTACTTTTGACTGAAAGCCTTACTGATAGCATATGTAGTTGATTAACACATATTTTGTATATTGTACGCATTATACACAGTATTCTCACACTAAAAGCTAGAGAAAGCAAAATGTTATTAAGAAAATCATAAGGAAAATACATTTACTGTACTATACTGTAAAAAATTCACATATAACTGGACGTCTGAAGCTCAAACTTGTGTTAAGGGTCAGTGGTATTATGGACCCAGCATACAAGTATTTATATGTTCTTTCTCAAAGACTGAAAATTAGTATTACCTCATACCTCTGCATATGGTAGAAGTTCAAATACTATATTTACATTCAGCTTAGCAGAGCAGGAGTTCACAAATTTTTTTCTGTAAAGGGCCAAATAATAAATATTTTCGACTTTGTGAGCCTTATCATCTCTGCAGCTACTCAACTCTGTATTTTATAATTTTTGTTAAAGATTTTATTTATTTATTTGACAGACAGAGATCACAAGCAGGCAGAGAGGCAGGCAGAGAGAGAGGAAGAAGCAGGCTCCCTGACAAGCAGAGAGCCCGATGTGGGGCTCGATCCCAGAACCCCAGGATCATGACCTGAGCCGAAGGCAGAGGCTTTAACCCATTGAGCCACCCAGGCACCCCTCAACTCTGTATTTTAGCACAGAAGACAATATATAAATGAGTGAGCATGGCAGTGTTCCAATAAAACTTTTTAAAACTTTTTTCAATTTTTTAAAATACTTTTATTTATTTATTTGACAGAGAGAACACAAGCAGGGGTTAGAACAGAGTGAAAGGGAGAAACAGGCTCCCTGCTAAGCAGGAAGCCTGAGGTGGGGATCCCTGGGATCACGACCTCAGCAGAAGGCAGACACTTAGCTGACTGCCCCCCAATAAAACTTTATAAAAAATAAATGCATCTGGGGGCAATGGTCATAGCAAATCTGGTCATAGTTTGGCCACTTCTGTACTATGCCAATATAAAAGCCAATGGAACCACAGCATGTAAAAGGCAGCTTGGTGAAAGAAGTTATGCTACGTATACATGTTTTCATCTATAGAAGTCTGCAACTACTATAGTGTCTGGTAACGAATTTATCTCAAACTCTTCCTTCTGAATCATTTAATGGTCAGCCAATAAGAGTTGTAAAGCTCAAATTCTGAGGAGACTGATAGAACATGCTTCCAAACTGATCAATAAATGCTTCAAAAGCTGTTAAATTTCACCATACTGGAGGGCAATGTAGTCTAATAAAGAAATTACCAGCCAAAACAATGCAATGGGAACACTAAATGCTCTCCAGTTATGTTTATGCAGTAAAAAAGAATGCTGATGAAGGACTGAAATTTAAGTGTATTATAAAATGCAGGCCCAGTAGAAGTTTTTAATCTCCTAATTATTTTTTTAACTTTTATGCTCATATCTCCTTCTTAAAAAATACTATAAATTATTATTTTATTTTATAATTCAGGTGGGTATTCCCAACCTCCTATGCTGTTTACTCTTTACTGTAAATACGTAGGGTACTGTAAAATCACAATTATCATGCTATTTTTATGACTCAGATATACAGCATTTAGGATTGAGAGAAGGAATCTAAGGCTAAGTGTTCCCAGAGGGTAGGTGGGAAAGGAAAGGTCACATGTTAATTTGCTACCAACCTTTTATATTACTATGAAGTTTGTAGAGATTTTTCTTTAAGTTAAGGCCGGGGTTTCTTTGACCTATTGAGAAATTTAAAAACTTGCCCTTCAGCGGCTGCCTATTATTTTGTATAGGTAAGCATTAAAAAAAAAAAAAAAAAAAGAGTAACAGGTTAGAGTTTGCTGCTGTACTGATCTCAGCAATAGATTACGGCAGCGCTTCAGAGTCATGAAAATTAGGTTTTAGTCAAGTTGGCCATTAACTGGCTGGCTGGTCATGCGCGAGGTAGTTTCTCCAACTTGGTGGACCTTAGTTTCCTCATCAGTAAAGTGAAGAGAATGTGCTTTACTAGCTATTCTCAAAGGCCTCTTCCAGCTCTAGTATTCTAAGACAGCTAAGATATAAAGTCACCTACTATCAAGACACCTGCTCTCACATTTGAGCCGGGGAAAAGAGAGGCGAGGACTTAATTCTTTCGCCCCCCCCACCCATCTGTGGTCCTAGCCCCAGACACTAAAGTGTTCCCTCCCAGGATCTCCTTTCTCCAGCTTTTCCCTACTCAGGACAGAGAAGGCTCTCCCGTTCTCGCAATAATTCCAGTTCTCCTCCTTCTCACCCGGGTGTTTACCCATCATCACCCTCAAGCTCAAACACGCGCCGACTCCCCATAGCCCCTTGAACTCTCTCTGCTCCCGCGGGAGTCACCAGAGCCGAGAGGAGCGCGCGTCGCCCCTCTGTTGTGGTCTCCTCAGTCCCCGACTTTGTCCTCACGGATCCCCTAATAAGCAACTGTTCCGACGCGTTTCACTAAAGAACTTCCCCGGCGACAGCCGGCTCCACAGCAAGCTCAGCGGTTCCCGCCGCTTCCCCTCTATCCCGTCCGCCCGTGCCGAGGGGTCATTTTGTAAGACCAGGGAACATGCCCTACCTGCTTCCACCAAGCCCTCGGTTTCCGAGAAGTCGGAGACCCTTTCCCAAATCCTCTCAACTTGCTGTAGCAGGGTTTCTCCTCTCCTGAACAGGAAGAGGCAATAGTTTAAGCCGCGGGGGCCGGCGGGGGATGGAGTTCTGAGCGCGTTAAGTCCGCCTTCGCTGTCAAACCTCCCGCCCCTGGGGACTACAACTCCCAAAGGTCTCTGCGAGAGCCACCACGCCTCTCGCCGCAGAGCCGCGTTCTTCAGCTTTGGAAAGGCGGGGCGGTTCAGGTTCGCAAATCTCATCTCTGCTCAGTGATATTTGGCGTTGTGTGAGATGTTTGCCTGACGACCAAAGTCGCCTAGAAGAAGAAATGCCATCTCTTGCAGTCCTTACACCTCCAGAGGTTACCTAGGAAGGGGTTGACGTGACATCTCCATCTAGAGCTGACCTCCCATTATCAGTGTCTTCTCAGGCTCTTCTGGCTTGTGTTCTGTACTGTCGTCACGTGCCTGAATCCCACGGACAGCGAGAGAAACTGGTTTGAAAAATGTTGAGTTGGCATTCTCACTCTTTTGGCTGGACACTTAATTTGTTGTTGTTGTTCTGTTTTTCTTTCTTTTTTTATTATTATTCTTTTAATGCGTTGACAAATTCGTCCCTAGGCGAAAAGAGGGGCTTTGGGAGTATTTTAACCCATTCTTCACATCCCTAGTACTTTCAACCAAAGCCCCCCCGGGATTAACCTGTAATCTAAGTAAAATTAGTGTGCTTGTTGTAAAAAGTCAGCTCAATCAAAGTCCCTTGGGAAGCATATAGCAACACCTAAGGGCTTCTTATATAGGAAGCCAGTAGGTTGTTTTTTTTTTTTTTCCTTAAGAAAAACAACCAGAAGAAAACAAGAAATGCAATGGGCTAAGGAAACCAAATTAACGATTCCAAATTTAACAGCTAATATTGAGTGCCAAGCACTTTACATACAATACTTTAAGTCTCTACCATGATTGTAGAAGTGTGTATTATTCCCATTTTACAAATAAGGAAATAGTCCTATAGAATTTAAGTAACTTCCCTAAGGCCAAACAAGAAGTAAGTTGCAGAAGAGTCAGACTTCCAACTGAGGTCTTATTTCAAAGCCGGAGTTCTCAAACACCATCGAACACTCCCTGTATTACTGAGGACTTGACAACAGACAGATGATACAATGAATATTGCCTTTATGACAGGTAAAATTTATTTTGCTAATGGTGTCCTTATTCCAAACTTTTTGCAATTACTCTTTTACCTACCTTTAAATAAACATTCTTGGGGCACCTGAGTGGCTCAGTGGGTTAAAGCCTCTGCTTTTGGCTCAGGTCATGATCCCAGGGTTCTGGAATCGAGCCCCACATTGGGCTCTCTGCTCAGTAGGGAGCCTGCTTCCCTCCCAACCCTGCCTGCCTCTCTGTCTACTTGTGATCTCTGTCAAATAAATAAATAAAATCTTTAAAAAAAATAAATAAGCGAACATTCTTTTGATGACTTCAGTGATAGCAAAATTTTCTTCTTTCTCTGCATTCCAGGTTGAGAAAATAATTTTAGGCAAGACCGAAAAGCACAGAATTGAATGGTATGGAGTGACATCAGTGAAAATGGTAAAGGAGGGAACTTCAAAACGTTGCCTCCATAAAAGCAATGAATAAATTGGCAAAACTGCTGGAATCAACTTTTTTTTTTTTTTTTAACTCTGGCATGCAATAATAAGATGTAAAACAACCAGGGAACAGTTAAGAAAAGAATGCTGAATTTTGACAGGAGAGCACCGTGATCATCTCCTACTCTCCAGGTTGGTAGCAGCCTTAAAGATAGTAGCTTATGTTCCTGATGTAGGTTGCTGGTATCGGAGAAAGCAATATGGACCTTATTCTCAAGAAATTTTAATTAAGCATTTTCACCTGTTGGTTTCCTGAAGGTTTGGCTCCAGCGCTTGCCTTTATTTTGCCTGCCTTGGAATGTCCCCAGGGCTGAGGCAGCTTTCTAGGACTTAATGTGTTTGTAAAAAGCATTTAAAATGAACGTATTTGTCACTAAGTTTACTAAGTAGTTAGGTCTAAACAAATTAATATGCATTTATGTCCTAACAACTTAGTAGGCACTTAAAAATATGTTGAATTGAAATTTTTTAAAATATTTTATTTATTTATTTGACAGAGAGATCACAAGTAGGCAGAGAGGCAGGCAGAGAGAGAGGAAGAGAAGCAGGCTCCCTGCCGAGCAGAGAGACTGATGCGGGGCTTGATTCTAGGACCCTGGGATCATGACCTGAGCTGAAGGCAGAGGCTTTAACCCACTGAGCCACCCAGGCACCCCTGTTGAATTGAAATTGAATGAAAAATATTTTATTTCATTCTTAAGTAGCCCAGTTGTTTACTAATGGGAAGTGTACATCTATTGGGCACTTCTTAACTTCTCAAAGCTTGAAGTCAGGTGGGATACCACTGCCCTTGTTTTGTGCTTCACACTAGATTTTGCACACTTTCTTGAGACCATAGCAACCACTGAAAACTCAACTTGGTGGATATGATGTTATCCAAAAAATTAACTTGATCTAATGTTGAAATTGTTAATTATCTCAATGTGGTAGTTCACATGGTATCTGACAGATGTTGCTGTGTTTTCCTCAAAAATTTAAAATACCCTGGGGCACCTGGGTGGTTTAGTAGTCTTGAAGGATCCAACTCTTGGTTTCTGCTCAGGTCCTGATCTCATAGCTCATGAGATCAAGCCCCACACCTGGGCTCCATGCTTAGCAGGAGTCTGCTTGGATATTCTCTCTGCCCCTCCTCCCGTTCATGTGCACTCTCTCTGTCTAAAGTAAAGAAATAAATCTTTAAAAAAATACTGTACTCTGGGGTCCCTGGGAGTTCCCTGTGGTACTCTCACAGTTTGGGGACTGCAGGTCACTAGTCATGATTTCTACAACAAGGATTGTTAAACTTTCTATAAAGGGCCCAAGTAAGTATCCTGGGCTTTGTGGCCATATGGTCTCTGTCATCAATTACCTGATTATGTCTTTATGGCATAAAAGGAGTCAACATAAACAATATGTGAACAAGTGGAGTGGCTGTATTCTAATTTATTTATAGAAACATGTACTGGGCTGGATTTATCCCCAGGACATAGTTTTCTGACCCTCAGCTTAGAAGATGCAAAGTGGAGATTTTTGTGTATTAGTTGCAGTTTTCCTAAGGAGAAGAGTATTTTCTCAATGATTTGGTTACCCCAAGTTGAAATGTGTTTGAGAAATGTAGTAGAAACACTTGCATCTGGGCACCTGGGTGGCTCAGTCAGTCAAGCATCTGCCTTTGGCTCAGGTTGTGATCTCGGGGCCCTGGGTTGGGCTCCCTGCTCATTGGGGAGCCTGCTTTTCCCTATCCCCCCATGCTCTTTCTCACTATCTCTCTCCCTGTCAAATAAATTATTGCTTTAAAATAAAATAGAACAGAATAATTTCAAGTTTACAAAAAAAGTTGCAAAGGTAGTGCAAAGAAATCCAATATATCCATTACTCAGTTATCAATTGTTACCATTTTGTCATATTCATCTTCCTCCCTCCTTCTGTTTCCTCACTTTCTCTCTCTCTCTCTCTGAATACATATTTTCCCCTAAACCATTTGAGATTAAATTGCACACCATATGCCTCTGCTTCTAAATTCTTTAGTGTATATTTCCCAAGAAAAGGGTTTTCACAGTATAATGGTCAAGACTAGACCTTTTAAAAATTGGTACAATGCTCTTATTTAATTTATAAGCCTATGGCAAATTTCACCAATTGTTTCAATAATGTCCTTTATGAGATATTTTGTTCTGGGTCTTTTTTCCTCATCCAGAACCCAACACAGGATTGGTCACGTATCGCATTTAGTCTTCAAGTCTCCTTAGGCTCCTTTATTCTGGAATGGCTCCTGAAGACTTTCTTTTTCATGACATAGACATTTTTTTGTTTGGTTTTTAAAGATTTTATTTATTTAACTGAGAGACAGAGTGAGAGAGAGAAAGCATGAGATGGTGGAGGGTCAGAGGGAGAAGCAGACTCCCTGCTGAGCGGGAGCCCGGTGCAGAACTCATCCTGGTACTTGATCCTGGGACTCTGGAATCATGACCTGACCGAAGATAGACGCTTAACCAACTTAGCCACCCAGACGCCCATAACATTGATGTTTTTGAAGCATATAGGCCATTTAGTAAAATGTCCCACAATTTGAATTTACCTAATATTACCTTGTGATTAGATTCATTATGCATTTTTGGTAGGATTAATACATAAGTATTATAGAGTCTTTCTCATGCATTTTATCATGAGGCACATGAAACTAAGATTCTAATATTAATTGCAACATGGGAAGAGTGTTTCCCACACTATCAAATAATTCTTGACACCAACTGGTGTTCTACAATTTAACTCAATTCTAATACTATCTGCCTGGAGATAGTTCCAGATCCATAGGTTAAAGGCTCAGTCCTACATGAATTCCACCCCCCACCCACCCACTCAGACACCCCTTGAAAGTCCAGATTGTCCTTGCGCTTCTGACCAACTAGCTGTATACATCTGAGATTTCCATAAACCTCTCCTTGGGTTTGACTAATTAGCTAGAGTGGTTCCCAGTATTTGGAGAAACATTTTACTTAGTAAATTAATAGTTTACTATGAAAAGCTATAACTAAGGAATAGCCAGATGGAAAAAACGCAGAGGGCAAGTATGGAGAAAGGTATGGAGTTTCCATGTCCTCTCCAAGTTCACCATTCTCCTCAAATTGTGAGGAGAAGTTCTATTCCAGGTTGTTCTCACCAACCTGGAAGTACTCTGAACTCCATCCTTTTGGGTTTTTAAGGAGGTTTCTATTACACAGATACTATTGATTAAATCATTGGCACCTGGTGATTGAACTCAACCTCTAGCCCCTCTCCTCTTGCCAGAGATGGAGAGTGGGGTAACTGAAAGTTCCAACCCTCTGAATACCTAGTTGGCTCCACTGGCAAGCAGCTCCATCCTTAAATATGGTACAAAAGTCACTTCATTAACACAGCAAAAGAAAAAAAAATCACAGAGCCAGTAGAGATTCAAGGAGAGGGAACTATATGAAGACACGAAAACTAGAGACATAGTTCACTGAAGAACTTGGAAACTAGCTGTCAATGATGACCAATATGTACCTGTGGTACAATGATTTATATTGAGAAATATATATTTGGTCCTTGACCTCTTTCTGGCACAGAACTAAAACTCAGAATCTCCTAAGTGATGGGAATGATAAAGATATATAGGAAAGATAAAGATAATGATAAAGACTTCATGTCTGTGTAGTGACTTTTGTACCACTGCAAAGTACTCTGAAGGGGGGCAGAATACGTCATGCTAAAATATGCCACTTTGGCATATTAATTATTTTGAATTCAAGGTACTTGAGAGACAGCTGATTCAGGAAGGACTCTCTGAGCCTCCTTTGTGTCCCCAAAAGCATGTGACAAGTTACCCCTGTCCTCATACCAGGAGGGTAGAAGGCATCCTTATCACCAGAGATAGGGAATTTAGTGTCAAGAAAGCTGTGTAAACAGAACTTATTATTTCTTCATCAACTTATTGCCTTAAGTCCAAATCATTTTGTCTTGTCAACTCTTCACAGATTATCACTTGTCTAAAAGGTATAAAAGCCTTCTGCTTTGGTCATTTCTTTGAGTCTCATATTTTTATGGGGCTCCTATACATATGAAATTAACACGGTTTTTCTCCTGTTTATCAGTCTTATGTCAATTTAATCATAAGGCCAGCCAAAGAACCTAGAAGGGAAGAAGGGAAAATTTTTTCACCCTGCAACTACATGGGTGGATGTTTCACTCTGTTAATGAGGGACTTTTGAGTTTTACAGTCTTTACCTTTTAGCTCTACAATTAATAACTTTGTGTATATACCCTTTTATATTTTCTGACAGTGTGTATTTGAGATAAATTCCAGAAATAGGATTACTGGATCAAAGGGCAAGTGCACATGAAATATTGCTAGATACTGACAAGTTCCCTTTGCTCAGAACTAGGCCATAGTACATCACCAATGGCAATGTGTAAGGGTGCCTGTTACCTTGCAACCTCTCTGATAGAGTACATTATCAAACATTTGTCATTTTAATAGGTGAAAAATTGTATTTTAGTGTAGTTTTAATTTGCATTGTTCTTGAAAAAAATCAAGCATCTCTATATATTTAAGCCATTTTGTTGGTTTTATTATTTTTTTTTTTAAGATTTTATTTGTTTAAAGCAGGTGGAGCAACAGGCAGAGGAGGAAGGAGAAGTAGACTCCCTGGTGAGCCTGGGGCCACATATTGGGCAGATGCTTAACGGACTGAGCTACCCAGGTGCCCCGCCATCTCTTTGTGTTATACCTATTAATCCTTTCTCTGGATTATGTTGGAAATAATTCTTCCCAGTTTGTCATGTGTCTTTTGCCTTTGCTATTTATTTTTTTGTCATATGAAGTTTTATTTTTAATATTTATTTAGTCCTACTATATAAAATTATTGCTTCTGGATTTTGAATTACAGGTAAAATGTTTTTCCAAGTATAGAGGAATTCACTAATGTTTTCTTCTAGTATCCGCAAGGTTTTATTGCTTTTACATTTGAATTTCTTTTTTTTATTTACATTTGAATTTCTTATCCTGTTATATGGTGTAAAGAGCAGATCTACTTTTAATCTGTTTCCATATAGTTGTCCAGTTTTTTTTTAAAGATTTTTTTTATTTGTTTATTTGACAGAGAGAGATCACAAGTAGGCAGAGCAGTAGGCAGAGAAAGAAGGGGGAAGCAGGCTCCCCGCTGAGCAGAGAGCCCCTCGTGGGGCTCGATCCCAGGACCCTGGGATCATGACCTGAGCCGAAGGCAGAGGCTTAAACCACTGAGCCACCCAGGTGCCCAGTTGTCCAGTTTTATAGAGAGTATTTTTGTAAAGAAGAAGTAGTCAATAGTGTCGTCAATAAAAAATCTTTTACATTAAGAATTGAAAACTGTCAGTTGATTTTAGAAACAAGGAGGTCATTGTTGCTATTGACCTTGTCAATATTGATGGAACAACGGGATAAAAGCCAGATTGCAGTGGGTTCAGGAATGAAAGATGGGAAAGTGGAAAAAACAAGTATAGGTAACTCCTTGCGAGTTTGTAAATAAAGTCTTTTTACTAACCACCACATAACAATTTTACAGTACTAGAACGTAGATTTCAGAGTATTTTTCAGTAAAATCCCTTTGTTGGTCAGGGACCAAGTAGGAAAATAGAAACCACTATAGGGAATTTAACCTTTGTGAGATTAGAACATGGTAACTGATATGGACACATGCTGCCCTGCAGGTGCATGGCTTGGTAGGTGGTGTGTAGGCTGAGTTCAGTGTTTCTTGCCTCTTGGCTTGGTGCCTTTTTGCATAACTCTATCTGGTGGCCCTGGTTATCCCCATTTTAGAGACAGACAGAGTGATTAAATAACTTGCCAAGTTCATACAGTTAATAAATGGACAGCTAGAGATTATCAGTATTGACTTCTCAGTCAAATGCTAGTAATTTCTTTCTCTCTCTTTGAAAGCTCCAACTCTTTAGTCTTAGTAAGCATAGGGAGAAAGAGGTTTGTCCCTGATTGAGGTTCATTGATGGGACCTGCTTACTACTTCTCTTGAGGTGAAAGACTTCCGTCTTTTATACCCAGGAAGATTGACAATAATGACTTTCACAAATCACAATGCCTTTGCCATTTGGGACACAAAAAAGTCAGCTTTTTTGTTAGGTAGAGCTAACATCTAGTGGGAATGGAAAGAGCTAGACTTTAGTATACTGTGCTTTCCTTTTTACTGTTTACCGTACTCTATACGTAATTCACTGATGAAACACTGTTTTACAGCGAAGGGCCAACAAGACCCCTTAGTCTTAGGAGGGATTGTTTAATGTACCCTGACACAGTATTTGACTTGTATCTTTCACTTATTTTTAGCTTGCATTAAATACACCTGTAAAAGTACTTAGGGAGTACTGAATCTATTATGTCCTCTAGGAGATCTGTTTGATTATAATCTGGATCTTTCAGGAATACTATTTAAACAAGACTGATTATATATATATATATATATATATATATATATTTTAGTATTCATCTGAATTTCTTT
>NW_019154134.1:6775765-6805478 GCF_002288905.1 Enhydra lutris kenyoni
TCCACTGTATATTTTTTCCTGCTTTGTCGAAGATTATTTGACCGTAGAGTTGAGGGTCCATATCTGGGCTCTCTACTCTGTTCCACTGGTCTATGTGTCTGTTTTTGTGCCAGTACCATGCTGTCTTGGTGATCACAGCTTTGTAGTAAAGCTTGAAATCAGGAAACGTGATGCCCCAGTTTTGTTTTTCTTTTTCAACATTTCTTAGCAATTTGGGATCTCTTCTGATTCCATACAAATTTTAGGATTATTTGCTCCAGCTCTTTGAAAAATACCGGTGGAATTTTGACCGGAATGGCATTAAAAGTATAGATTGCTCTAGGCAGTATAGATAGACATTTAAACAATGTTTATTCTTCTGAATAAAGAGCATGGAATGGTCTTCCATCTTTTTATGTCTTCTTCAATTTCTTTCATGAGTGTTCTGTAGTTCCTTGAGTAGAGATCCTTTACCTCTTTGGTTAGGTTTATTCCCAGGTATCTTATGGTTCCTGGTGCTATAGTAAATGGAATCGATTCTCTAATTTCCCTTTCCATATTTTCAGTGTTAGTGTATAAGAAAGCCACTGATTTCTGTACATTGACTTTGTATCGTGCCACATTACTGAATTGCTGTATGAGTTCTAGTAGTTTGGGGGTGGAGTCTTTTAGGTTTTCCACATAAAGTATCATGTCATCTGCGAAGAGAGAGAGTTTGAACAAGACTGATATCTTAAACCAGACTCTCAGTGTATTCATTCATAATGGGGAGCTAGTAAGGCTTATATGTCTTATCCACTGCACCTCCTTTCTTAGTATCAAAATATTTGGGGGAAGTTGAATTATTAATTAGGAAGTTGCTAAGTGAGCATAGAATCAGAATATGTGCTGATGAAATATCTTTACCTCATAATAGAGAAAATCTGTCTAGTGACCAGTCCCCATGTCCAAAGTCTTTTCCATTTGCAACAATGTTTCCCAAATGTTAGTCATTTGAATACACCTTCATGATTTTTGTCATTCCTGTATACCATTAATATTTACTTTTTCTTTAATTGAATACATTTTTGAAAATTTAACTATTTATAATCATTCTAAGTAATTATATTTCTGATATCCTTGTCTGATATGATTGTTAGTTTTCTAAAACATTAAAATGAATATTAAGTATGAACACTCAAATAACTATTAAAATGAAAATTATCCAAAAATTGCCTAAAATCAGTGGTATGTGTACCACACTTTGGTCAATATTGCCTTAGTCATAACTGGAAAAATAAAGAATGTCATCTCTCTGAACTCTGCTTGGTATTCTGAAAACTCCTCTTTGGTGACTTTCTTCTTTAGATGTGTTACTAGCACCATAGTATCTTGGACATTCTATAAACCTATCCCCTCTTCCAGTTTGTGTTGATTTATAGGGCTCCAAACTGTTTTGTTTGTTTGTTTGTTTGTTTTAAATTTTTTCTTTTTTATTTGAGAGAGAGAGAGAGTGCACAAGCAGGGGGAGTGACAGAAGGAGAGGAAGAAGCAGGCTAGGGAGCCTGCTACAGGGCTTGATCCCAGGACCCTGGGATCATGACCTGAGCTGAAGGTAGATACTTAACTAACTGAGCCACCCAGGTGTCCCTGTAATATTTATTTTAAAAAAATCTTTTGTGTGGTTATGTGCATAGTAAGAGATTCTCACATTTCTTAGTATCTAGGAATGAATATCTATGTTCCCCCATTTGAGGTGACCCATTTTTTGCCTACCGGTAGATTAAAAGAAAATTTAACAACCTTGACATGATACTAGGCACAGTTTACACCAATTAAAAAATCGTTATTTGAGTAATGTAGAGATAATACTGAAAATGTAAAAAGCCTAAAATACCAGTTTTCTTTGGAGAATTTAATGCTTCTTTCTAAAGTGAAAAGGATATTAACCGCAAACTTTGATTCCTAACTGTGAAACATCTTTGGGAAAAACCTTGTTACATGGGATGTACAGAATTTGGATAAACTATATAAGCTTTCCAGTGAATCTTCTGAGAAAGAAATCTTAAGGTTTTGTATTCCACTTTCCACTGCCATTCTTTTCTCTAGACTGTTCCCTGAGAAATTGGCTGATTTTACTTATAGCACTTAGCATAGTACCTGGCACACCCTAGGTGTTCATTTAAAGCCTATATAATAACTAAATGAATAACTAATGAATTCCTGCATTTTCCCTGTGTTGCAATTTAATACTATCATTAGTTTAAGATCTTTTGGGGGGAACACAGAAAATAGAACATATTTGTGTCCCCCACTATCTGAAAGTAGAGTGTTCTTACGAAAGCTTTCACAGGTCCCAATAGTGTAAAGTGAAGAAGCGAGTACCATGAATTTATATGAAAAAATTTTGACCCTTCTCAGACAAAAAAATGACCTCTCTTAGACTTTTCTGATACCTTAGGTCACACCTTGCTAATGGATGCATAAAATAGAGTTAAAGCAAAGATGCTCACAAATACAGTTCAAAGCTACAGTGGCTTGATGCTAAGATGCTTAGCTCTTAGGGAAGGAGCTGCCTCTAGAAGGCATCACTACAGAAGAACACTGAATACTATTTTTGCTTTTGCTTTTTCATAAAAGCAGAAATCCTCTTTGAATTTTTCTGTTAGTGATAACAGGCCCAAATGTAAGTCTTTCATAGAAGCAAAGTGGCAGAATGTGAGTTTTCTAAACATGAGTGATACCCATACTGGCTTTAACTGTGTTTGTCTTTTTTCACTGTTTATGTTCTATTGTTGAATTATATTATTTTCATCCACCTCTTATTTATCCTTTCCTTAATATCGAACTTTAATTCTCTTTAGAATTTACTTTTTCTTAACCAGGGACAGCTTTTAAAAATTATATAGAATGTTTCATAAAGAACTGTTTCATTGCAACACCTGAAAGCCGTAACAATCTGTTCTGAGACTGGATAGCTGAAAATGTTTGCTAACTGTTTTCTTTAACCAAAAGAAATTGAAAAAACTGATTTATAAAGATATATGCACTGGGGCGCCTGGGTGGCTCAGTCATTAAGCATCTGCCTTCAGCTCAGGTCATGATCCGGGGTCCTGGGATCAAGCCCTGCATTGGGCCCTCTGCTCACTAGGAAACCTGCTTCTCCCTCTCCCACTCCTCTGCTTGCATTGCCTCTCTTGCTGTCTCTCTCTCTCTCTCTCTTTCAAATAAATAAAATCTTTTTTAAAAAGGTATGTGCACCTTTGTGTTTATTGCAGCATTATTTATAATCATCAAGATATAGAAGCAACCTAAGTGTCTATTGATAGACAAATAGATAAGGAAGATATGGTGTATAAGTACACAATGGAATATTATACAGCCATGAAAAAGGATGAGCCTGGCATTTGAGACAACATGGATGGGCCTAGAGAGTATTATGGTAAGTGAAATAAGTCAGATTGAGAAAGAAAATATTATATTATTTCACTCATATGTAGAGTCTATAAGGGGAAAAAAGATAACAAAAAGCAGAATCAGACCTATAAGTACAGAGAACAAACTGATGGTTGCCAAAAAGGAAGGGGTTGGGGGAATGAGCAAAATGGTTAAAGGGGAATGGGAGATACAGGTTTTCAGCTATGGAATGAATAGTCACAGGAGTAAAAGGCACAGCATAAGGAATATAGTTAATATTATTATAGTGAGGTATGGTGACAGATATAAGCTATACTTGTGGTGAACATAGCATAGTGTATAAACTTGTTGAATCACTGTGTTGTACATCTGAAACTAATTTTACAGTGTGTGTCAACTATACTCAAATTAAAAAAGTTATTATCTTTAGCTCAATCCTGGAAAAAAGCTCATTTTAGAAAATATCTCCCGAGTTTTCTTTTTTTATTTTTTTAAAGATTTTATTTATTTACTCGACAGACAGAAATCACAAGTAGGCAGAGAGGCAGGCAGAGAGAGAGGGGGAGGCAGGCTCCCTGCTGAGCAGAGAGCCCGATGCGGGGCTCGATCCCAGGACCCTGAGATCATGATCTGAGCTCAAGGCAGAGGCTTTAACCCACTGAGCCACCCAGGCGCCCCTCTCCCAAGTTTTCTATACCTACAAAAGAATCTACTTGGTTGTCATTCTATCAAAGCAATTTCATATCTTACTCCTTTTGCTTAATTTTTTCCTATGACATAAAAATTTTTGAAAGAATAACATCAATTCAAAGTGAGTTAAAATATGTTAGAAAACTCCTTTTTACAAGCTCAGAGCTCCGGGAGTATTGGTGGCTCTCCCATGAACATATAGTGATTTAAGGTACTAGCCTCCTCAACAGTATGATGTGAAAATTTGGTTTAATAAGAGAAATTATTAAAAATGACAGTTATGTTAAAATATATTCTGGTTTGATCTTTGTTAAATATAATCTTTTGAAAACAATTCACCTTGGAAATAGTGCTAGTGCTTAACTAGATAAATATTGACATTCTTGGTGGAAGAGAGAAACAATAATGGTGGTTCTTTTTTTTTTTTTTTTTTAAGGATTTTATTTATTCATGAGAGAGAGGCAAGGGAGAAGCAGGCTCCCCAAGAAGTAGGGAGCCCAATGTGGGACTGGATTCCAGGACCCCAGGATCATGACCTGAGCTGAAGGCAGATGCTTAACCCTCTGAGCAAGCCACCCAGGTGCCCAATAATGGTGGTTCTAAAGATGACCACCACAAAGCTGAACCCATAAAGTGTGTTGTCCTCTATGTCTGAGTGTCACATTATGTTGGGATTTATATTACTGAATGAAATATTCAGCATTTCTTTAAAGATTTCGAGAACAGAAAATCATGAAAATTAAAAAATGGAAACTGTAACTTTTAAAACAGCCCTCTGTTAGGCTTTTTGGTGGAATGGAGATATACTGAGAAATTTACTTTTTGTGAGGCAAAACAAGAGTATCTGTTTCGTGAGAGGATTAAGCATGGAAATGAGCCTTGGTCACTCTTAGGTTTGGCCAGTATCCCTAGGAATATAACCCTGTGGCCCCCAGTTTCAAGCCTTGATGAACGACCTACTCTAGCACAATTTTCGCTTTCCTTCTGCATCGGAGGGCATCTCTTTCCCAAAGATGTGGACCCTTGACTCTACAGGACAGGCTTTCTTTACAACAGCAAGACAGATCCTCATTCCAGCCGTCACTGGGAGGAAAGGAAATCTGCTGGCTCCATGGGCCTATGCTATATGTTGAAGCAGCAGAAATCTCCAGATGGGAAGTAAGTGCCTCAGAAACGAAGAACCAGTGGGACCAACTGCCACAGACTGCCGTAGGAAAAAGGAAAAGAGAAAGCTAAGCAGGTTGAAGGGAGGGCATTACCCTACTTCCTTTTATTTCTGGTGTTAGAAAAAGGGAGGTGGACATTTTTGGCTTGCAGTACCTGCGTGGAGAAAATCTAGGGCATCTCCAGATTGAAGACCCCACTCAAGAATCTGAAGAGAAGTGGCTCATGGCCAGCCACATTGTACCCACAGGCCCAACGGGCCACTAAGGAAACAAGAGAGTAAGTCTGACCACAGCGACCTCAAATGCGAGCAAGTAGGGAACGCACAGCGGAGGTGGGGAGGGGTGACGCCGACGGTCTGAGCTCTGATTGGCTGGTGGCTCTCGTCGCCTGGTGCCATTTGTTGTTGAAGCTGCGCACCTGACGCAGTCGACGGCGTCCTGCACGTGCAGCCGTTTAAGCGGCGTCAGCGCCTGCGAGGACCCCGGGAGAGCAAGCCGCGGAGAGGTGAGTGCGCTGGCGCTTCCCTTCTCTGTGTGGGCCTCCGCCTGTCGCCTTGGACTTCCCGGTAGTGGTAGTTTGGGCTAGACATAGAATAGGTGGGACAGGTGGGGCTTGGGGCCGTCCTATGGGGCTTTTCCTTCTCCTGCCTGTGTTAGGTCTTAAAGCCCAGGGTACGCCGGAACGGCTCAAGGCCTACAGATGAGGCATAGATTTGTGTGTGTGTGTGCGCCCCCCCCCCCCAGTGCCTGTACGGCTTTTCTCTTAACGAGAATGTCAGTGGTAACTTCTGTGTACGCACGCTCCTCAGAGTACTGGTTGACCACTGTTGGAAGGATTTGGGCCACCTAACCCATGTCTCCTACCCCGCCAAACTTAAAGGCGTTGGCCTCAGCTCCTTCTCTTCCATTAAACTATCAAAGATTCCAAACTTTACAAAGATGTGTGAAGAGGGAAACTTTGAGGAGTAGTTGAAAATTTTCCCTTGCCCTTAATATCCAATAAGCTGTTTGGGGAAGGCGAAGGTGAACAGGTTTGGGAGAAAACCCTAAGCTAGATTGCTAGAATGATTAAGTTCAACTCATTTTTAAAGGTAAAAAAATGGGTACAAGGTAAGAAACAAAACTTCCCTCTTTTTGGAAACACTTTTGGGGAAGGTCAGCAGCTAGTTAAGTAGTTTCAGGAGGTGTATGTGAAATTATGATAGTTTATGGTTTTAGATATATGATTCTGATCTAACAGGCCAAATATGCATGTGGTGTTGGTTTGTTTTTTGTTTTTGTTTTTTTTTTAAAGATAAAAATAGAACTGGAAGCCACCATGGGAGATGAAGATTGGGAAGCAGAAATAATCAAACCTCATATGTCTTCTTATGTTCCTGTTTTCGAGAAGGTAGTAACATTGAAAGTTTGTGATTATTCAATGCTACAGATTTTATCGAAGTTGAAAAATCACTGTGGTGGGAAAGTTATAAATCACAGTCTGTTTCAGTATGCTGTGCTTATCTCCATCTGATAGTTATTAACTGTCTTAGGGACAGTGAGGAAGAGGCACTTTAACCCTCAAATGAAGTAAAATATGTAATTTGATAATTAAAATAAATGTAATATTATTTACAATTTAAATGTCAGTGATTTAGGATGTACTGTGGGTGGAAGCATGCTGGTACAACTGTGGTTGAGTATGTCTGAGAGACACTTGAATTGAAAATTGAAAAATATAATTTGGTGTTGGGTGATACTTTGAATTTTGAAAACTGGTTCCATACATTATCTCTCGAGATGAATATGTTAGGCTGATTGAGATGGCGTCAGCCCCTTGCTCTTCAAATGTGCAAATCTTCAGATCTTTTTCCTTAGTGGCATTTGGAGAGTTACATTGTAATTCACAAGAAGAGGCCTTGGAGTAGGTTTTGGGTTTCAGTTCTGACTTGAAAATTGACTTAAAAAAACTTTATTTTAGAAGTTAATGTATATGTATGTATTATATATTATGTATATATTTAGAAGTCAAAATATTTTAAGGGATTGTTTTTGCATAAGTGTAATCTACTTGAAATGCCTCCAAAAACTGATTTTCTTTTCTTTCTTTTAGAGTTTCTAGTTTATGTTTATGCATTATGTTGATCAATTTTGACAAACACTGTATTTCAAGTGATGTCTTAGTGGAAGTTCTTATATCACACAAAAATATAAAATACATATTTTATTTGTTTTACCTGGATTTGATCTGTGTGTAAAGTTTATTTCAAAATACTCAAGATAATAATATGACTTTTAACATGTTTCTTTTTTTTGGAACTTATTTAGAAATTACATATTTTATGTGTTTTTTTTTTTAATGGTCCTCTGCCTATCATAAAAATTCTATTACAGTATTGGGAAAAGAAGAGAAAAATCACTTAACAGTCTTAGCACAGACACTCTTATAAATTTTTAGTAAAGTTAATTCTTTTTTCCCCCATTGATAGTACATTTTTTTAGTAGTATAGTATTTTAGTAGTGTTTTTTTAAGATTATATTCTTTTTTTTTTAAAGATTTTATTTATTTATTTGACAGAGATCACAAGTAGGCAGAGAGACAGACAGAGAGAGAGGAAAGGAAGCAGGCTCCCCGCTGAGCAGGGAGCGGATGCGGGGCTTGATCCCAGGACCCTGGGATCATGATCTGAGCCGAAGGCAGAGGCTTTAACCCACTGAGCCACCCAGGCACCCACATAGTAGTAATTTTGATTCCAGCTTTTTCACTCTTTGGCACTAACTATTCCATATTACTACTAATTTCCTAGAAATAATTTCTTATGGTTGCATAATATTTCGTGGAATGGCTCTATCATAATATAATTGATTTTCAGTTGGTAGGAGTTTAAGATGTTAGCTTTCCACTGTAATGTTGTCATGAATATCTACAGCTTATTTTTTGTTTTAATTTAGGAGTACTTTTTTTCAGAAATGGAATTACTCGGTCAAAAGGTATTTTATGGTTCTTTTTACCCCTGGTTCTCAGTAGGTTTGTTATATTACAAAGTTTAATTCACAGATACAGACTTTTTCACTTGAACTTTAATAATCACCTAATATTTATTTCTTCTTAGTCTGAGATTTTTGTCTTCATTATGTATTTTTCAAATAGTACACTAGACTGTAACATGTTGTGCATGTTTATTGCGTGGGATGTCTGAAATTGGGGATGGTTGGCTGTCAGAGCTTTCAGTTTACCTTTTTGAAATATTTTTGCTATTTAGTAACTGACCTTTTTTCTTAATGTTAAGAATACTAAATTGAGTGTTAATGCTAATTTTACCTTATGATTCTTAATACATTTGTGTGGGGCCAATTTCTAAATTTTTTGCATTATCTGCAAACTTAAATCCTGGTGCTGGTTGTACAGTTAGTTATCTGGCCTAGTTGACTTGAAGGAACGTGGTGCAGTCAGTGGCTTTGTCTGTCTGCCTTGGTTGAAAAAAAAAGTGCAGAAAGTGAGGATGAATACATTATATGTATTTGTGGGAGAGATCTGAGGTCTTCTATTCAACCTGGTTTCATTTAAAGGTACCATTTTGATTGGCTGTTCTGAATATCTATTTTAAGAGACAGCTGAGCTTTTGTTTTTTAAAAAATTTGTCTTGGCTCCTCAACTGTCTTGGATTGATATCTTAGAGAATATCTGATCAGCCTTTCCTGACTACTTTTCAGGATCTTTTTTTTTTTTTTTTTGAAAATTAATAGTTACCCATGCTTACGTAATTTTGAACCAATAGGCCACTGTTCTGATAGCTGTTGGAACTTCCCAAACACAGATTTTGAAGATGGTATACCACCTGGGTGTGGAACAGTGCAAAATGTGAGATTAAAAAATATTTGCTAATCTAGTAATGATGTAGTCCATACATCTCAGTTGTTAGGCAGTTGCACACTGCATGCAAGCTTGTTGGGATGAGTGTTGGAGTGGATGAATATGGTGAATAACAGTATACTGGACTTGCTTACTTGCTGTGTAATGAATTCTTCTTGATAGATGACCATGAGAGAAAGTCTCCACAGTGATTTCTTCTGTCTCATTATCTGCCTTTTTGGTGGCACACTTCAGAAGGCAAATACTCTTGTGATTAAAGCAAACATAGCTTGAGATAACTGGTCCATCCACAATTAAAAAAAAATTTTTTTTTTTAAGTAGGCTCCATGCCCAGCGTGGAGCTCAGTGCAGAGCTTGAATTCACAACACTGAGATCAAGACCTGAGCTGATATCAAGAATCAGACACTTAACTGACTGAGTCACTCAGGTGCCCCCACAATTATAATTGTATTAAGCAGTACTAGCAACGTTTATAATAATTGTCTAGATAAGAAAATAAAGTTCGGGGCTTCTTTGTTCCCATTCATACTATGGTTCTGAAGTAGCAGGAAAAAATGTGGCTCTTGGACATCACTGAATTGGCAGAACTGAGGAAGCTGAAATGCTAGAGCCTGAGAGACTGTAAACAGTTTCTGCTTATAATCATCACTGAGATATGGGAGAATATTGTGTGTCATATTAGAAAACAGGGAATTTCTTGTTTGTTGCTAAATACATGTAACTTGTGGACACCAGTCAAAATGGTCATCCAAATAAAAGTCCAGGTGTCAAGCAGGAAAGATCTCTGACTCATCTTTAAAATCTAAATAATGGAGGGCACTTGGGTGGCTCAGTCGTCAAGCCTCTGCCTTTGGCTCAGGTCATGATCCCAGGGACCTGGAATTGAGACCCACACTGGGCTCCCTGCTCAGCAGGAAACCTGCTTCTCCCTCTCCCACTTCCCCTGCTTGTGTTCCCCCTCTCGGTGTTTCTCTTTCTGTCAAATAAATAAAATCTTTTAAAAAATTAAATAATGTGGACCTGAGAATAGAGTGATAGAAAGATATGAGAAGGCTGAGGAGAATGGCAGAGATGTTGGTAAAGTAGGTCTGGAAGATAGAGAAAACTGAATCCTTTTGAAGAAGTTCAGCAGCTTACAGCCATTGGTTTCTAGTCAACTGATTGAGATTGCCTGATTCCAGAGAGAAGGTGAAACTAGAGAGCCTTTTGTTTTCTGTGTTTCTCTGACTATACTCTGTACTCATTTGGTCTAGCTTTCTCTCATAGTATGGGGTAGATGATTTCACTCTGCGTTTTGATTGTTAAAAGTTTTTGTTTGGGGAAATAACTTTTATTTGGAAAATGTTCTCACAGAAATTAGGGCCTAGATTGTGAGCTCTTAGAGCAGTCACATTTGTTCCTAGCTTTGGTAGTTACCTCTAAATTTTGAGGTTCTTTGCTCTTTCTTGTGTGACGTGCTAGTTCTCTTGAACTTTGGGTATGTGTGTGATATCTGAGACTCAGGAGTTGGAGTTCTTCAGCCCTGGAAGTGCTGAAGTAGCTGTAGTAATTTTAGAAGTTGTCATATACCAATTGCTGAAGAAAGGGAAAAAAGACCAGACTTCAGCTGGGGTTGGGTATGGGGCTGACCTAGCTAGGACTGATCAGTCAGAAGAAGGGATATAGAATAATATTTTCTGTATTTTGGGACTTTAATTTATGTGTCAGACCAAAGAAGGAGACATGCTTTGTCTGAAATTAAAAAATTTTTTCCCCAAGATTTCATTCATCTATTTGACAGAGAGATCACAAGTAGGCAGAGAGGCAGGCAGAATGAGAGGGAGAAGCAGGCTCCCTGCCGAGCAGAGAGCCCGATGTGGGGCTTGATCCCAGGACCCTGAGATCGTGACCTGAGCCGAAGGCAGAGTATTAACCCACTGAGCCATCCAGATGCCCCTGAAATTTAAATTTTAAAATTTTTATGAAGCACACTATTTGACATAACCCTGTCTGATCTGTTTATTTGGACAACCTATGTCAGCTTTATTTGACATGGAACCTAGAATAGGAAATGAAATCTTGGTATTCTGTATAAATTGATAGAGTACTCTGATGCATTTGAGGGGATTCTGGCTATAAAATGAAAGAGATATTTGCTAAGGACTTTAGGGGGCTGGGGGAAGAAAACATGGAGCTATCTGCATTGGACCCCACATTGGACAGGGAAGAGGCATCTTCAGGGTTCACAAGCTGTCCAGCTGTGTAAGTTCATTTGGGTATCAGAACTGACAAGTTTTTGAGATCAAAACCTTATTGCATTAAAAAAAACAAACAAAATTGGGGTGCCTGGGTGGCTCAGTGGATTAAGCCGCTTCCTTTGGCTCGGATCATGATCTCAGTGTCCCGGGATCAAGCCCCGCATGGGGTCTTTGCTCAGCGGGGAGCCTGCTTCTCTCTCTCTGCCTCACTTTCTGCCTACTTGTGATCTCTCTCTCTCTGTCAAATAAATAAATAAAATCTTTAAAAAAAAATTAAAAAAAAACAAACAAAATAAAAGCTTACCATGTTGATGGAAGTGTTCATTGGCTTAAAAACATAAAGGACCTAAAAAATGTGATATTTTAGAAGTGAAAATACTTTAGAAGTGATATTTTATAAGTGAAAATACTTTGGAAGTGGTATTTTAGAAGTGAGAATACATACATACATACTTGTATGTATGTATGAATACATACAAAGTCAAAAGAAATGTTCACCAAAATGCAAATGGATTATTTGAGCTGCATATGAGAACCCTATGTGTAAAACATTTTGAAAATTCTAAATTGGCTTATTTGAATCATCCAGTGAAATTTTATTGAGCCCTATTAGGTGTTGGGGATAGTGGTGCACCTGATAGATAAATTGCATAACAAGGTTTTAGTTTCCCAAGGTCAGAAGTTAGAAATCTAGGTGTCATCAGGGCTATCTTCCTTCTGTAGGCTCTAGGAGAGAATCCATAGCCGCCTCCAGCATTCTGGTAGTGATAGGAATTTTCTGGTTTGTGGCTACATCTCTTTCTGCTCCATCTTCCATGGCTGTCCGTGTGTGTCTCACGTAACTGTTTTTGTCTCTCATAAGGACATTTGTGGTGACATTTAGAGCCTACACAGACGATCCAGAGCAATCTCATTTCAAAGTCTAATGTTTAATTGCATTTTAATTATGTTTAATTACCTTTACAACAGCTCTTTTTCCAAATAAAGTAACATTTACAGGTTTCAGGGTTTATTACTTAATGTCTTTAGGTAGCCATTTTTCAGCCCACTTACAGATAGTATGGCTAAAGTACAATGAGATAAGACAAGAGTGGTAGAAAATGAATTCACAGAGGGAATGGAGAGGAGACCTAAGGTAATTGTGGACTTAAGAGTTAATAGGATTTGCTTGACTGGGTATGGGGAGTGAAAGAGCGTAATCAAGGATGATGGCTAGGTTTTAAAATTTTATTTATTTATTTTATGGAAGTATAGTTGAAACAATGTTACATTAGTTTCAGGTGTACAATAGTGATTTGACAAGTCTGTATGTTAGGATGTGCTCATGCTAGAGTAGCTACCATCTGTAATCATATAATAGCATTACAAGACCATTGAGTATATTCCCTGTGCTGTACCATAGGTTTTTTAAATTTAAGCAACTAGATGGATGATGGTGCCATTAGCCGAAATGGAGAATCTATGAAAGATGTACAGCTTTTCTTTTTTTTGTGCCCCAGCATCTTATTTTCTTTCTTTCTTTCTTTCTTTCTTTCTTTTTATTATGTTCATTTAGCCAACTGATGTACAAGCTTTGGAGGGGTCAAAACAATGAATGTTGTGATTGTTGTGTTGACTATGAAAGTGTAAGTAAAGATACCAGCCAGTAGGTTATATGAATTTGTTGCCTAGAAGAGGGATCAGAGCTATATATATAAATTTGGTAATTATCTGCATAATAATGGGATTTAAAGCTTTGAGATTGGGTAGAGTTGCATAGTGTAAAACAGACTTAAAGGGATTTACCCTGGGTACTCCCAACTTGAGTGGCTCCAAGGAAAAATGGGATATAAGAAAGTGGAGGGAGCAGCTGTAGACATTTTACTTTAAGAGAGGCAGAGAAATGGTACAGTAGCTAAAGGGAATATGAAATTAATTTATTTTTAAGGTTCTGAAAAAGGTTAGGAATTTTTTTTTTGATGTTTTATTTCAAAATTTGCCTTGAAATTTCTGAATTCTGTGTATGTGGAATACTAAATCCCACAGCTTGAAGATCATCTAATAATAGTTTTTAAGTTCTTGAATACTAAAGTGTCTCGTTACCCTTATTAGCTTTATTGCACTTAAACCAGCCCTTGTTTGTATTTTCTTCATCCAATAATACTTTGGCCACTAGAAAATTTAAAAAAAAAGTCTTCAGAATATCACTTTAAAGAGGGAGAAGTGGATCACTCTTCTTAATGTTTTATTTATTTAAAAAAAATTTTTTTAAACATGCTGTGTCTTGTGTTCTGACTTTCCAGTTCATCACAGTCAGGTTCTTAAAAACCTAATTATCTCATGGGATATTTGTTTTAATGTCTATGGTAATTATAAATTGCAACTTTTTACTGTAGTAATTACCAAAAGCCCAAGGCATTTTAACTATGGTGTATTGCCTTTCTGTTCTTAATAACTCAGAAAATAATTGGATGACTCTTGAGCTTTATAATAGTAGTTTTTAAAGTTTTTCAGTGTCTTCTGTAAAAGAAATTTTAGAAAATAAGTATGACTAGTGCGCTACCTCTAGCTTTTGGTTTATTTAAAGGAACTCATTTGAAGAAATGTGACTATTCTAATATAATCAGTTATTAAGATATCACCTGTAAGTTTTAGGTCACCTTTCATTTTTAAATTATTGAATTCTGCATTTCATTTGCAAGAATTTGAGATTTGTGTTCTGTAAGTTTTGTTGTAAGTAGAGAAAGCTTATGTGAGGTTAACGTAAGGAGTCAGTTAATGATGATAAGGGCAGCCTAGGCGTTACAAGTGAGAAGAAAGTTACACAAGGTGTTGTTAACACAAAGATACACTGAAAATGTTGAAAGATTCCCACATTAATTTGACATTTAGGGGTTGAATTAATAACAAAAGTTGAATTTCCTGAGGCCAACAGAAATGCAAATATACCATTACAAATGTAATACATATGCATTAATAGCGAATACATTTTCTGGAGACTAATAAGGTAGGGAAAATGGGATAGCCAGTATTTGAGAGCATCAACAAAAGTCTTCAACTGTTGCTGTGACAAGTTTGATTGAAATTAACTTGAATATTCTGAAGCTGACTTGAACCACTTCTTTGTATTTACACTGTACTTGCAATGTATATATACAGGTGTATTGTCTTTAGTGCCTCATTGATGTGATGTTTTCTTTATTTTAGAGTGAACTCCTTTTTAAAAACCGTGGACACATAAATTTATTTCCCTTTATATAAACACAATGGAAGTTTTTTAAAAAAAGATTTTATTTATTTATGTGAGATGGCGCGTGCACTTGAGGACAAGTGCAGGGAAGTGTCAGAAGGAGAGGGAGCGCAGACTCTACCAAGTGGGGAGCCCAATGTGGACTCGATCGCAGGACCTTGAGACTTTGAGATGGTCTGAGCTGAAGGCAGACACTTAACTGAGCCACCCAGGTGCCCCAACACAATTGAAATGTTTTGTTTTTGTCTTTAAAGATTTTATTTTTACTTATTTATTTGAGAGAGAGAGACACATAGTGACAGAGATGAGAGAGAGCACAAGCTGAGAGGAGAGGGAGAAGCAGGTTTCTGCTGAGCGGTGAGCGAAATATGGGGCTTGATCCCAGGACCCTAGGATCATGACCTGAGCCGAAGGTAGACGCTTAACTGACTGAGCCGCCCAGGTGCCCCACAACTGAGGTTTTAACAATAAAATCCTGTAGTACTGTGCTGTTACCTATTGCTCTCCTCCTCCACTATACTTTATTCTGTGAGGTGTTGTTGAGTAAAATGTAAAATACTGAAGTTTAAAAAATATTGGCAGGCATTGATTTATTCATGTGTTACTTTGGTCAGATTTTATTTATATAATAATTATTATTATTATACTTTCCAAGTATATGGGTGGGTAAACTTTTAAGTCAGATGTCAGCAGACTCTTCCCATAAAGGGCTAGATGGTAAATATTTTAAACTTTGCAGGCTTAATGATCTCTGTTGCAACTTGGCTATTGTGGTGGGAAAGCAGCCATAGACATACCTAGATGAACAAGGGTGACTATGTTCCAATAAAATTTCATGAAAACTGGTGGCTCACCAGATTTGGCTCATGACTGTAGTTTGCTATTCGCTGTTTTAAGTGATAATATGCTATGCATTCGAGGCACCTGGGTGACTCAGTCATTAAGCATCTGCCTTCTGCTCAGGTCAAGATCCCAGGGTCCTGGAATGGGGCCTCATTGGGCTCCCTGCTCAGTGGAAAGCCTGTTTCTCCGTCTGCCACTCCCTCTGCCACTCCCCCTGCTTGTGTTCCTTTTCTCCCTGTCTTTCTCTGTCAAATAAATAAATAAGATATTCAAAAAAATATGCTATGCATTCAGTGTTAAAGTGAAGTCTTGGAATAATTAATAAAGTAATGAGTGACCCGGAAATCTTATACTCTGCTTTATTTTGTTTGGAACAATGCCCGGTTATTAAAGTTTTCTAGTATTTATGGTGGTGCATTTTTATTTTCAAAATAGAAAATGAGTCTTTTCTTCCTTATTACAGGATAGGTATTCTTCTGGAGCAAATGGAGACACTTCTAACAGGACTCCAGCTTCATCATCAGGTATGTGTTAAGGCAAAAAGCTGGGACCCTTTTGAAGTTAAGGGCTTCATCTAGTGAATAAAGAGCAGATTAGTAGACATCTTATAAAGAGTGTTAAATTTCTGTGAGAATTTATTGTTTGGATGTTTTAGGATGAGGGCCACTTTTAACTGAAGGAAGGGAGAAAAGAGACAGTGTAGCGCTATGGATCATTATTTGATTTTGTGGGTGTCCTATGGAACATTGCCCAAACTGGAAGTTGCATATTTAGCTTTCAGATGGCTAGAGAATCATCAGGATTCCTGAAATAAGGGAGTAGGAGGTGGAACTACTAGGATTTGTTCTCTTTCTTTCTTTCTTACTTTCTCCAGTGTAAATATTAAACAACACACTACTATACAAGCAATGGGCTGAATAAGAAATCCACCAGCAAATCAAAGTGTGGCTCAAAACAAAATAAAATGAAAATACAGTATTCCAAAACCCACGGGATGCAGCAAAAGCAGATGTTAGAGTGAAATTTCCACTATAAATGCTGTATTAAGGAAAAAAGTTCGGGACAACTGGATGGCTCAGTTAAGTGTCTGAGGCTTGGGTTTGGCTTGGGTCATGATCTCAGGGTCATGAGATTGAGCCCTCTGAGCATGAAGCCTGGTTGAGACCACCCCTTGTCCCCTGCCCCCAGCTCTCATGAATGTGTTCTTTACCTGAAAAAACTACATCAAAAACTAATGATGTACTATATGTTGGCTAGTTGAATTTAAATTAAAAATAAATAAAAGGGATCATATTCATAATCATGATAAACCCTCAAAAATAAGTAAATGAGTAAAATCTAAAAAAGATAAAAAATTCAAATAACTTAACATTACACTACAAAGAACTAGAAAAAGAAGAAAGAAGAAACTAAGCTGAAATTTAGTAGAAGAGGGAAATAACAAAGAAAAATTATAAATAAATAAAAAAGAGACCAGAATAAACAATAACATAACACTGAAAGTAATGACCAATTAAAAAGAAAAAAGCCCTGAAATTGGCAACGTTTTAACTACATTAACTAAGAAAACAAAGGAGGCTCAAAAACCAAAATGAGGAATGAAAGAGAATACAATGTAACAGATAACCACAGAAATACATAGTATGATAACAGATTACTATAAACAGTTAACTACTAACAAATCAGATAACTTAGGAAAACAAAACAGATAATTCCTAAAACCCACACAAATTACCAGGATTGAATCATGAATCTTAAATCCAAGAAATAGGATATTTTCTTACACCAATAAGAAGAATGAAAGTTTACCAGCCCAGAAAAGCCCAAGACCACATGGTTTCATTGGTGAATTCTAGTAAACATTGAAAAAAAATGAATGACACTCTTTATCGAAATTTTACAAATAATATAAATCAGAATCATTCCATGAAGCCAGTACTGCTCTGATGCCAAAGCAGGATGAAAACAATACAAGAACAAAAAAGTTTAGTTTGATAGCAGTATTGCTACTCTGACTTTCTTTTGACATCCATTTGTGTAAATATTCTCCATCCCTTCGCTTTCAATCTGTAGGTATCTTTAGGTCTGAAATTGGTCTCACATAGGCTCTAAGGTTGTTGAAGCAAATTGCAATAGAGGGAGCCTGTCAGGATAATAACTGTTTCAGCTAGTCCTGTGATAACGTCAGGATATCGTGAGTTTCTTTGGGATTTGAAAACTAATTTTAAAAAGGTTGGAGAAGAATAAGAGGAACAAGTCGAGATAATGGAGCCACTGCTTTTTTCCCCCACCACTTATTTCTAGCTGGGTTGCCTAAATGTTTTATAGAGTTGTTGGGGATGGGAAGGGCACAAGTGGTAGGACTTGGGTTAAGAAGTTAAACTCACAGCAATAGTCTTCATTTTGTTGAAATCCAAAGTTGGCTGAAGTGCTATTTCTTTCTTTCTTTCTTTTTTTAAAAAGATTTTATTTATTTATTTAACAGACAAAAATCACAAGTAGACCGAGAGACAGGCAGGGAGAGAGGGAGAAACAGGTTCCCTGCTAAGCAGAGAGCTCGATGCTCTCAATCCCAGGACCCTGAGATCATGACCTGAGCCAAAGGCAGAGGCTTAACCCACTGAGCCACCCAGGTGCCCCTGAAGTGCTATTTCTACTGTATCTTTTCCGGTTTTTACTGTGGTAAAATATATGTAACATAAGGTTTACCACTTTCACCATTTTTAAGTGTACATTTCAGTGGCATTGCTGTGCAACCATCACCGTCATCCACTTCTAGAACTTTTTCATCTTCCTAAACTGAAACTTCATTCCCATTAAACAGTAACTCCCCAGTCCCTCCTCTCCTCAGTTCCTGGCAACCACTATTCTACTTTCTGTTGCATCTCAATTACTATGAATTTACCGAGTCTCTGGATTTGTGTAACTACCACTTTTAATTTTACTGTAGTGCAAGAGAGAGAGCCCAATGGCACCAGGTAGTTATATCGTTTCTTTTATCAAAACTTAGTGGAAGAGGTAAAACATTTTAGAGTCAAGGTAGCTACCAGGTCACTGAAGCCTGTCTTAAAATGAAAAACCCTGTGGAAAGATAGATTATAAAATGTAAAAGAGAATTTGGGAGTGAGAGTTCATCAGCTTAAAGCAAATTTAATTCCCCTGTTCACCTTCAGTTCAAAGTAATTATCTTGATAGCAGTTAAGTATAGAAGAGATGATTTTGCTATTGTCAAGAAGCTTTTATCTTTCATAAACATTTAAATGTACTGGTTTAATATAGAATTCAGATTATGGAAAGTTGATGAAATTGCTGCCTACTGAAACCGCAGCAAAAGGCTAACTTTGCATGTAGTGAAAAGAATTGCCATGAGTACCCCAATGTTCATAACAGAAGTGTCCACAATCGCCAAACTGTGGAAAGAGCCAATATGCCCTTCAACAGATGAATGGAAAAAGAAGATATGGTCCATATATACAATGGAATATTACATCTCCTTCAGAAAGGATGAATACCCAACATCGTGTCCACATGGTTGGGACTGGGGGAGATTATGCTGAGTGAAATAAGTCAAGCAGAGAAAATCAATTATCATATGGTTTCACTTACTTGTGGAGCATAAGGAATAACATGGAGGACATTAGGAGAGAGAAAGGAAAAACGAATTGGGGGAAATCGGAGGTGGAGTTGAAGCATGAGAGGCTGTGGCCTCTGAGAAGCAAACTGAGGGACTTGGAAGGGAGGTGGGTGAGATGATGGGTAAGCTTAGTGGTGCGTATTAAGGAGGGCTCATATTGTATGGAGCACTGTGTGTGGTATATAAACAATGAATCTTGGAGCACTGAAAAATAAAAAAAAATTTTAAAAAGGCTACCTTTGCTTCAGTTCTCTGAACCACATGCATGCATGTGCACTTGGAATAGCCAAAAAAGACAAATAGGTAAAAGTAATTGTCAATTTGCATAGATTATTGTGTAATCAGGAGAAACCTTGTTCTTTGAGGTATTGAAAACCAGTTTTTGTAAAGGAAATAAAGTTTAGGTCTAGAGTATATCAAAGCACACAACATTGTTTTGTGGTGAAATCTTCAAGCAACTAGATTGAAATAGCCACCAACCAAAAGCCAGGACTTGTTTTAGCATCGGATCTCTGAATGTTTAGGCAAATGAAATTAAATTAGGTAATGAAAAATGTCCAGAAGAAGGTAAGCAGGCAATTTGCAGGTACTTTTGTAGCTCTTTTTAAATTAAAAACATTTTTTTTCATAGAAAATCCTTTGTTTTTTAAATTAGAGAAATGCATATCAGGCTAATGAATGTATCTAAGCCAATCCCTAAGTATGCATTTGGAAGACAAAAACAACTTAAATTGCAGACTCCAAAAGAGAGAAAATGATGTGAGGTTTTGGCCCTCAGATTAAGCCATTACTGGGAGTTTGTTGATTCTGATGTTTTAGATTTTTGCATATGTTCCTACATTAATAATTGTATTCCAGTGGCTATCATATACATGTTCTTAAAAGTTTTTAATTGAAATATAGTTGACATTCAGTGTTACATTAGTTTCATGGGTACAATATAGTGATGCCACAAGTTTATACATGATGCTGTGTTCACAAGTATAGCTACTATCTGTCGCCATACAATGCTATTGCAGTACCATTGACTATATTCCCTAAGCTGTACTTCTTTTCCTGTGATTTATTCATTCTATAACTGGAAGCCTGTACATATTCCTTTCTATCAGAAGTACCTGTCTTGCTTTTCCTTTGCTTACCTACCCTTCAACACCCTTTTCATAATCTTAAATGGAATCTTGTTATACTGCGTCTTGCTTTTACTTAATGATAGTCATAAAACCCCTCCTAAGTCAACTGGTACAATCTCATTCTTGCAAAATTCAGTGGAAAAAATTCATGTTACCTGGTTTTAAAATGTCACATCATAAGTTCACAGCTTACAGTTGAAAATGTTTAGTTCCCTTTCTCATTCATCATTTGACTTAATATAGGAGTATTTAGCCTCTTCCCTTCCCCCAGCATCCGCCCTCATACTTCTTCCCTTCCTATTCTCATAGCTCCACTTTTTGCTTAAAGATCTGAATTCGTATTCTATATCAGCATGGCTATATATGTATCATTCACATTTGAGCCATGCAATATATTATGGTTACGTTTCTTTTATTATTCACTCTTCTGTTTTGGTTTTATTACACTTACTACCTCATTTTGTTCACTTGTTACTTGGTTTTTGTGTATTGCTAATTCACTCACAGAACTCCCTGCCAGAAGCACAGATACCCAGTCATCTAGTTTCTAAAAAATATATTGATCTTTCAGCTTTATTTTTTTAAAAGCCTCATCTTTAATTCCTCTATCCATCCTTCCAGTATAGACTTGCTACTCTTTAGGCTGTCATCCTAAAAATTAATAACTTTACCTCTTTTCTGTATCATGTTCCATTTTACATGGATCCCATGTTTTCTCTATTTTTTTTTTTTTCATCTCCTCACTTGAATAGAGTCTGTTTTCCTTCATCTTCAGAAAGGACAGTTAGGTAATAAATATGAGATATTACAAATGGCTTTACCTTCATGCTTAATTAATTAAGAGTAAAGTTTTAAGTTGGAAATAATTTCCCCTAAAAACTTCATACTGCTTTATTGTACATGAAATTCTAATGATGCTTGGGAAGTTTGATAATCTGAGTTCTGGTCCTTTGTATATGATTCTTTTTCTAAACTCTTCCAAAGTTCAAGGGTCTTCATTTTCTGAATAATGAAAATTTAATGATTATGAACCTGGATGTGGACTTTCTAATTATTGAGCAAGACACTTAGTGGGCCTGTTAAGTCTGAAATTCATGTTCTCTACTCCTGAGAAATTTCCTTGTGCTATTTTATTCTCTGAGGATTATTAAAATTTCATTTGAAGGTGTTTTTCTGTTGCCTTTATTGTTCCTTAGGGATTTTTCTTTCCTGTGTTTGTCTTAGCCTGTGTCTTTGATTTTTTTTCATTGTTTATTGCTTTAATTTTCGGAAGTTGAAGGTAGAGAAAAATTGGAGAACATGATAGCAAGTATCCTAGTATTTGCCACTAATTTAACAAATTTAACATTTTCTTCAGATTTCCTTTTAATGAAATAGAATATGACAGGTGAAACTCAAGTGCTATTTGGTCTCTCTTCAATATTGTTCTTATACTCAGTCCTATTCTCTCTTCCAAGAAGCAAACATTATGACACACACTTTTTTAGTTCATGCTTTTAATTCTTAAATACACATAAGTATCTATAAGTATTTCTTTGTCTTTTATGCACAATACTTTATTATACTATAGCTTGCATTTTTCATTCAACACTGTGAGATCTTTCCATGTTGAAATACACAGAAATGATTTAATTTTGTGTCATGTCCCATTTTCTAAATATGTCATTTAATCATTCTTTTATCCATCAACCATTTGTTTTCAGTCCTCTGAACTGTCCAGATTCTTTGCTTGCATTTTTACTGGATCACTTGTCTTTCATTTCTAGGATTTCTTTACAGAAAAAAATTGATTAATTGATTAATTGATTGATTAATTGAAAATTGATTAATTGTTGACTATGTTAGGTTACAAATACCTCCTTCTTGTATATGTCTTGTCTGTTTATGCTCATATTATACATAAATTTTCAGTTTCAATGCAAATATATCAGTATGTCTTTTTTCCATTTTCTAATGTTTATTGCTTTTTTAAAGGTATATACAAAATGCATTTGGAGAAAAACTGCAAGTTCAAAAGAGTATAAAGAAAAAAATAAAACTTCCCTACAATCTTACCCCTGAGAGCCACTATTTTTCTTTAATTAACATATAATGTATTATTTACTTAAGGGGTACAGGTAAGTGAATCATCACTTACACAATTCACAGCACTCACCATAGCACATACCTTCCCCAATGCCCATATTTCTTAAGTCATTTTGCTTACTGTATTTCAAGAAAGTTTTCTAAATCTAGGTTACAAAAATACTCTAAATTTTCTTTCAAAAGGCTTATGTTTTACTTGTCATGTTTAGATTTTAAATTTATCTGGAATGTCATTTTGTGGTATATAGTGGTGATCTTCCTTAATGTTTTCTTCCAAATCGAAAAGTCAGTTGTCCCAATACTGCTTTTGAAGGTCTCTATATTGGTTTCCTAATGCCGCTGTAACAGAGTACCACAACTGGGGGATACTTATTTATTTATTTATTTATTTATTTAAAGATTTTATTTATTTGTTTGACAGAGAGCAGGAGCAGGAACACAAGCAGGGGGAGTGGGAGAGGGAAAGTAGTCTTTTCAGAGAGCAGGAGCCTGACATGAGGCTGGATCCCAGGACCCTGGGACCATGACCTGAGAGGAAAGCAGATGCTTAACAACTGAGACACCCAGGCACCCCCACAACTGGGTGATTTAAAACAATAAAAATTTATTCCCTTAAGTCTGGATTCAAGGTGTCAGCAGAGCCATGCTATCTCTGAAGCCTCTAGGAGAGAATCTGTTCCATGCCTTTGTCTTAGCTTCTGGCAATGGCTGTTGATCCCTGGCATTTCTTGACTTAAAGCTGCATGACTCCAGCATTTGTCTTCACTGTTAAAGGTGTTCAACCTTTGTATGTCTGGGTCTCAGTGTCTCTTGTTAAAAGATACCAGTCATATTAAGATTACCCTACTCCAGTATGATGTCATCTTAACCAATTACATCTGCAGTAACCTTTATCTAAATAAAGTCTCATTCTGAAGTTGCAGAAAGGACATGAATTTTGAGGAGACACTGTTCAACCCAGTACACTTGGCATCTGGGTTCTCTTTCAGTTTCCAATGCTCTCTGTACTGGAAATAGTACTGCACAAAATAGTACTGCATTGGGGCGCCTCGGTGGCTCAGTGGGTTAAGCCGCTGCCTTCGGCTCAGGTCATGATCTCAGGGTCCTGGGATCGAGTCCCGCATCGGGCTCTCTACTCGGCGGAGAGCCTGCTTCTCTCTCTCTCTCTCTCTGCCTGCTTCTCTGCCTACTTGTGATCTCTCTCTGTCAAATAAATAAATAAAATCTTAAAAAAAAATAGTACTGCATTAATTCTGTGGGCTTCTAATAAGTTTTATTATCTGCTAGTACAAATCTCCTTTCATTCTTTTTTCAGAATTATATTTTTGACCTTTATTTTTCCAAATGAAATTGAGAATCTGTTTACTTAAATTCACAAAAATCTTACTCCCATTTTCATAAAACTGCAGTAGATTTGTACATTAACTTGGATATCTTTATAGTATCCTTACTACATTTTGTCTTTACATCTATAAGCCCAGTTATCTCCTGGGCCTATATCTCATTTATTTATAATTTCTTCATAAAGCTGTTGCATATCTTTAGACTATTTAATCCTAGGAATTATGTTTTCTTGGTTGAGGCTGTTAATGCTATTTCAAAATTAACAACCTCATCATTTTGTTTAGTAATGAGGAAAAATGCTCAATATGAAAGTTTATAACATATTAAAAAACATAATAAATGGACATTTCCTCTAAACCTCGATCACAAAAAAACATTGGATAATTAAAGAATGTGTACTCTGCTTAGGTTTTCATATCCTATTCTATTCTTTCCAACATGTCTTCCCTACTTCTTAAACTCAACCCAAACTATAATACTTTAGTGGCTCAATTGTCATACTTAAGCCTCTGTCATACATCATTTACTCAGAATCTTAAATCTTTTAAAACGCTTTTTCTGGACTCAGTAACTGTGATGTAAAGTTGGCTGGGCTATAACACCCATCGTAGGCACCAGACCAGTTTCTTTCCTTTCCCTTCTCCACCCCTGCCACGCCTGAGCACCCCGGTCCAGGCTGGGCCCCCAGTGAATCAACCTGGTTCACACTTGGTTTGTTCAAGAGTGCCGTCTCTGGCTCCATCCAGGGTCCATATCTTACACTTGGGGCCTAGCGTGCCCGTAGACATAGCTCCACCCATTCTCTGCCCCCAACAAGGGCCCTGGATGGGTGTCTGCCAAAGTGGAGTCCCAAAGATCCTGAATCTGGGCTTCTGCATGGGAAGCCTTTCTTACTGGAGCTCGCTCAGGCATGGCCCTTTGCTGTCCCACCTGGCCTTGGCCTAGTCTGTGTCTTTTAATATAGGTGGTTTTTTCCAAAAGTCTGGTGATACTTGTGTGTCTTTTCGTATTTAGAGTGGAACATTAAATAAAATGCCAATGAGAAATCAACTTTATGTGCATGGACACATCTTGTTGGCTGATTAGTTCTACTATGGAGTGTTTGGGCCAGGAAGTTTTCTTGGGCACAGAAGTTTCCCTAGAGAGGAATCAGCTAGTGTTTGTTTAGAGGATTTAAGTCTTTATTTTTTATTTATTTATTTATTTATTTATTTTAAAGATTTTATTTATTTATTTGACAGAGATCACAAGTAGGCAGAGAGGCAGGCAGAGAGAGAGGAGGAAGCAGGCTCCCCGCCGAGCAGAGAGCCCGATGCGGGGCTCCATCCCAGGACCCTGGAATCATGACCCGAGCCGAAGGCAGAGGCTTCAACCCACTGAGCCACCCAGGCGCCCCGAGGATTTAAGTTTTTAAAACTGTTTTCTATGTCATTGTGCTGTTATGTTCTTCCCTCTTCCTTACTTCATTGTATTGCACATACCTTATGCTACCTTTGCTGATTTTTTCATTACACATTTTTGAATGATTTGAATTATTCCTAGACCCAGCTATTTATGTGAGGGAGTGTCAGGGATTTCTTACCCTGTTTTTTCCCCAGAGGAACTATTCTTTTTTATGTGTGTGTTTTAAAATGTTTTGTGTGCCTGTTTTTTCTATGCATCTATTTTTAACTTAGAAAAATGTAATAGAGCTAAGGATCTCATTCTTTTCCACCCCCTGCTGCATTTAAAATCTCTTTGTAATTGATAATTGGTGTCATTATTTCTTACTACTGCAAGGTATTTCATACACGTTATCATCAAGTTTTATTTACCTCCCTATTCCCATGATGGACACTGAGAAGATCTCCTATTACCCTCCGCCACCACAAGGATGAACATTTCTACACTATTCACTTATTAGGGTGTAGTGAGAATGTCTTTAGGTAATGGACTCAGGAAAGGAATTACAAGGTCATGGGTATATGTGTACTTAATTTGACTAAGTATTTAATACTTGCTTTCTGGAATAACTGTACCAGTCTATACTCCCATCAGTTGGACATGAAGGTTTTTATGTCTCCATTGATATTTGGTATTTTAATTTTAGCCATTTTATTGGCTGTAAAGTAAAATCTCATTTTTAAAATGTATTTATCTTATTATTATTTATCATTAAGAGCTTAACTCTCCTTTATGTGCTTGTTATTGTTTTAGGTTTCCATTTCTGTAAGTTGCCTCTTCATATTTTTAGTCTATTTTTGTATTATGCATGTTCTGTTTCTCTTGTTGATTGGCAGGCAGTCCTCCTATATTTTAGATATTATGCTTCTGATAGTGAATATCTCCTTCCATTCTGTATCTGTCTTTGTCCATGATGTCCCTTACTGAACAAAAATTTTATTATGAAGTACTTGAAAGAATATTTTTTTATTTGCTTTCTGATTTGCTTTTGTAGTTTTATTTAAACTCTTCCTTACTCCTATGTCAGAAGTAACCATCTATGTTATATTTAGAGTTTTACCTTTCACATTTAGCTTTTAATCATCTAAATCTGGTTGGGTTTTTTTTTGAAAAAAAACAAAAACAAAAACATGGTAACCATAATTATTTGAGTGCCAAATCAGAACATAGTGCATGCAATATGAGTATACATCCAGGGCTCACAAAAAAGAATCTTTGACATTTGGGTTTTTCTGGTCACCCCAGGCCATGAGTCTTTAGCAGTAACAGTGAAGTTTTTTTTTTTTTTTAATTGTGGTAAAATAACATAAAATTTACCAATTTAACCATTTTTTTAATTAAAAATTTTTTTTAAAGATTTTATTTATTTATTTGACAGACAGAGGTCACAGGTAGGCAGAGAGGCAGGCAGAGAGAGAGGAGGAAGCAGGCCCCCTACTGAGCAGAGAACCTGATGCAGGGCTCAATCCCAGGACCCTGGAATCATGACCTGAGCCGAAGGCAGAGTCTTTAACCCACTGAGCCATCCAGGTGCCCCTAAATTAAAAAATTTTTTAATAAGACTTCATTTTTTTTAGAGCGGTTTTAGGCTCATAGCAAAATTGAGAAGACATAGAGATTTCCCATATGTACTTATCCCACACCTGCATAGCCTCCCCCATTATCAACATTCCCAGCCAGAGTGGTACATTTGTTGGAATTGATGAACCTACAGTGACACATTATAATCACCCAAAGTCCACAGTTAGGGCTCACTCTTGGTGTTGTAAGTTCTACAGGTTTGGATGAATGTATCCATCATTATGGTACCAAAAAAGAATTTTCACTGCCCTAAAAATCCTCTGTGTTCTGCCTTTTCATCTCTCCTCCTCTTCTTTCCCCTAGCAACCAATAATGTTTTTACTGTCTGCATTGTTTTACCTTTTCTAGAATGTCATATAATTGGAATCATATAGTATGCAGGCTTTTCAAATTAGGTTCTTTCACTTAGTAATGTGCATTTAAGTTTCCTTTGTGTCTTTTCATGGCTTGATAGCTCAGTTTTGTTTTTTTTTTAAGATTTTATTTATCCATTTGAGAGAGAGAGAGTGAGAGAAAGTATGAGAGGGGAGAAGACCAGAGGGAGAAGCAGACTGTCCATGAAGTTGGGAGCCTGATGCAGAACTCGATCCCAGGACTCCGGGATCATGACCTGAGCTGGAGGCAGTTGTTTAACCAACTGAGCCACCCAGGCACCCACTTTTACTTTTTCTTTTTCTTTTTCTTTTTTTTTTTTTTTTTAAAGCAGTGAATAATATGCTGTTGTCTGGATGTAACACAGTTTTTAATTCATTTACCTATTGAAAGACATCTTGGCTGCCTCCAGGTTTTGGTGATTAGAAATAAAGCTGCTAGAAACACATCTGTGTGCAGGTTTTTGTGTGAATGTAAGTTTTCATCTCCTTTGGGTAAATACCAAGGAACATGCTTACTGGATGATATGGTAGGAGTAGGTTTACTTTTGTAAATGTACATGTAAATGTACATTCCCATCAGAAATAAGTAAAGATTTCTGTTGCTATACATTTTTGCTAGTAATTTGTATTGTCAAGTGTTATGAATTTTGGCCATTCAGAAAGGTGTGTAGTGGTACCTTATTGTTTTAATTTGCATTTCTCCATTGTATCTTTTAAAGCTTTGGACCCATTTTTTAATTAGGTTTGTTTTCTTATTGTTGAGTTTTAAGAGTTCCTTTTATGTTCGGATTAATAGTCCTTTAAAGGATGTGTCTTATGCAAATATTTTCTCCCAGGGTATGGCTTGTTTTCTCATTCTTTTGACATTGCCTTTTGCAGAGCAGAAGCTTTTTGTTTTGTTTTGTTTTTTAAGATTCTATTTATTTACTTATTTGAGAGAGAGAGAGCATGCAAGAGCAGTGGGAGGAGCAGAGGAGGAAGGACAAGCAGACTCCATGCTGAAAGTGGAGCTTGGTACTGGGCTGGATAGAACACCCTGAAATAATGACCTGAGCTGAAATAAAAAATCAGTTGCCTAACTGACTGAGCCACCCAGGTGCTCCCCCCAACCTCGGTTTTTTTTTATTATTATTTTTTAAGATTTTAGCAGAGCAGAAGTTTTTAACTTCAGTGAAGTTTAGCTAATCAATTATTTATTTAATAGATCATGCATTTGGTGTTCATCTAAAAAGTTACCTCCATAACCAAAGTCATCTAGGTTTTCTACTTTGTTATCTTCCAGGAGTTTTGTAGTTTTGTATGTACATTTAGATTTGTGATCCATTTTGAGCTAATTTTTGTGAAGGGTGTAAGGTTGGTTCTAGGCTCTTTTATCCCCCCCTCGTGTGGATGTTTAGTTCTAGCACCATTCATTGAAAAGACTGTGTTTGCTCCATTGTATTGCCTTTGCTACTTTGTCGAAGATCAGTTGACCATATTTATATGGGTATTTCTTGGTTCTTCATTCTGTTTTATTGATTATTCTTTTGTTAATACTACACTGTCTTGATCACGATAGCTTTGTAATAGTATTGAAGTTGCATAGTGTCAGTCATCCAACTTTGTTCTTCTCCTTCAATATTATGTTGGCTATTCTAGGTAGAGAATGTAAACTCTCCACAGAAACTTTAGAATCAGTTGGTCACTATCTACAAAATAACTTGCTAGGATTTTGATTGGGTTAGCATTGAATCTAGAGATCAATTGGGAAAGAATTGACATCTTGACAATAAAGAGTTTTCCTGTCTATGAATGTGAAATATCTTTCCATTTATTTAATTCTTGGATTTGTTCCTGAGAGTTTTATAGTTATCCTCATATAGATCTTCTATACATTTTATATAGTTATATCCACCTGTTTCATTTTTTTGAGTGTTAATGTAAATGGTAATGTGTTTTTATTTTCAAAGTCAATTTATGTTACTGGTATACAAGAAAGCAGTTGATTTTATATATTAATCTGGTATCCTGGATCTTTGTTATAACTGCATATTAGTTCCAGGAGTTTTTTTGTCATTATTTTGGATTTTCTACATAGATGATCAAGTCATTTGTGAAAAAAGACAGTTTTATTTCTTCTCTCCCAATATGTGTGCCTTTCATTTTCTTTTCTGGCCTTATTACTTTAGCTACACTTGTAGTATGATATTGAAAAGGGTGTTGAAAGGGCATATCTTTGACTTGTACTTGATTTTAGTTGAAAAACTTTGAGTTTATCACTATTAAATATGATATTAGCTGTGGATTTTTTGTAGGTTGTCTTTATCAAGTTGAATACATTTTCCCTGCTTAACCATTTTTTAAAAAGATTTATTTATTTTTAGAGCATACTTGCATGCAAGCAGGGGGGAGGGGCAGAGGGAGAGGGAGAAAAAGAATCTGAAGCAGACTTCCAGTGGAGCTGGATACAGGGCTCGATTTTATGACCCTGAGATCAAGACCTGAGTGGAAATCAAGAGTCAGCTACTCGACTGAGCCACTGAACCATTCTTAAGTGTACATTTGAATCCATTCTTTTGAATCTGATGTAAAATACAGATCCCATTTTCCCCTGCATAAAGTAACCCAGTTTTCCCAGCACCATCTGTTAAATATTTGAATCCATTCTTTTGAATCTGATGTAAAATACAGATCTCATTTTTCCCTGCATAAAGTAACCCAGTTTTCCCAGCACCATCTGTTAAATATT